>NW_018742483.1:600000-922500 GCF_001683475.1 Chenopodium quinoa
GGTATTTCCGCCTGTCTGACTCTCATGCAGGGAGAGTTCATTCCCTGCAGAGGTGTTGTTGAAGCTGTCAGGAAAGTTCGACGTGGAAGTCGACTCAGACAGCTGCTGATTTCTCTTCCGGTTGATGATTTCCCGGGCATCAAGAGATGATTTTTTACTTCCCACCGGCTGTTGAGTCCGGCGGGTATTATTGGTATTCCTCTTAGGAAGAAGAATTTTGGACCAATCAATGGACCCGGCTGCCTTCTCCTTTGGATGAGGAGTTGCCTGCCAATCTTTGGCTGACTTCCCCTTTTCCAGAGGAGTCTTTTTGGCCGTCTGACCCCTACTTGGGCCAGCCCGGCTCTGACTTTTCAATTCTTTAATTTCACCCTTGAAATTTGTCATGAATCTCATGAGTTCGTCTCGGGTGACAGGTGCTGATCCAACTGGAGTATGGGTTTCCCCTTCCGGCTGCCCAGGGGGTCGACTTGTACCCGCCTGGGAGGCACCCCGCTCTAGAGTATCTCTGGGCCGGATGCGTTTGATTCTGAGAAAGCCATCATTGGTTGTAAAGGTTTCGACGTGGGGATCTTCATCCTCCTGGTCTGTAAAGACTTCTGGGTCATCGCCCAGACGGTTAGGGGGTACAGACTCTTGAACCATCTTCGAGGTACTTTCCCCACAGACGGTGCCAAATGTTTTGGGGGGTTTTTGTCCCTCGAGAGAGTTACAACACGAAGAATGATTCCGACATGAGCTGCACCTGCAAAACAAACGGAGACACCGGTTGGTTGGTGCTCCGCCTCCGACGCACAAGTTAGTAAGTTGAAGGGAGAGAAAAAGATGCGGAAATTTAGGTGAGTCTCTGCTCGGATTCCAAGCTCGGATGTCTCTATCACAGGGACAGTTTGTAATAAATGGTAAAACGTAAAAACATGCTCCCCAAAAGAGGGGAATCTCCCTATTTATAGGTTCCTTGGGATTTGTGCCCTTGATTAGGTCACTGAACCCTAATCATTGGTGGGTTGCGCCGCATTGCGGCTTTCTCGGGATTTGGGCCTGAAGGCCGCCATTCCTCCCTGGTTTCTGGAGTGAAACGTGTCAAGCAGGGATAGGTCCACATTGGGCCATCCTGGGGCTAACACGTGTCATTCTCTTATTGGACCACGTGGTGGGGTAAAATTACCCTAAACAACATACATGCTTGTTGTATTAATATCGAAAAAAAAGATACCAATAACCACAACCAATATTAATAAAAAAAAGTAAGCGATCTAAAAGAACAGGTTAAACAAGTTCAACTTGCTTTAACAAACGATGTTAGGCATCAATTTGGAAAAGAAGTATCAAATAATAAAGAGAAAATTGTCCCTTATAAATATAAGTATCCTTTTCAAAATTTAGATAAAAATAAAAAATTTAATGTATCACTCCATTAAAGACCTATTAGTAACCAAGAAAAGAATAAAGAAACTAAAGATGAGCCCTCATCTTCAGGAGAAAACGTTTAACAAACTACAAATCTTGTTTGATAAAGAAGAAGACCCCTGGTAATCTAAACGAAATCATGAACTTAGTTTCTAAAAAAGGAATTTATCCTATAATAGAGGAAAATAATTTTGTTTCTTTAAAAGAAGATTTATATCTACAAATGGGGTTGATAAAATTAGATGATCTTGTTTTTCTACCGATAGAAGTTCTTCAACAAACGATTGAAAACAAACTAGGTAAAAGAGTAACGGATAATAATGATGTTGGAGAATAAAATATTAATGAAAACATTAATGTAAACAATGTTATTCAAAGACCTAGGTATCAAGGAGAAGGAAGTTGCACACGACCAAAATATATACAAGGGAAGAGTACCCGATTATAAGCTAGTGACTCTTGAACCTATAAGTCAAACTAGTTATAAGCTTAAATTAGATGGTGTAAGAGATACACAAAATGTTTTAGATTAGTGGAAAATAGTATGAGTAGTTGTAGACATCTACTTTTGGCCTCCTGTCCCGACAAGAAGTGCAATGACGATAAATAAAACCATATTCGAGTTAGATTGAAGTGGAGAATTCTTATGGATAACTGGTTAAGCCACAAAACACAAAAACTAGCCTTAAGTAAATAAACAAAGCTAAAACGAGGTCCAATAAACTAAATCCGATCAATATTAGGCTTAAGTCTGACAGGCTAAAGTCGTATCACCTAACCAAAAGTAATTCCTAAAGCCACTAACTAAAATAGATTGGGAAGTAGGGTCGAATCCACAGGGAAACAACGTTCTTTATTTCTAATAAATTATTATAATCTAAATTATTAAGTAACCAAAATGTTGTTATTTAAAGGAATTATACTACGAAGAATAAAAGTAGGGAGAAATTAAAGTAGGAGGAAATCAATAAATAAATACCTAGGGCATAGGTTCACCAATAAATAATATTCTAGAGTAAAACATAATAATCAATCATCAATGCATAATTAATCATATCATAAAGGGCTTTCGCTACGTATTATAATCACATAATTAATCTATCGGTATTAATTCTCATCTCTCGAATCTCGACTTAACCATTTATAAATTAACCTGCCTATTGAAACTAAGCCTAAACATCAACTCTCATCTTTCGAATCTCAAATCAATATTGCCAAACTCATACATAAAAGACCAGCACTAATCTAGTTGCAGAGCATTAAATCAATCAATAGGAAATTAATTAACAACATTAACCATCAATAATAATAAATCATCCCTTCATATTATTTATGGATCCCCAAGAACCCCAGAAATAAACTACTGGTGCATAATTAAAACTAAACTAATCAAAACAATTAAATTAAACATGATTAAAACAATAAGCAATCAAATAAAGCAATTAAAGTAAGAAATATAAGAAACTATAATATAAGAACTCATATGAAGACAATAGTATAAAAACATAAACAAAACCATAAAGTTCCGAAAATAACTCAAAACTAATTACTGGAAACTAAAATAAAACAAAGCTAAGATGTGAAAATTAAAGAAAAGTCAACTCAAACTAATGAATCATGAAAAACTAATGAAAAGCTACTATTCTACGCAAGAATCAAGAAAGCTCATCATAAAACTGAAAATAAAACTAAACAAACTCATCATCCCCTATCTAGGGATGAAAGTTCGGTATTCGGTTTGGATTATACCCCAAACCGAATCCAAACCGAATTATTTCGGTTTCTGATTCTTGGAACCGAATCCAAACCAAATTTGGATTCAATCCATTCCAATCCAAACCGAAATAATTCGGTTTTGAAAAATGGATCCAATCCAAACCGAATTTTTCTGGGCTGTTGATTTGGGCCTTAAAATTGGGCTTTTAATCGGAAGTTTGTTTTGGCCCTTTTGTAAGCCTAAATTGGTGAATTACAATAGTTGGTCTTTAAGCCAAAAATTTGCCAAATTAAGGGAAAATCATAATAAAAAAAATTGTCCAGCCATTAGAATAAAATTACAAACACGATAAAAGTCTTAAAATGGAATAACAGTCTACAATGAGTCTACATGCAGCTAAAACCATAATAACATCAACTAAAATCAATATGGTAGATTGACAGCAGCTAGAATCAACATGGCAGGCAGCAGCTTCTTCATTTCTTCAACGTGGCAGCTTCAAACAATCAAGCTCAACGATATCTAACAATAAAAAAAATAAACATGTTACATAATATATATAAATAAAGAAAAGGAAATCAATATAATCAAATTCGAACAAACAAAACATCAATGTCGCCAATTTAAACATTATAGCACATCAATGTCATCATATTAGCCAATTTCGAACAGATCGAACAACAAATTAACGAATTCAAACAGAACAGAACTATTGAATGAAAACTTGAAAAGAGAAGTGGGAAATGAGTACACATCTAAGAAGAATAGAAGTAGGAAAAGATAAGTGAAATTAACAGAACGAAAGTGAAATTAATAAGAAGAAGAGAAGCAAAAAATGAGAATTCTTACCCTTGAGTGACTGAGTGAGAGGAGATAGTGAGGGAACGCGAACACGAGTGGCGCCGCGGCGGTGAACTGGTGGTAATTTTAGGGAGCACAAAACCACGAACACAAGCGGCGGTGAGAAACGAGATCTGCGGGAGCACGAAGCCACGAACACAAGAGAACTGATGGTGATAGACGTTGACCGGATATGTGGTGAGCGGACTGAGGAAGGTGGTGGTCGGAGCTACTGAGGTGGTGAGGGAGAAAATGGGGAAATTTTGGAGGATTAGGGTTTGGTGAGGAATGTGCCGCAGAAGAGGGGAAAAAAGACTGGGATAAGAGAGGAGTATTTTAGGGCTTTAGTATATATATGTAGGGTAGGAGAAATGGGCTGGGATATTTGGGCTTCATAAATTTCGGTTTGGATTTTCGGTTTTCGGTTTTTGGAAGCCCAAAACCGAATCCAAACCGAAATATTTCGGTTTTGATTTTTTGAAACCGATCCAAACCGAAAACCGAAAAAAATCGATCCGAATTGCTATTTCGGTTCGGTTTGGATCGGTTTTCGGTTTTTATCCAAATTACTTTCACCCCTACCCTATCTTTCAAAAAAAAAAAAAAAACTCATCATCCCCTGTCTTTCAAAAATAATAATAATAATAACAACCCACTAACTGGGTATTTATAATTCTCCAACAGCCGACATCAATCAGGTGGGCCTAAGCAACGAAGCCTAGCCACTCAAAACCAATAAACATCAGCGTGTTAAGCCGTTGTTAAGCTGCGTGAACAAGCCTGCACAATCGGGCCCGACCAGTTGGCACCGAATTGGACTTCTCTTGTGGGAATTGGGCTTTGGAGTTGAAACTTGTTAACTTGAGCCCAAATTCTCAATTAGCTTGGTTCGTAATAATACTAACTTTGTAAATCTAATACCTCCTCACGAATCGAGCCCTTAATCATCGAATTAAACTCGATCTTGGGCTTTAAATATACGGTCATAAAATACAAACCGACTTTAATATCTTTGTAGTGGCTCAATAAGCTCGGGAATTGACATAATTCTGTAAATTCCTACAAAATAATGCCAACTCTACAAAACACTAGAAAACATATATTAGTAATAAAAATAGCTCCGCAGAGCTGAAATAAGCACAAATATGACCGTGGGACAGGGAATAAATATATATATATAAAATAGACTCATCAAACTCCCCCAAGCTAAACCTTTGCTTGTCCCTAAGAAAAGCAATGAATAAATAAATCAATACTTCACCCCAAAAATAATTTAAATTAATAAATACAATTCAAGGTAAATCCGACAAATAAGTATCAAAGTCAACCAATCAAATCCATCTAACTACCAATCTTCCCTAACAATTGTCAAGTAGAGAAAACTACAAGAGCATATAGAATTCAAGACAAGTGCTCACACACTCAACTCTCATTTATGTGGCGAGTAAAAGATATAATCGATCGCTCTCCAACCAACCCCTTTAATGTGAACAATGCCCTCCCAACTCACACTCTCGTGTGTTTAAAAAGACATACACTCAACCTAGATAGTCGACTCGGAATATGTCAAGTCATAACTTGCATTGATAAGCAACACTTTCACATTCGTACGACTCTATGCACAAAGGTCCGAAGGTCTTTAAAGCTTGTAATGTAAGGCTAGGGTAAAAGGGTAGTAAATAATTGGGAAAATTTGAGAGAAAAGCCATTATTAAAGGGAGCTAAATCCTAATAAAAACAAGGTCAAAAATAAATAATGACTAATCATCTCCAACATACTCAATTCCAACAAAAATTCACCAAACAAACCAACTAATAATAACAATATTTTTCAACACTTACAATTAATCACTCATAAAATATATAATAATATAGAACTTGAGTGAATAACAAACTTTATTTTCCAAACTCTGATTTTCATTGAAACTCACCTTTTTTCTTTTGATCACCTCCAACTAGAACATTGAACATTAAACAATTTTTTCTTTTGCTCTTTTTTTTTTTCTTTTCTTTTGAAGTTCAATCTTTTTATTTTTTTTCACTTTTTCCCTTGAACTTCTCTATTTTTTTTATCAACATCATGCTTTAATTTTTTCAAGAGATACAACTTTCATAATCATAAAAAATAAACCACAATCAAGAACAAAACAACTTCACAAAACCTACCCAAATTGTGCAAATAATAAGCATTCCACAAACACTACAAGAAAAATCACTTTTTTTAGCGATTATTTCGTAGTGATTGTACATTCGCTACAATATGCAAGTATGTTTGTGAAATAACTAAGGATGTCGTATCATTTTTTACAATGGCCATGGTTTTCCCATATAAAATCGATACGGAAAACATAATTTTGAGAAATCGTATCATTTACAATTTCCACTAAATCCTAAAAATCGATACGAAAAGCCTTTTCAACACTAGATATATAAATATTGTTTGACAAAGAGTACATAAAATATGTCATACCTTATTGGTGAAACATTTAATATAAGAGTTTGAGGTTGCATGTTCGAATCTTTTAAAGATCATACGCATGTTTTTTTTTGAAGAAAATAATTAAACATTTATAGCGATTGTAATCGTTACAATAATCACCACGATTAGATGTAGTTTTTCGTATCGATTATTGATGCCAACCCCAGCGATATTGAAAACCACTACTAAAGGCTAAGGCAACGGGGGATATTGTATCGAATGACCATTCGTTGGGAAAGGTTTTTGTTGCAATTACAATCGATACTAAAGGTTAAAATAATCGCTACGAAAAGGTTATTTTCTTGTAGTGAAACTCCCTCACCTCACTCACTAATAGCTCCCCCAAGCCAATCTTGGGACTAGTAACCAATGGGGATAAATATGCTTGTAATGTGGTTAATAAACAACAAAAAGTCAAGGCAACAACATGGGTAGCAAGAAGGGAACAAATGTATCTAAAAATCATCTGAAGGCCACCTAAAAGAACAAATGTCTTCATCCTCCTCGTGTGCATAATAATGAGCCATGAAACACTACTCATAGTTGAAAACCAATACTTAAATTCATTAACATACCAGGAACTAACACACATTCCTAACCAAATCAACTAGTCAAGCACTATATTCACAAGTAGTTGGACAAAATTAACGCATGTTAAGGCATCCAAGCAATCAAACTTCAAATCATGATCAACTAAACCTCAATATTTATCATCAATAACCAAGAATCAAATTTCAAAAAAAAATTCATCAAGGGGCACAGGGAAGCATGATTTAATATTCATTGGAACGTTTTTTTGTTTTTTTTTTTCAATTTTTTTGTATTTTTTTTCATTTTTTTAAGCAATAAATCTAACCTAAGAATGCATTCAAATCTATACTATAAAAGAAATAAAAAAAACTAAACTAAGAAAGCAAAGAAACTAAACTAAACACACCACACCAAAGCAAAGGGAAAGAAAGAGTACCTATATATACAAGAAATTCCCCCCAAGCTAAATCAAACAATGTCCTCATTGGCTTAAAGGGAAACAAGTAATCTAAGTGACTACCCCTCATCATCAAAATCATATCCACCACCATCCCAAACATTGCAATGCAGCACCTTGGTACACTTTTGGACAATAAAGAAACAAAGTGTTAGTAAGAGAAGAGGCAAAAACGAGTCATGTTCACTATTTTGCTCATAACGTTTTTTATACGAATGATAATTGAGTGATTCCAATTGCATTGGAAATTAGACTTGAAGAGCTTTCCAATGAAAGTTCACATGCAAAATTCGTAACAAAACGTAGAAGTTATAGCGTTTTAAACTTGGCCAGTTTTGCTGCCGCGATCTCGCGCTCGATCGGGCGAACGTGGCCCAATCGGGCCCGACACCAAGGTACTGTCAGGTGGCTTTTCACCACTTGATGCATGAGATTTCTCCCTAAACTCGATTTTCTTCGTTTTTGCCCTTGATTGAGAAAATATCACCCGATCGGGTGGAACTTTCACTACGGGCTCAAACTCTACAACTTGTTTCTCAATCTCCACTTGTTCATCTTCAAACCCGAGCCCTACACAATTTATAGCTCTTTCTATAGCATCCACTTCATCTTTCCAAGTACTAGTTTTTCCTGCAGAAGATGCAACACAAGATACCGCCTTCAAGGGATCTCTAACGGGAGATTGGGGCTTATTAGAAAAATTATGTATATCAACCACACCAATACTAAAACGCTTTTCCTCTAACACGGGACTTTTAGGGATATTATTTAAATTATAAGTGATATTATCATCCCCTACACATAATGTAAGTTTACCACTTTTGACATCTATTATTGCCCCTGCAATATGAAGGAATGATCTACCTAAAATAATCGGAATATGTAAATCTTCCTCCATATCAAGAACAATAAAATCAACAGGTATATAAAATTTACCTACTCTAACAGGAACATCCTCTAAAACACCTAAAGGGTATTTCACAGAACGATCGGCCATTTGCAGAGTAGTATTGGTAGCTTTTAATTTACCCATATTTAATTTAGAACTCATAGATAATGGCATAACACTTAAAATAGTACCCAAATCACATAATGCTTTTTCAATCATCAGATTACCAATATGACATGGAATAGAAAAACTACCCGGATCTTTTAGTTTAGGTGGAGATTTATTCTGTAATATAGCACTACATTCTGAAGTAAAAGCAACAGTCTCTACCTCACTAATATATCTTTTTCTAGTCAAAATTTCTTTCATAAATTCAGAATATGCAGGAACTTGAGTAATTAATTTTGTGAAAGGAATTGTTACCTGCAAATTTTTCACAACCTCCAGAAACTTACCAAATTGCTTATCCA
Source organism: Chenopodium quinoa (assembly GCF_001683475.1). Classification (NCBI taxonomy): domain Eukaryota; kingdom Viridiplantae; phylum Streptophyta; class Magnoliopsida; order Caryophyllales; family Amaranthaceae; genus Chenopodium; species Chenopodium quinoa. The sequence goes on from NW_018742483.1 coordinate 608,794, forward strand.
ACTTACTCTTTAAATGTCTATTAGGGAATGGAAGTTTGATAGCAAGAACCTGCACATCTCCACTCGTATCCTAGGGTTTACCCTGCAAAGAATTATCAGAAAAGATAGTTTTACCCTATAGCCCTGCAGGGCTAGTAACAACATTGTTTGGTTTAATAGAATCAAAATTAGCAATTTTTGTTGTAGCAGGTTCATCATTTTCGGGCATAGGAGGCCCATCATAGTGTGAACCACTCCTTAGAGTAATTGCATTTACGTATTCTGTTGTTTTTACTAGTTGTGGTAGGGCTCGAGTTTGCAGAGTAGAGGAAAGGTGTGCAATCTGAGTATCTATTATTTTATTATGTGCTATTAATGAGTCAATTTGCGCATCTTTACTCTGCTTTTTCTTTTGCATATCGGTTAACATCGTTTTGATTTCTGATAGGCCAGAAGCAAATGGAGGAGTAACAACCTGTTGTGGTCTCTGATGTGGAGGTTGGTAGTACCTTTGTTGTGGTTGTTATACCTGAGGTGGAGGGTTAAGCACATTCGTACTATTGTACGACATATTTTGGTTATTTTTCAACCCTGTATTGTAGGTGTTAGAGTATGGACTAATTTGCTTATAGGTTTGAAAAGCATTAATCTTCTTAATTGAACTCCTATAGTCATGTGCCCAATGACCTACAAGACCACAATTTTCACAAAATATTGTAGAGTTAGTACCAATAGCAGAAACATTAGCAACGGAAGATGAATTAGAATTATTAATATTGTCTAGTTTCTGGCTAATAAAGGTCAATTGTGTCTGCAAAAAGGATATAGAATCAACTTGGTGTTTTCCCTTGTTTGCAAACCCTTTGGGATTCCCATATTGGGAATTATGAATAGCCATCTCTTCGACAACATTGCTCGCTATATTCTCATCCAAATTCATAAATCTTCCGTTAGTTGCAGAGTCCAAAATCATTCTTGAATTATATCCAAGCCCATTGTAGAAGGCCTGGATTATCTGCCACTGTGCTAGTTTATGATGGGGACATTCTCTCTGCAAATCCTTATATATTTCCCAAGCTTCATATAAACTCTCATCATCTTCTTAGGCAAAACTTTGGATTGCACTCCTTAACAAAGTTGTCCTCTCTGCAGGGTAATATTTATTATAGAAATTCAAAGCAAGAGTTTCCCAGTCACTAATACCAAGTGCAGTTCTATTCAATCCATTATACCACAATTTAGCTTTACCACATAAAGAAAAGGGAAAAAGAAACTCCCTGATTTGGTCTTGTGTGACCCCAACTTGCCTAATAGTATTGCAATACTGACAGAAATCTGCAATGTGAAGATTAGGGTCTTCACCCTTAGCTCCACTGAATTGCTTTCTTTCGATCATCGTGATAAACTGGGGCTTGATCTCGAATTGCACTCCAACGAGATTAGGTGTGGGAGCAAGATGTGGAAAATCTGTCAGGGATGGCTGCGAATAATCGCTAATATGAAAATAGGAGGAGGTGGTGGTGGTGTAGTCATCTCTGATTCTTGACTGTACTGAACAAATAAATATGAGAAGCCGTCCCAAAGAACTTACGTTCTATGAGACGAAAAAAAAAAAATAATAATCTAGACTAAAAAATTAATCAGAAATAAAAATAAAACCGTTTCCCCGGCAACGACACCAAAATTTGACAGGCTGAAGTCATATCACCCATTCAAAAGTAATTCCTAAAACCACTAACTAAAATAGATAGGGAAGTAGGGTCGAAGCCATAGGGAAACAATGTTCTTTTATTTCTAATAAATTATTATAATCTAAATTATTAAGTAACCAAAATGTTGTTATTTAATGGAATTATACTACGAAGAATAAAAGTAGGGAGAAATAAAAGTAGGAGGAAATCAATAAATAAAAGACCTAGGGCATATGTTCACCAATAAATAATATTCCAGAGTAAAACATAATAATCAATCATCAATGCATAATTAATCAGATCATAAAGGGTTTTCGCTACATATTATTATCACATAATTAATCTATCGGTATTAAATCTCATCTCTCGAATCTCGACTTAACCATTTATAAATTAACCTGCCTATTGAAACTAAGCCTAAACATCAACTCTCATCTCTCGAATCTCGAATCAATGTTGCCAAACTCATACATAAAAGACCAGCGTTAATCTACTTGCAGAGCATTAAATCAATCAATAGGAAATTAATTAACAACATTAAAAATCAATAATAATAAATCATCCCTTCATATTATTTATGGATCCCCAAGAACCTTAGAAATAAACTACTCGTGCATAATTAAAACTAAACTAATCAAAATAGTTAAATTAAACATGATTAAAAAAAGAAGCAATTAAATAAAACAATTAAAGTAAGAAATATAAGAAACAATAATATAAGAACTCATATGAAGACAATAGTATTAAAGCATAAACAAAACCACAAAGTTCCGCAAATAACTCAAAACTAATTACTGGAAACTAAAATAAAACAAAGCTAAGATATGAAAATTAAATAAAAGTCAACTCAAACTAATGAATCATGAAAAACTAATGAAAAGCTACTATTCTACACAATAATCAAGAAAGCTCATTATAAAACTAAAAATAAAACTAAACAAAACTCATTGTCCCCTAACAGCCTACTAACTGAGTATTTATAATTCCCCAACAACCGACGTCAATCAGGTGGGCCTAAACAACGAAGCCCAGCAACTCAAAACCAATAAACATCAGTGTGTTAAGCCGTAGTTAAGCTGCGTGAACAAGCATGCACAATCGGGCCCGGCCAGTTGGCACCAAATTGGACTTCTCTTGTGGGAATCGGGCTTTGGATTGAAACTTGTTAACTTGAGCCCAAATTCTCAATTATCTTGGTACGTAATAATACTAACCTTGTAAATCAAATACCTCCTCACGAATCGAGCCCTTAATCATCGAATTAAACTCGATCTTGGGCTTTAAATATACGGTCATAAAATACGAACCGACTTTAATATCTTTGTAGTGGCTCAATAAGCTCGGGATTTGACATAATTATGTAAATTCCTGCAAAATAATACATACTTTACAAAAACACTAGAAAAGATATATTAGTAATAAAAATAGCTCCGCATAGCTCAAATAAGCACAAATATGACCATGGGACCGGGAATAAAAATATATATAAAATAGACTCATCAAAGCCCGTGCTTAAAACCCAATAATGACGGATTTAGGAGCGCCTATGTTAAATTTTAATGCTGCCACAGGAAAATTTGCGCGCATCTCAATCAGTCGCATTTGGCAGGCACGCACAACTAATTTAGTTGCGCTCGACACTCAGCGCAACCTCTAGAGATGCGCTCGCGGAAGATTCAGAATTTTATGAAAATATAGAATCGAATCTTACCATAATGCCGGGCGCAAGACACTCAGTTGCGCTGCCCATAGCAGCGCAACCAAATCACTTGCGCTGGAATGCCGCGCACAACTAATCCTGTTGCGCGCGACACCTACCGCTGGAATGGGTAAACTTACGATTCGTGCTAATTGTTCCATGAACTCCACATGGAAGAAAGGCATGAACGAGGTTTATGAGTTTTCCTAAAACGTATTGGCGACTTCTACTTGTTTCTTATAAAAAAGCATGATGAGAGTATCATTTCTAATTCAAGGTCTCCCAAGCAGTCAGGAAATCAAATCCTAATACACCCTTAAAAGTGTAAAGTCCTAGGCTTTTAAGTGGCCATGGACATCTAAGTAAGGACCCCCTTACGATGGGATCACCCTCCTTACAGTGGCGACTCCACTAGGAACTTAGAGGTTACATGATTAGTTCTTAGTTATGGTCCAAGGTTTCCAACACTAGGTTGCCTATGGTTTGTAACGAGAATTAACTTGGATAATCTCTAGTTAGAGAGCGATACTCGAAAGCATAATATCTTCCTTTTGCGCAAAAGTAAAAACCAAACAAGCAACATTGAATCATGCATAAGTATAGCACACTTTAACCATTGGGGATTGGCTCATTGATTAGGGGTCGCCAATACTAGGCTTCTATCCGAAATCAATAACAATCATCCCACCCATATCACCAACAAAATGTTGGGAGGAAGTTTCATGAGTCAACACGTTGAGTGATTGATTTGTGCATCGTTTCTTAAGATATGGTACCTGTAGACACCCAAGCCTCTTTAACCTTAGAATGGCAATACGTGAATCTTGGCTTATGATATGATTTATGTGCTTATGTAACTGTGTGCAACGTGTTAGGATAGTCTTCTTTTTTTCCTTTTTTTTCGGTCTAGGTTCCCAATTACGAAGTAGTCTCTTCATAATTTTGAGTCATATTCGAAGGGTAACATGAAAAAAAAACGATGACAAAACAAAAAAAAGAAGAGCTCGAATAAAAAAAAAAATTTACAAGAAGTTGGCGCGCGCAACTTTATAAGTTGCGCGACCCCAACCAACGCAAGAGATTTAGTTGCGCGCGACATCCGCTTGCAACTCAATCTCTTGCGCGTGCCCACTGTTACTAGTCAATTTGATTTCTCAAAAAACAAGTTGACTCGTTCAAACAATACCTTTATCGGAGAATTGTTTAAGGGTGATGTTACTCGTTCGAATATATTCTGCGTCATTTCTTTTTTTTTTTTTTTCTTTTAAACAAGTGTATCCATTTACTTATCCTCTCGTACTTCCTTTAGGGCCGTTTCTCAAGCTTGAGAACGAAGAATCCTAGGCGCTCGTATTCTATGTTTATCATCAAGTAACCCACCTCTTTCAAACCACCTCCCCTCGACAACTAGTCCTAGTCCAACAACAATGTCGACCATCGAACAACTCCAAGAAGAGATTGCTCGATTAAGAGAAGAAAAGGCACAAGAGGCCGAGGTAAGAAGAATTAAGAAACTTGAAATAGCCAAAAAGAAAAATGCCGAGGCTCTAGCATTGCAACAAAATATGGAAAAATTATCCATCAAAGAAAATTCATTAGATAAGCTTGTTCTTCGTTTCACCATGGGGAACAAGTACTTCGACGCAGAAAAGTTTGCACCTCCCTCAGGACTTGCTTTGTCAGAAAAGTTCGTAGCTATGGACTTGCCAATATTTAAGGTGACCAATAATCCACAAAACCACTTAATGTGTTTTACTGGCACCATGGCATTAAAGGGAGTTGATCCTAACCTTTATGCTTTGAATTTCCCTTTATCTTTAGACCCAACCGCGAGAGAATGGTACTATGGGTTGGATCCAAAATTTAAAACAACATGGGAAGATGTATTTTCTACTTTCATTACCCAATATGAGAGTAACGTAGAGTTCAAATCGACTCTACGTGAGCTTGAAATACTGAAGCAAGGCGACGATGATGGTTTCCTTGCTTTCTATGGTAGATGGCGAGAAAAGGCGGCCCACCTTGCCCAAAGGCCACCTGAACTCGAGATGGTACAAAAATTCATCGACAACTGTCACGAAATGTACAACAAACATTTATGCTACCTTGGTCTAGACACTTTTCAAAAGGTCTATTCTGTGGCTACTAGGATTGAAGATGATCTTGCTAAAGAAAAAGCAAATAAACCCCATTATCATCATCAACCTAAGAATAACTACAAAAGGGGGAATGATAATACATCATCCTCTATTGATGTACTTGCGACCACCACGCAATATAATAATACAAATCAATACAATAATATTGATCCTTGAAGGAGGTGGACAAAAGAAAGAAAATTTACACCATTTCCTGTAAGCTATGAAGAGTTATTAGAAAAATTAAGCGAAAAAGTCTTACTTGCGCCAATAGGGACAACACCACCCACTCCACCATGAAGAAGGTTTCTTCAATGGGATGGTAATTCTTATTGTGCTTATCATAGGGGCGTTGGGCACGATACTGAACGTTGCTACGTCATAAAGCACAAAATACAAGATTTAGTAGACGATGGGAGAATTCCCACGCCTAAACCATACAATAATGCATCCCCATTAGGGGTGTTTCATATTGATGAGGATTATATGGGAAGTGGTACGTTCAATCCTTTGGACTATATCACACCTATAGAAAAACCTCTAGCCACAATACTCATAGGGGCAACTAACAAAGTATGTGGATTATGGGGCGACGAATTTCAAGACTTATATGTCTCTAAGTATGCCGCCGTCCCACCTCCATCTTGTTTACAAAATGAGACAAATTGAGCGCTTGATTGGGATCATTTCTTAGGGAAGTCACATGAACTTGTTTGTGAGTCCTATGACTAATCCAAATGAGGTAGATCATCTAACTCGTTCTGGGCGAATTTATCAAGCACCACCACCACCGAATGGGTCTTCGACCACACAAAATAAAACTCAAGGTCATATGCAAAACACAATACCATCTCCACTTGAGGTAGAAGATCCATTGGTTAAACAACTTTGCCAATCCAAGGCAAATGTTAGCATTTGGGAACTCTTAAGTACTTCTAAAGAACATAGGAATTCTCTTATGAATGCTCTAACGGCCTTGTTGTAAGCACATACACGACCCCTCAGGATCTCGTTAGCTTGCTTACTTGTGAAAAATCCGACAAATCAATCATTTTCACTAATGATGATTTGCCTTCTAAAGACAGTACCCACAATAATGCATTATACTTAACTGTGGGGTGCAAGGGATACAACATCCCTTTTAGTTTGGTAGATAATGGGTCAGCTGTAAACGCATGCCCGTTGCGAACTACGAAATATTTATGCCTTAATCCTGAAAAAGACTTTCAATCAAAAACATAAAGTATTAGGGCCTACGACAACTCCAGAAGATCGGTGTGTGGAACTGTTAAGATACCAACTACTACAGGCCCAATTTAAAAAATGGTTGAATTCCATGTTATGACATTAAACCTACATTCAACCTTCTACTTGGACGTCCTTGGATACATGAGCTTGGTGCAATACCATCCTCACTTAATCAAATGATTAGGTTAAACTATCAAAGGCTTCCTATTACTATACATGCTTCTCCACTCAAAATAGCCATAAATGACCAATCACTTTTGGAAATAAAGCATGATAATGATGAAGAGGACATGTGGGGATTTTTCGCAGAGCCAATCTACACAATTGAAATGGGAGAAAGCGTTGAAGGACCATTCAAGCTTGATCCATATTCTACCAAGATAGTAAAAAACATCTTATTCAAGAATAGTTACTTTCCTAGGATGCCTTTGGGAATGGGAATGAAGAAATCCCTCTTGCTTTCTATCCCAAAGAAAAGATTCTCCTTTGGATTGGGATATAAACCAACCAAAGAAGAACTAGAGTCTCACGATGCAAAAAACAAACCACGTAGAGACAACAACAAGAAAAGGATAGTCACTTTACTCCCATCCTACAAACGAACCCTTAATGGACAATTCATTAGGGAGGGAGAAGATTACCCATGCTACGACTTTCTAGAACCATTAGTTCTGGAAGGAATCAAGAAGCCTGGATTCGAAATATTCCACGATTGCTACTTCATGAATGACGATCTTAAAATCGTTTAATCAAAACGCCCAATTCCAGGGTGCTATGATGTGTAAGCATTTAACTTGCTATTTGGACTAGAGCAAAATCTTGTCGCTACAATGACCAATTAGAATGCCATTCAAGATGAAGCTTTTGACCCAACCTCGTTGATTACCCCTTCTAATGAAACTTTTGAGCATGGATGGAGGAAATCTTTCAAATGGACCAATCACAAAGACGATAAATTGGAGATCATCCTAGGTGAAGGGAAGATGTTTGAAGAATCAGACGATGAATCTAACATAGACTAGAGGGAAGGTGACAATTTAGGCCTTGTGTCCATTACTGAATCTTTATTTTCTAGTTCTAAGGATAAGGATCCCAAAAAGGATTATTCTCTTGATGTACTCTCTTTTGAATTTAATAATATGAGCTCTATTTCCGAGTATATGCCTTCTCTTGAATCTTTCGAATGCTATAACAATCAATCTAATACAGATGATGACATTAATAAATTGGTTGAACTAATGAATTAATGAGAAAAAAAGAATCCTATCATTGAAATAGTCAATAAAGGAACCAATGAAAACAAAAGAGAAGTCAAAATTGGCTTAACTTTAAATCTGGAAGAGTGATTGACCCTTATATCGACGCTCAAAGAATTTGAAGACGTGTTCGCTTGGTCGGTTATGGACTTGCCTGGAATAGATAGGGAAATCGCGGAACATACCATTCCCTTAAACCCTACCTCAAACCAGTAAAACAAAAACTTCGACGAATGAAACTGATGTCGCATTAAAAATAAAAGAAGAAGTACAAAAACAATTGGACGCTGGTTTCATTCGCGTATGTAATTACCCAGAATGGGTGGTGAACATCATCCCAGTCCCCAAAAAGGATGGACGAGTTTGCATGTGTGTCGATTTTAGGGACCTTAATAAAGCTAGTCCTAAAGACGACTTTCCTCTACCACATATTGATATATTGGTAGATAACAGGGCAGAACATGCGACGTTAACCTTTATGGATGGATACGAAGGTTACAACCAAATTATAATGGCAAAAGAAGACGAAGAAAAGACATGCTTTATTGCCCCTTGGGGTACATATTTCTACACGGTTATGCCATTTGGTTAAAAAAAAGACAGGAGCTACGTACCGAAGAACGGATACGACTCTCTTGCACGATATGATGCATAAAGATATAGAAGTGTATATGGATGATATGATCGTAAAGTCCAAAGATAGAATGGGACATATAAAAGCTTTACGCAAATTATTCTCTCGCATAAAAGAATACAAAATGCGATTGAATCCACAAAAATGCGCCTTCGGAGTAACTTTTGGCAAGTTACTCGGATACGTAGTAAGCACACTTGGTATTGAGATCGATCCCTCAAAAATAAAGACAATTGTTGACATGCCTCCCCTTCAAACAGAAAAAGAAATTAGGGGGTTCCTTTGCAAATTACAATACATCAATCGATTCATCAACAAATTGACTATGACTTCTAAGCCAATATTTAAAAAACTAAAAAAGAGGAAAAACATGAATGGGACGATCAATGCCAAAAGGCCTTTGAGAAAATCAAAGATTATCTCAAAAGTCCACCAATTCTAGCACCACCAGTACCCAACTACGTCTTAGGCTATACATAACAGTTATAGACACGGCTACAGGCGCCATGTTATCACAAGAGGTAGAAAAAGTTGAGCGTGCAATATATTACATAAGTAAAAAATTCATTCAATATGAAACAAAATATAGCACCTTGGAAAAAACGAATCTAACATTAGTGTGGGCGACTAAAAAATTACGACATTATATGCTACCACACACCACTCATGTAATTCTCAACAAAATTCAATAAAGTATTTGTTTGAACAACCACCTATACAAGGAAGGATATCCAAGTGGTTGGTGATATTGGCTGAATTCGAGCTAAAATATATTCCTGAAAAGTGAATGAAAGGAAAAGTGGTTTCCGACTTTCTAGCCTAACATCCAATTCAAACAAGTCATGCAGAAACTACTCATCTTCCGGATGAAGAGATTCTCATGACACAAGATGACAAATGGGTAATGTACTTCGACGGTGCGTCTTATTAAAAAGGATGTGGCGTAGGAGTGTTACTCATAAGTCCAGAGGGAGCACATACTCCAATCTCTGTCAAATTAGACTTTGAGGTTACTAATAATGCCGTAGAATGTGAAGCGTGCATTATTAGATTAGAAGCAGCCGCTAGCATAGGTGTGCAAAAATTATAGGTATATGGAGCTTCTAGTTTGATTATAAATCATATACTGAAAAAATGGAAAATAAAGAACTCCACAATGATATTATACCAAGCACACCTAGAGCAACTCATCGAGCATTTTGAATATATTGATTTTAAATATTTCCCAAGGGATGATAATCAATTTTCCGATGCGCTAGCAAAATTAGCCTCAATAATCAACATTCCAGATCACTTAAATATGATGCCATTATGCGTTGATCGAAGAGAAGAACCATATATTGCAACGCAATAGAGGAAATACATGACATTAAAGGAGATAATCCTTGATATGATCATATCCTCCAATAAATTACCCATGGCACATACCTTGAAAGTACTTCATCAAAAGACCAAAGAGCCTTAAGAACACTTGCGGCACAATACGGTCCAGTAAACGGTCAACTATGCAAAAAAGGACCTAATGGTCAAAGCTTATTATGTATAGACCAACCCGAATCCACATTCCTTATGGAAGATACTCACAAAGGTGTTTGTGGACCTCACATGAATGGTAAAATGCTTGTAAAGATAATTTCACGACAAGGGTACTATTGGTCCACTATGGAACATGATTGCATACAATATGTCAAAAAATGTCCAGAGTGCTAAATGTTCGCTAATTTACAACACCTTCCACCATCCGAACTATACAACCTCACTTCCCCTTGGCCTTTTTCAACTTGGGGAATCGACATAATTGGTAAAATTTCTCCAACAGGAGCAGGAGGGCACGAGTACGTATTAGTAGCCATCGATTACTTTCCAAATGGATTGAGGCTGCTTCTTACGTGAATATTACTTCTAAACATGTCGCAAAGTTTCTCAAACGAAACATATTTTGTAGATATGGAGTTCCACATGAACTAATTAGTGATTAGGGATCCCAATTCAAAGATGAAGTCGAGACCCTCTTAAATCGTTATAAATTAAAACATCATCACTCATCTCCATACAGACCTCAAATGAATGGAGCAGTAGAATCGGCAAACAAAAACATAACAGTCATCATTAAGAAAATGGCAGAAAAGTATAAAGACTGGCCGAATAAACTACACTTCTCATTGTGGGGTTATAGAACATCCATACGAACATCAATAAGGGTAACTCTATACTCCTTAGTTATCGGAATGGACGCAGTTCAACCAGTCGAACTGGAAATACCATCCCTACGCATCGTACTCAAAAGTAAGCTACCGGAAGCTGAATGGGTAAGAGCAAGGTATGGAAAGCTTTTATTCCTCGATGAACGACGATAAAGATCTTTGTATCGTGTACAAGTTTACCAACGGCGCATTGCACGTCATTTTAATAAATGGGTAAAACCCTGAAATATCAATGAAGGTGACTTTGTACTAAAGGATGTTAGGGGTCCACCAACCGATCCAAGAGGGAAATTCAAGCATATTTGGATAGGTCCTTACCGCGTAATTGAAATCCTATCAGGAGGAGCTGTCAGATTAATGGATATTGGAGGAGATGAAATTCGCCAATTAATAAACATTGGTCGACTTAAGAAATATTACATAAGAAACCTGGATAAACTCGTTCATTAAATAAATAAATCATTTTTAGCATTCAATCAAAAGATTCTAAGTGTTTTCACTTTACCGAATAACACGACAAAGCACATAACACTTGGGGGGTAAGGTAAATTAAAAAGATCATTCTAAGTGTTCAGATTTCCATTGATTTCCCTTTCCATATGGCCGGCCAATCCATGACAACCCCACAACAAAGAGTAAAATGCCAAGCCCTTTCTCTATTAAAGAAAAAAGCATGCGCTCAAAATACCTCATAAACCCTTTCCCAATTCAGGAAGACAGAAATCACCGGTTGGTTCTTAACCAATGATCCGGAAAGCATGGGAGTTTTGGGCATTGCTTGGGCCGAGAGAAAAAACTCTTCACACTTGGGGGGTAATAATGCCAAAAAAAAATTAACGCTCGAAGCATAGGTATCGCGTGCATTGGAATAGTTACGCGCAACAAATTTCATTGTGCGCAATAGGTTCGCGCAACCTTGGATGTTGCGCGCGCCACCTGACGATAAACTACGAACCCGAATTTTTATGCTTGAAAAAAGTTTCGAATTTTACTTGCGACAAAAAGAGGGCGTTTCTCAAAAATAACATATACTCGGAAAATTAAAAAATTAAACTTTGATTTGAATGTTTTCTTTTAAACAAAGTTTGATTAATTTTTTTTCATTTAATTTCTATTGAAGAGTTCAAAGAAAAAAATATAAAAAAAATAATAATATACAATAAATAAAAAAAGAAGAACTACGTAACGACCTGATTTCATATTACGAATACGTAGGCAATCTTTATGATTCGGTCATATCAAAATTAAAAAAAAATAAAGCTCATTTTTATTTTATTCAAAATCCAAATGTGAGAAACATTATTGAATTAGATAGTAAATGATAAAAACAAAAAAAAACATAGTAGTGATTACACTTTATTCGAATTAAACTAATGATAAAATTGTGTAACACTCTAAGGTTTTACTATGTCCTTGATCATCACGGATGATGGAGGAGTGGTATCCATCGCAGTATTTTCAGAAGCCTTGGACCTTTCCCCTACATTCTTCTTTTTCACCCAAACATTGTTTTTCAATTTAGGGATTGGGGCCTTTGCATCCTGTTTTCCTTTCCCTTTGACGATTGGAGCTTTCTTGCGAGTGTTTGGTGAAGGTTCTTTGATTTTCACACCTTGTTGCGCAGGTTTGGAGGGAGCTTTCCTTTTTGTTTCCTTCGAACGAGCCTTAGGGGATGAGAAGTCTAATTTTCTTCTCACTTCTTTGTTTTGGCCACTAGGAGGAGTAGTAGTGGTTGAATGCATCAAAGGCTTAGGTGGATTGCGAGCGGTGGCGGCTTGAAGTTGAGATCGAGCCTTGTTTAATTCTCCCTTATCCGTCGCATTCATCCAAGCTTTGTAAAAGGAAGATAATGCAATACTCGCTGTAGGATTTTGTACTACCCACCTAGGAAGACTTGACCAATATTCCATCCAACGAGGAATTCTTTCGGGTTTAAAGATCACATCTTTAGGGGCATCACAATCTTGTGGGGGAATGATTTGTTTCATCCTGTATTGTTTCATTATCGTACAAGGAAAAATTAAGTGGTACTAGATAGGCCTAGAAGCCTAATATAACGGTAATTAAAACTATTTCCCACCATACTACTTATGTTCCACCAAGGAATCACAAAGCGTATGTTGGGAACCCCGTGACAGAAAAACGACGTCCATTCTTCTACATTCTTATGCTTGTAAAAAATTCGACGTCCAGGAAATGTCCTTACTCCGTTAACTTCAAGATTTTGAGGCTGATCACAGTGGCGGAACCAGGTTTTTCGACTTGGTGAGAAACTATCAATTATTGATTACTTGTGAAAGTACAAATAATTTTTCTAAATCTTGTTCATAGTTGATTTCAATCTAAAAATTATATATAAAAAAAATTATATTTCACCAAATCGATTTTAATCTAAAATAGGACACAAAAATCCATAATACAACCAAATACTCCGTACTACTTAAAAATTCAATCTTACAAGTTGAAAATATTACAAATAACATGTTACAAACAAATAGTTATATTAAACTATTGCATTAAATTTTTGATTTTTTTACTTAGATTTGTGGGAAAATATTAAAATTGGTTGCACAAATATAGGATATAAAATTATAAATATAAGCAAAAATTATTAAGTAAAAAAAATGAGATAACTTAAGAGACCTGTTATTAAGTATAACCGGTCTCTTTAATGAAGATAGATTACAACTCTAAAATGTGAAATGCAATAGCAACATCAAAGAGACCACTTACCTTAATAGTTGGTCTCTTTGATATTTTTATAAAAGGAAACCTGCTTCAGCTCTGTTAGCAGCATCAAAGAGACCGCCTTTCTACAATAAGCGGTCTCTTTGATAATTTTATTTTACAAAAATCAATTTTTTTTTGGTGCTGCTGAGTCACGTGACTAAGTGTGCACCAACACAGATCTGCCACTGGCTGATCAACAATTCACAAACGCTTCATGAGACAAATCTAAAAAAAAGAAGAAAAAAAAATTAGTTTGCGATTTACATAAGAAGGTGGCGCGCACATCAAAACCAATTGTGCGCGCCAACCGTGAGCATCGCAGAAGATTGCCCTGTTCGTTCCAGCGCAACTTCATGACTTGCGCTGGAATACGATGTTAAAAAAAACGTACGTGTAATAATAGGAGTGAACTTCCCGTGAAACCGTTTTCATTAGGGTCTCCTCTAAGGCGATTCAAGCATAGAACGGAATCCGCTAAAGCCAAAGGAGCGGGTGAATGACATCCGTCTATTTGCTCTACTATGGACACCATGGAATAATCTCCATACTCTTTGCCTGTCCTAAGTAAACAATTAACAACAAGACAATAACATAAAGCACGAATTTTAAAACGTTGTTTAGTCATGTTGTCACGAGAGGCGACGAAGTGTTCAATAAATTGGATCAAATTCACGCCTTCTTCACTTCCAATGGTAGTCATATCATTTTCAGACAAACCAAAAAATCTTTGGAATATAGGTTTGAATCTGACAAGGTAACGCATAGGTCACAGGGAGAGTGTTTGTAGGGAAGCCTAGCAAGGCCTCAAACTGGCCAAGGAAATGGGACAATCTCGTCCCCTTTAAACAAGAAAAGATGATGGTTAGAGTCCCAATGGTTGACGGCGGCATGAAGAAAATCAAAATTGATCACTAGTTGCATATAGTTCAATAAAGAGTCCCATTACTTCAAGTGTTGTTCAAAGGTTTTCACCACTGTTCAAATAAAAAAAAAAAAAAGAGAGAATTTAGAGAGATTAATTCTTTTTAGATTGTTATTACTAAGCAAATGAATGCGAGATACTTAAAAGCCTACACGAAATAGCGTTTAAATAGACCCAAGAGGGGCAAAATAGTTGCAATTTTCGCTTGAAGGAAAGTTCACCAGCAGGTGTCGCGTGCACCTCATGAGTTGCGCGCGACGTATGCGCGCAACCAATTCACATGCACGCGACAGCCGCGCGCAACTCCTATAATTGTGCGCTTCTGCTCTGTCCCGACATGTGAGTTATGATTATTTCCGTATTTTGGACTACATAATGACGAAATCCCACGAGATCTTAAGACAAATCATACGCTTACCTTTTACTAACCTTTGTGTCCTTTTCCTTAATATTTTCTTATTTTTCGTATTCTCTTTTTTATTTTCCTTTACTTTCTTTTTCCTTTGGTTTTCCTTTTTTCCTTTCTTTTTTCTATTCCCTTGTTTCCTTTTTCTCTTTTTTCGAGGGAGGTAAGTCGGGAATCTTTCCCTCCCTTAGAAATTTTTTTGCAAATTTTTATATAATAATAAAAAAAGAGAAAAAGGTAGAAAATAAAAATAAAATAAAATAAAAAATGTACACATGGAAACAAAAGAAAATGACATATATACAAAAAATGTGTCATATGTACAACAAAAAATATATACATTTGTTTCCTAATATAAAAAATGTATGTACAAAAGAAGTCAGGATGGCTGGTGACTCCCAGACGGCTGCTGCACATCCTGCAAAATCGAATGAAGATTAATAAATAAAATGTGTGATAACTTCGTTAAAAGAAAAATAAATAGTAAACTAACCGCGGCCATCCGATGATCACGGCATGACAAAGTGAGGAGAGATCTCCAATAAGCAGCTCGAAAAGCGCACTAAGTCCTCACCATGCCGTTCACGGTCTCTCGCGGAACCTCTGTTCCAAAAGACAAGGACAGTAAGCAAAAATGTATATGAAATATATATATATATATATATATATATATATATATATATATATATGTATATATATATATGTATGTATGTATATATGTATATATATATGTATGTATGTATGTATATATATATATATAAATATATATATATATATATATATATATATATATATATATATATATATATATATATATATATATATATATATATATATGCATACGCGTAAGTGATAAGTGACTTTTAGGGTACTTTTATGCTTATTTTCCGGTTTAGTTTCTAATAATTTCCCTAGTTTTATGCTTCATTTATCTCTTTTTCTTATTTTCCCTATTTGATCTTTATTTTATGTATTTTAGTAGTTTTTAATAGTTTTTAGTTTTTTTCTTAATTTATTTAAATTCTCTTATTTTCTATGTTTATATTTTAAGTTTTTAGTTCTTGTTATATAATAGTAAAACAAAATATGATGAGTGACATTTATGTCACTCTTAGGAAGTAGTTGATAAGAGACATTTATGTCACGCTTAGGGTAGTGTTTATGCTTTGTTTTAGCTTGTCTTGAGGTGTTTTTTAGTTGTTTTGTTCAAATAATGCGTTCATACATGTCTCGATGTGTTTTGGATGAAATCGCGTATATGCTTAAATGCTTCCCTTTATTGCGTGTTTTCACCGTTGCCTTTACCTTTTTGCTTTCCTTGGTGCTTGTGCTTAGGTATTTGAAGTCTTGGATTGAAAAGAAGAGGACAAGTAAGCACGAGAGTAGAATCGAAGAAGCAAGGTGCGAGAGAGCGCAAAATGTGCGCGAGAGCGCGACCGTAGTGCTCGGGCGCGCAACCCTTTCAGAACCCGTGCAGAAGGATGTAAATTTCAGAATCGAAACAGAGAGATTTGCGTGGGTTGTGTGCGACCTATGCGCGGGCGCACACCCAAGGCGCGCGGGCGCATAACTTAGCCAGCAAGCCTCAACCGACAAAGGCGTTGGCGCGCAGCCGCCTTGCGCGGGCGCACAACAAGCCCTGTTTAGTGTTTTTGCGCGTATCTATTTATATTCAAGGCTTGTTTTTGTTCGGGGCCTCTGGAGATTATTAGATCTTTTTTCTAGTTTTTGGAGAGCTTCTCTCTCTAGGTTTTAGCTTAGATTAGATAATTTTAGAGAGAGAATGTACATTGTTACTCAAGTTTCCTTATTGTATTTCACTTTGCTCAAGTTTAATCTTCAATCAAGCAAGACTTCAAGTTTTCATCTTTCATTAATCCTTTCTTTAGTAATCTCTAATCCTTTCCTTTAGCTTTATTAATTTTCTTTATTGTTGCTTATTTTTGTTAATCTTATTAGTTAATCTAGTTATTTTTTATTTCATTATTCTTAATCATGTTTTGTTTTGTGTTTCTTGAGTTTATTTCTAGTTTTGATATTAAGTTTAATCTCCCTTCTCTAGGCTAATTTCTTAGCTAGGGGAAGGGGTGGAAAATATGTGTTGATATTGGATGAATAATGATGGTTGGATTGGACTCATGCCATAAATTGATGAAAGACATGATTTTTGATAGCTTGAGATTATTGTTGCACTTTATTTGATGTTTCCTAGTTTAAATGCATGAAAGTGATTTGAAATAGATTAAGGTAATCTCTATGTTAATGATTGCATGAGAATGAGTTATTAAAGTGGAGTTTTATGGATTGTGCTTCTTTATTCTCTTGATTTGATTGTAAATAATAGGATGAATGAGAATGATCCTTATTAGTATAGACCTTTTTCATTGATTTGCCTAGACTATTGCATGAGAATGAATTGTTTAGGTAGAATTTTGTGTTCTTTGGCGTGTTCTTCATGATAATCATTATTATTCCCCTCTTTCTAATCATATTTGACACCCCCGTATCCCTAGCGTCGTTCTCTCTTGATTTTAATCATCATCTTCTTTGCTTATTTGTAATTTTAGTGCTCTTTATTCAAAAACCAACAAAAACGATCCCCTTTTACACTTGCATTAGTGAAAATTAATGTTGTATTAGTGAGCTTCCTTAGTGGTTCGACCCTTTACTTGCCACTAACTAGTTTGGTGTAAGTTTAGGTATTATAAATGATTAATTTGATTAGGGTAATAGTTTAACAGCCTATTTAACCCTCAATCAGTAAGGAACATACCGACTCAACCGTCTAGGAAAAAAAGTATCCCGTCCTCATCCTCCACTGCTGGAAGGATCTCACGAATTACCGACCTAACGACATCGGTATACGTGATCTCCGCTATAGGAGGCACCCAACCACCTCGCTCAATCCGTTGAAAAATAAATAAAAGGGTCAAAGTTCAAAAAAAAATATAAATAACAAAAGAGAGTTAAAGTACAAACCAGAACAAAAGCTGGGAAAGGACTCAGCCTGGATGCAACGAAAGTCGGATATGATGCATCCGGCAGCACCAGCTGCTCCGCTGGATAACCAAGGATCACCTTAGATCGATCCTCGGTAGGCAGCAAGTCCAGACGTAACATCCGGATCGGAGGATCCACGGGAACCATGGGCTCCTCGAATGTACACTGCCAGAGAACACACTCGCCTAAAAACCAAGCGTATGTCCTCTGAAGGACTGGAAGTCCCTCATAGACAGCCTCAGGGACTCCGACGATCAAACTCTAAGGACGGATATTGATCTACAAACAAAACCACATGAAAAATCGTAAAATTTAATAAAATCAAAAGATGCACATGTAGTTAGAATACTCACCGACGCACGAGTCGCCGAAACGATCCTCTGGAGAAAGTCACCGGCATAAGTGGCTTGTCTCTTCTTAATCATGACCAATCGATGGCCGATAGGAAAACGAGAAGCCCCAAGCATCCTGGGGGCTAAGAAAGGCAGGTACGAGTATCTCCAAGCCTAAAATCAAAAAAGGATAAGCCTAAAGGGGAAAAGAAAAAATAATAATCGAAAGAAGCTTAAAGTACATACCTCAAAGATACGACTGTGCCACATAAGGGAGATCCGAGGAACCTCAGTAGCTGCCGTGGAATCCATCACCTAGGTCGTCTTGCCCAAAGCCGTAAGCATACGGGCATACGAAACCTCCGCCCAACTCAGGTTACCTACTTGCCCCAAATCACTAAGGCAAATAAGTAACCCAATAGCGAAACGTTCTCCTCGATCACTCAAAATGGTGACGGAAAGAACGTGAGCAATGTATATCCGAGCCAGCTGCTCAGGTGTACACTGCCGATCAAGCTCGTACATGTGAAGGGCCGACGCCAGACGGTCCCCCACAAGGTCGCGTAGTCTCTCGTTTGACCCCTTAACGAACTCTATGGCTACGGGCTCGCCTCCAAAAGGAAAACCCGTAATCATAGAGAAATCGAAAGGGGTAACTGTCATCTCTCCCCATGGAAAGTGGAAAGTGTTTGTGGAATCCCACCAAAACTCCAGCGATCCACGGAGGAAAGCTAACGACGCAAGCTGATTCGATAAATCCTGAAGAGCCGCCAGCTTGGAGTGAATCCCCGAAAGATCCACAATCTCCTTTGCCACCTAGGACAAACTCTTAAAACGGGCTCGCAGGTCACCAGAGCCGTATAAACGCATGCTAGGCTCACTCTAAGGAAAATAAAAAAAATAATAAAAAAAAAAACAGTTATGGTTTAAAAAGGAGAAGAAATAAAGGAAAAGAGAAAAAACCAAAGGCGCAAAGAACTCACGATGCCGCCCATACTTGGGGGCTACGATACCTGCAATTAAACTTAGTAAATGGGGGCTTCTAACACCCACAAAAGCCATCATACACCAGTTTCAACTAAGCATTCAAGGGATTGTATTTCAAAATCTTAAAGAATCAACTCCTAGACGAATAACAGTAATATAAACATGATTATCGTCTACCAAATAATTTTGAGGTTTAAACATGGCAAAAATAAGCTAAGATTATGTTTTGCGCCATTTTTTAACAATTCAAAATTTGCAAAAATGAATTATGAAAGTAATATTAGTTCCATCACTATAATCTACTTCATAATAAGCAAGTTTAACCAAAATGAGCAAAAAACAGCAATAAAATCGAGTAAAATTCGAAGAAAAAGAGCAAAAACGAACTTGAACAAAGAAATAAGGTTCAATACATAACCATTTTTCATGAAATTTGTTGCAAAACAATCCTTAAACATAGTATAACAACATGGATCAAACAATTTCAAAAATAATGGACCGAATTGAAAACCCCAAATTCGAAATTTAGGGTTCAATGGTTCGAAAATCGTCCCAATTAAGCCTAAATCAAACAAAATTTAACAAAAAACTTACATTGGATTATGGAAAATATGAATAAGGGACGAGAACTACTTCCTTTAGCTTCAAAAAACAAGATAATCCGAGCTTCCTAGAGAAAGAAAGGGGAAAAAATGGCGAAGGAAGAAGAGAGAGAGTGGTAAATGAAAAATCGCGCTAAGCGATTTCATTTTGACGATATAAATGTCGCGCGCAACTGAATCTGTTGCGCGTGACATACCATTGCAAGTCAGAATAATGTGAGCGCCTGGCCAGCGCGGCCCACTGAGTTGCGCACGGATATTGGTCACTAAAATGACTAGAATCTTGATTTTGATCCGGTTGATCATTTTTCAACGGTTTTTGCTCGTTATTAGACGTAATGGCGCACAAATTATCAAAATCTTTTAAATTACTTTGCATATTGTAGTTTGTTTTCTTCTTTGTTTGTTTTTTGCATCATTCTTGCATGCACACCGTGCTTTGTGCCTTCCCTAAGCATACGTTTTGAACGTTTTTTGTAAGAGTGTCTTAAGACGTTCCGTGGTGGTGCTTTATGTAAAAGCACCCATAGACAGGTTTGTCATTTTACTATACTAACTTTACAAATGTCTGGCTTTTCTTCTTTTTTCACGTCCGAAGCAAAAAGGAAGGCGTTTTCATGTAGCGTAAAAATGCAAAAGGCGTATCGTACAGCGGAAAATTGTACGGCGTAGGTGTTTCGTAAAATTTCATTTCAGCCTAAGCTTTGCGAGATCCACCTCTCGGAACTAAAAGGTGGAGGATTACTTTAGGCGTTAGATCACGAGTCAACAGGAGTGCCGAACCATCAGGAATAGACACTTCTTTATTAGAAGCAAATACGGTAGTTAGTGAGATTACTAGCTTACCGGAAAGTTAGGGTGTCCGTCCACCCCCTGTCTAAAGAAGCGACAAGACGATGTCGCGCCTATGTAGTCACGTGCCCCCAGTCCTGAGACATGTGTACTCATCTTGTGGACAAAACGGCTGAGAGAGTTGCCGACTTTCTTCTCTCTCATTGGATTTGGATATATGCCTCCAGTCCTGAGACATGTATTTCTATCTTGTGAACATCCGACTCGAATACCGGACCATTTCGGCTCGAATACTGAAAACCCTTTTCATCTTTTTACTTTGTTAAAGTCAGGCTAAAGTAACAATGACATATCGAGGGACTTTAGGCCAACGATGACATGATTGAGAGGAAATCATCCCCTTTTATTCATTTAAAACCGATCTCTTCTAATGACTTGACATCACCCAGAACACCTTTACTTGTAAAAGCGTTCTACAGTTGCAAAGGATCAATCTAAATTCTTTAGCGCGTTAAGACTAAGGAAAACTTTTTCTAGCGTTAATAGCTACTTGTTTCAAACACTTAGCGAACTAAGGATCGTTTTCGCATCCTTAAAAATTTCTGAAAGATTCTCCATTCTTTGAGAACTTCGCAAAATGAGTCTCGGATTTATTTCCTTGACTACTTTGATCATCGTCTATTCTAGACTCGATCAAAGTGGGGGCTAACTGTATACTTCTACTTTTGGCCTCCTGTCCCGACAGGAAGTGCAATGACAAAAAATAAAACCATCTTCGTGATAGATAGAAGTGGAGAATGCTTATGGATAACTAATTAAGCCACAAAACACAAAAACTAGCCCAAACTAAATAAACAAAGCTTAAACGAGGTCCAATTAACTAAATCCGATCAATATAAGGCTTAAACCTGTGCTTAAAACCCAATAATGACGGATTTAGGAGCGCATAGGTTAAATTTTAATGCTGCCGCAGGAAATTCCGCGCTCATCTCAATCAGTCACGCTGGGCAGTCGCGCGTAACTAATTTAGTTCTGTGCGACATCAGCGCAACCTCTAGAGATGCGCTTGCGAAAGATTCAAAATTTTATGAAAATATAGAATCGAATCTTACCATAATGTCGCGCGCATGACACTCAGTTGCGCTGCCCATAGCAGCGCAACCAAATCACTTACGCTAGAATGCCGCGAGCAACTAATCCTGTTGCGCGCGACACCTGCTGTGGCAGAATGTTCATAACCCTAAACCTACTCATTCCCTATAAATGAAGGCTTAATCCGTGGCTTACACACACAGAAAATAACCTAAAACTCTGGCGGAATACTTGTGAACTTGTGCTAACTAAACCCTCTTGTCCTAAACACTCATCCTTTGATCTTTTGTTATTACGGTGGAGGTTCCCCTACAAGAAGGTGTCCATAAGTGTTCTAAACGGAGATCTAGAAAGGAGAAGTGGTAAATTCCCGAGCACTTAGGTAAATCATATATATTTTCTTATTTAAAGGAACCTTAATTAATTAAATGGTGTTGTTTGATCATCTTAAGAGGACTAATTAATTATTTTCACATAGTATCATGTGTTAAATAAAGATTAGAATTGGATAATTAATTGTTGGTTGATCACTTAAGCCAAGGCGAATATTGTTTATTTTCTTGTTCTTTTCACGAATTTGATTAAATAAAGACTAACGACGTTGCAATGTAATTCCTACGTGAATTAACGTGTGTGTAAATAAAATCAACTAACTTAGTTTTAGGTATCGCGTTGCATATATTGTTTTGGTAATGAAATTGCAAAAAAGAAACGTTATGTTAGTACCCTCGCTCCCAAACTCATTTGTGGTTTATGTAGACCAATTTGGGCATGGGTAAACTTACGATTGGTGCTAATTATTCCATGAACTCCTCATGGAAGAAAGGCATGAACGAGGTTTATGAGTTTTCTTAAAACTCATTAGTGACTCCTACTTGTTTCTTATAAAAAATCGTGGTGAGAGTATCATTTCTTATTTAAGGTCTCCCAAACAGTCAGGAATTCAAATCCTATTACACCATAACAAGTGTAAAGTCCTAGGCTTTTAAGTGGTCATTGGCATCTAAGGAAGAACCCCCTTACGATGGGATCACCCTCCTTACAGTAGTGTACTTAATTTAAACACTGAATGGATATCTAAAAATTTCTTAAATTTCATCTAACATAGTCTCTATGGCTATGTAGAAGACTGGTACGATTGAATAGATGAAGAAGTCAAAACTGCATTAAAATCTAGTGAATCACCTACTAGAATGTTCAGGCAGTTATGTCAATATATTGGTCCTATAGCCAATCTTAATGAAAAAATGAATGGAATATCAAAGAAAATTGAGTATTTTCCGTCTGTAATATGAAATATGTTGATAATTACATTATGGAATTTGAAACATATTATTATAAAATTGGTGCAAATGAAACAAATCCTGGAATGTTCTATGACAAATTACCCCCCTTAATGAAAAAATTAGCGAAAAATATCAAGAATGGAGAGAGAAATTCTTAGCTAAGGATACCCTAGGTAATAGAATTGCTTTTCTAAGAAAATGGATTGAAAAGAGATGTAGAGATGTTGTAGGAACCTAACAAATGAAAAGACAATTTCTCACTTGTTGGGATTTCCCAAATAACTATGGATGTGAAAGAAAAAACCATAATATGGAAGGAATTATAAGAAAAATAAATTTGACTAATAAAGAGGAGAAACCTATAAGAAAAAGTACTATAAACATAAATATAGAAAACCAATTAGGTTTTTCAGAAAAAGCAACATATTGTCCTGAGAAAAAGAAAACATGCAAGTGTTGGTATTGTGGAGAATTATGACATTATGCTAATAAATGTAAGAAAGCTAATCATAAATTAATGGAAGCCTTAGGTAGTTGGGATTATATAGAAATAATACTAGAATAAGAGGCTTTAGAATTGACTTTAAGCAATAATAAATGAATAGTAGAAATAATAGAAGAGGAAAATGAGTAAAATGAGGAACCTAAAGATAGTGATGAGTTTGAAGATGAAAATTATAAAAAAAAATAAATAATATGATGGAAGGAGAAGTATTAGAAAACTTAAAATCGGACGAGGATGAGGATAAAAGTAAAATGACTATAATTCAACTAAAAAGAGATGAGTATTCATTTGAAGATAATGACCTAGATCAGATAAACAAAGAAAGCTGAAATTTCCCCCAGATTACTAAGGATAAAATATTTGGAACTTCTTTCAATAAGAACTAAATATGTATGTGAAGAAATGGAAGGAATTATATGAATCGAAGATTATGAACAAAAGGCAGCCGCAGTTAATATCACAAACTGAAAAAATATTGAAAAAACGTAAAGAAAAGGGAAGTTATAGTTATATTTGTATTGGTGCAATACAAGTATACATAACTCCTTGACAAGATTTTGGCAAGGATGTTAAATTCTTAAGTTTTATATGTGAAATTTGACATGAAGAATTTTATGATCAAATAATTAGTTGGTATCACATGTATCTTTAGTCAAGGAACGATAAGGTATATATGTGAACCTAGATATTATGTGAACAACACGACCCAATACAATTAAGATGGAAGGTGGTTTATAAGTTGGTAAATATAAACTCATCTTAAGAAATAAATAGTCGATGCTCAGAAATATAAGCAAGGGGGACGTCTTAAGAAGAAAATTACACCTATAAAAGTATTATCGTAACGAAATTGAAATTGAAAAAACTTGGGAGGAATTCTTTATGAACCCTGCCGTTAGTAATAGGTCAAGTAAGATGTTAATTGATGAATCAGGATTAATTCATATTGGGATTACTACAAAACCTAAAATACAAATAAATATGAGTTTTATAACACCAAGAAAATATTCAACAATAATAAGAATGAAAAAACAAGGTGATGAAAAGTTAGAACTAGTCATGATATGATAATAGGAAATCATTTTAAGAGATTATACTATCCATGCACTCAAACCATTGATCAAATAATCTTTACAATTAACGGTCATTTTGATCCTACACAGAAAATAACAAAGGCTTATACTCATCAGACTGTGGAATTTACGCTCAGCCAGCTTGGTGATAGGGTTACTCTTACACAACGAGAGGTCGCACTTAGAATTTTTGAGTGTGATTCATCATTAATAAACTAGATAAATAAGCAGCAAGAAAAATTATGTGAAACAAATCCATTAGAACATTGGGAAAAGGATAAGGCATTTACTAAGGTAACTCTAACAAAACCTAGTAAGATTATTAGAGTAAGACAAATGGTCTATACCTACCAAAACATACAGGAAATTGATGAACAAATAAAAGAATTGCTGAATAAAAGGATAATTAGGAATAGCAAGAGTCCTCATAATAGTCCAGCATTCATGGTAAGGAATCATGCAGAAGAGAAAAGAGGTATAGCTAGAATGGTCATTAATTATAAACTACTAAATGACAATACTGTTTTTGATGGCTATTACATTCCTAATAAAATAGTGTTATTTAATAAAATAAAAGGAGCCACATGGTTGTCTAAAATGGATTGTAAGAGTGGCTACTGGCAATTTAAAATAGAAGAAGAAAGCATTCCATTGACCGCAGTTAGTTCCCCTCAAGGGCATTATGAATGGTTAGTAATACCTTTTGGATTTGAAAATGCTCCACGATATTTAAGAGAAGAATGGATATCATTATCAAAGAACTTAATCATTGTTGTTTGGTTTATATAGATGATATTCTAATATTCTCAAAAGAATTAAAGCAACATAAGAATGATCTTAAGGTGGTAACTCCAGGAAAAGATAAATGTGTTTATGCTAAACAAGAAATTGAGTTTCTAGGATTAGAAATCAAAGCAGGACAAACAATATTAGAAAACCCTATTTTTGAAAATATTGAAAAATTCCCAGATAAAATTGAAGATAGAAAACAACTAGAAAGATTTCTAGGATGTTTAACTTATGCTTCTTGATTAGGGTGATTTTATGATTTCCTCGGATTCTGGTCACGTTCTTAGGGTAAGTAGACTCGGACACCTGCAAAACACGAATATTATGATGACTGAATATTCGCCTTAAACGGGTAAGTTAGTTACCTTAAATCGAAAAGGCTTGAGAGAGAAAGTAGAGAGAAGTTGGAGCTATTTTGGGCTCTATATTAAATGATTTCTTATTCTACCCCTTTATATGGGTGGGGATTTGAGATTTTTAGGGTTTTTATCCTAGAATGACATTTTCTTATTGTTGGCGCAACCAAGTAGAGACACGTGTCCTTGGGAAGCGCCGTTTTACGGATTTCTCGGGATTTGGGCCTCCTGATGTAAGGAGGCCCTTTTTTCTCTTATTTAGGTTCTCTTAAACAAGGTTGTAAATGTGGCTTTTTCCTATAGTGACACTTGTTGCCTTCTGATTGGGCCACGTGTCACTAGGGGGGATTGGTCCACGTGTTAGGGTAATTTTTGCCCCAAACATTTTCCCCTCGGAGGGGTGGTTCGTACTGTATGGGCCGCCTCCTCTGATTATCTACTCATCCAGTCATGTACGAGTATTCATAGAATTTTAAGCATTGTGTTGGTATGCGGACATTACCAATCATTTCATTAGGGGATTTTTCCTTTGGGTCGAACGCTTGGTCCTGTCTGCTCTATTTGGACACTTCTTGGTTTCGGAGGTTAAACGGACGTAGCAGGCCAACTACATTTTACGACACGTGTTGCCTGGGATTTTGAGAAAAAAGTTTAGAATTGGCTGACCTGTTCTTCTATTTTGACGTGGATTTTTCCTTTGGGTCGAACGCTTGGTCCTGTCTGCTCCATTTGGACACTTCTTGCTTTCGGAGGTTAAACGGACGTAGCAGGCCAACTACATTTTACGACACGTGTTGCCTGGGATTTCAAGAAAAAAGTTTAGAATTGGCTAACCTGTCCTTCTATTTTGACGTGCCGTCAGCCCGTTCGTCTTCTCTTCCGTTTAAAGTGATGGAAGGACATTTTTTGCCTATTCGAATTCTAGGTTAACTTTGTCAAAGAGTAACCGTTCGAATTTTTCGGCGGGAAAGCTAGATTTACCATTTTTCCTATAAATATATGATGTTTGACTTCATTTTCTTACTTTGGAACTTTGAGAATTCTAGAGAGAAGTTAAAGCTTTTAGAAAGATAAAGTGATTTCTTCCCTGAATCTTCAAGAGCTCCGCCGTATGATTGAATTTTCTGGTCACATAGTTTGAGTTTTCCGGTCAACTTTCAATACTTTCAAGGATTTCAAGAGTTTTTTACACGTATAGAGAGGTAAGCCGACTGTTCTTCTTACTTCTCTTTTTATTTGCCTTAGTTTTTCTTTTTTTTAAAACCTGGCTCAACACTCGGCTTCGTCCGTTTTTCCTCATGAGGCCGACCATTTTCCTAGGACTGAGGAGTCTAGAGTGGACGGAGACGAGCTGTCTCCTTCATGGAGTAGGTCAATTTCTAGTGTGTACCAAATCTCACCCACCTACTCTTCTCTGTCCCTGCAGTCGAAAATGGTCCAGACGATTCAGACGTATGACAAGTATGACGAAAGAAACCTAGACGTCTGTTTAGTAAACCCTAGAGCCCCCCGTAATCCAAATGACAAAGACGGGGAGACAACCATCACCACAAACACAAACATAAACACTACCATGGTTAGTAGCAGCGAATGTTCGGCGGTCGAAGTGACCGTCTCATTCAAGGAACGCTAGAGGCAAGGCATCCCCTGAGGCAGGCGGGAAGCGTATGAACAGGATCGTGGCCTTTGCTTTCCCCAATTTGCAAACTTGATCATAGACCCGGTCGAGTTGCAGTCTTTGAAAGAACCTCCTCCTTCTTCTTCTTCTTCTAAGGCAGACGTTGGGGCGTCCACTCGAATTCCAAAACAACCCCTTCCTCAAACTACCAAGTCGGTCATACCTAGAATTGGCATATAATTGCTGAACCAGCCGACCTGCCATATCGCAGCGCTCCTCCTCCTAGAAATTAGGCGGACACCAGGAGGAAGGATAAGGGCAAAGGCCCCTTTGTTCCGGAGGGAATTTCTATCTTTGAAGGTGGCCGAGCCTAAAAAACTAGGAGTTTGGACAAGGTTGTTGAACTGGACACCGTGCTGTCCTTAAAATTTGGGACCGCCCCTCACCGTGATGAAGGGGGGGGGGGTGGAGAATCAAGGAGTGGAGAACCCAAAGGCCGAAAAGGCCAATGCGGACAATTTTAAAGATCCGTACGGCTCTCTAGTTGGAAACACGACCTTAGCCTTTCTTAATGATGGGATTGAGGAGTTCAAGATCTTTCTTATGCTGGGAGAAGGTTTTGAGATCAAGGCTCTAAAGCGCTCCCATTTTGTGGCCTCCTTGGAGGATGAGCAGCCACGCAAGCACGCCTTCAGCGTATACCGTGCTGCTCTCAAGGTGGGACTCCGCTTCCCTCTTCATCCATTCGTCTAGAAGCTCCTGGACGAGTACAACATTGCCCTTTTCCATCTGATGCCTATTAGCTGGTTCAACATCTTTGGGTACTTGGTGACATGTATTAGGCAAGGCTTCAAGTCGAACGTCCCATTTTCCCACGAGATGCACTCAATGGTCCGCCTGGACAAAGGGACGAACGCCTAGTTTATTTTAGGCACCACCAAGGACTATATGGTGGTGATGGGCCGAGTATCCAAGTGGAGGGACTAGAAGAACCAATTGTACCGCATTAAGAATAAGGACACATATTCAACTTGTGGATGAATAAGTTTAAAACTGCCCCCATCCAGCTTGGGCGAGGGCAAAACCGTTCGTATAAGCCGCTCGTCCATCCGAACTATGCGTACCAACTTGACTATTCTAGAGTCTAGAGGGTAACCAGGGGCGGAAAATCGGTGGCTGTACCTAAAAACTAGATTCCCTTGTCCAGCTGGCTCAGAGATCCGGTTTGTATGTCGGCATACGTCCTTTACCACAATGTTCCCCAAGGTAGAGACTCGTACCTTAGCCACTTATGAGTAAAATATATGAAAAAAATTTCTAACTCTTTTTCCTTTTTCTTGTACAGACGAAGCTCGATCTAGACATACTAGACCTAGAGCAGAAAGGGGAGGTTGACATATCGAGCTTGACATAGCTCGATACAAGGCCCGTCAACAATTATACAAGCAGATTAAAAAGGTACTAGCCGTCTGCCTGCCTTTCATAATTTTACCTTTTTTTTGTCGAACTTGTATGTTGGAAGAAAAGTCCTTCTAATTCAACATAGACATCTTCATTTTGACCCTTTATCCAACTTGAAATTCTGGACAGGGCTTTCTATACACATGTGTTCGAAGGCTCCATCTTAGCCTTTCCTAACTTTGTATTGCTTTCTTTCAGTTGGCCACTCCCAAATCCTGTAAGAGCACTGCGTCTAACGGGACGCCTAACATCCAGGCGGCCAAGAC
This sequence comes from Chenopodium quinoa, assembly GCF_001683475.1. Lineage (NCBI taxonomy): Eukaryota > Viridiplantae > Streptophyta > Magnoliopsida > Caryophyllales > Amaranthaceae > Chenopodium > Chenopodium quinoa. Next base: position 637,860 of record NW_018742483.1, read on the forward strand.
GAAGTCGCAAACTGCTCCAAAGTAGTCCGAATTAGAGCTTTCCCAGCTGTCATTTAGTGGGGGGCTCCAATTCCGTAGGTTAAGGCGCATAGTCGATCTACGAAAAGTGGGTCCAAATGGACAACGAGGGTAAGAGCAATGCGTCTAAGGGGACGCCTAACATCCAGGCGGCCAAGACCAAGTCGCAAACTACTCCAAAGTAGTCCGAATGAGAGCCACCCCAGCTGTCAACTAGTGGGGGGCTCCAATTCCGTAGGTTAGAGCACAGAGTCGATCTACAAAAAGCGGGTCCGAATGGACAACGGGGGTAAGTCGGCCCCGGCACAAACGACTGGCCCCATCTCGAATCCGCATGTCGTGTTAGTAAAAAAGTCTGATTGGCAAGAGGCTGCCTCTTAGCCGGCCAAGGATGGTAACTGGTTATAAAGGGGCTTAACCCATTCCCCCTCCTGCTTTTAACCTTCCCACCCCACCATCTTTCTCGAATGGTAAGGGTCTTGTCATGGTTTTTTAACTTATTTTTTAAACTTATGTTGTTCATTCTGACCTTTTTTCTTGGCCGTGTGCAGATATATTGCCGAAGAGATGTACATAAAACCACCTGACCAGTCGCTTACGGGCAATGATTGGAAGACTATGAGGGAGGATATGCTTTAGGTCGTCCTTCGGGAGTAGTGGGAAAAATTCCGCTAAATAAATGATGGCTTCCTTGGCCCCATGGTAAACTGCAACGCCGAGGTAATCTTATCTTTCATTCTTGCGTCTGCTTCTTATTTTACTTAGTATATTTTCCGCTTTTCATACTTACTAACTTTCACTCGTCTGACAACAGCTCTTCCTTCGTCTCTCTACATTCCAAGAGTGGATGGACAAAGAAAACGAGAGAATCAAGAAGGCCTAGGCCCAAATTAGGAAGGCTGAGGACGCAAACACTTGCAACGAGGCCCTTCTAAAGCTTCACTACTAGACGGCCCTCAACGCTTTGGCAAGCAAGGCATCTAAGCAGATGGAGGATATCATCAAAATAGGGAAAGCCCTTGAGAGGAAGAGCCGGCAAGGCATACAGCCTAGAAAGAGCGAGGACAAGGTGATCTAAAATGGGTCTTAGTGGAAAGAGGGCTTCGAAGCTTCCGAGAAACATAAGGCCAAACTATCCTCGTCCCAGACGACCCTTAAGTCCACCCAAGACAAGGCGGCCTCCCTTAAGCTCCAGGTAGATAAGCTAAACATACTAGTAGAATAAACTTGAAAGGCATCGGTTCAAACCCCGTTTAAGCCACCGGTTCGAACCGGTGGTATAAATCGGATTGGCACCGATTAACTGATGCCAATAATAAAACCCGCACATTTTTTTTGTGGCAGCCACTTTTGGCACCGATTAACCGGTGCCATTTAACTATATTTTTTAAACACCTGTAATTTCTAGCAACAATAACCTGTTTTTAGGCCTGTAATTTCAATAATAATATTAACAAAAATAATCAATAATAATAAGGAAAATTTCACAAGAATAATCCAACCTTTCGCGGGTTCTCTCAAAATAATCTAACCTTTAGATTAACCTTGAATAATCCTAAGTTTAGCTATTATTCTCTCCTAGCAAACCTATTTTACCTGCAACTGGCTGAATAAGTTAACATTAGATTTTTTAATTTTTTTCCCCTTTTTTTTCCTCCTATTCTTTCCTCCTTCTTCCTCCTTAGTTCCAAGACTTGACATAGTGACATCAATGGAGGATGGATACCCACCATCCTTTAAACACCACCACCACCCAACAATCTCCCCCCAGCCACTCCCTGACCCTCCCTAGTTTGCCGCCATGCCCACCACCGGCCACCAGTGATACACCACTCCCTTTCCCCGCCTCCATCACAACCTCCGCCACCACTTACCCACCATAACCAAACCCAAACCCGAAACATTTCCTCCACTCCTACCCATACTCGAACCACCAACCCTGTCCCACCCAAAACTCAAAACCCCAACCCAAAACCATTAAGCCCTGTCCCACCCAAAACCCCAACCCCACCTACCTAGAAACCAAAACCCCAACCCGCACGATTGTCCGTCTCTTCTCCCTATTTCTCAATTTAATTTGGGGCTGAATTGGGTTGCGGTCGTACGATGTTGATGTTGTGGGTGATTGTTGATATTGAGTGCATCGTTTGCAGTTGAATTGTGTGTTGGTACTTGAATTGGTAGTGGATGGATGTTGTGTTGAGTGGTGATGTTGGTGGTGTTGAGGTAGTTGTAGGTGGTGGTACCGTATTCCGTAGATGGTGGTGAGTGTTTTAGGTGGTGATAATGGAGGAAGGGAGAGGAGAGAGAAACCGCGCAGGAAGGGGAAAGGAGACAGATTTTTTTAAAAAAATTTATTTTCAATTAAAAATATTTTTTTAAGTTAAAAAAAATTTACCAAATAAGAATTGCCATGTGGATGGTAACCGGTTATAAAGGGTAAGGTGACCTGCTAGTGTTGCTGGGAGAGATTAATAGGTAAACTTAGGATTATTCAAGGTTAATCGAAAGGTTGGATTATTTTGGGAGAATGAGTGAAAGGTTGGATTATTGGTGTGAAATTTTCGTAATAATAACATAATTAAATATTATAATAAGATAAAAATAATATTAAAAACAATAATTTATATATAGATATAAATATTCCTAAATGCAATACAACAAAAAAAAAGTGTTATATATATATACAAAGGATAGTAAGTAATTAATGAATAATAATATAGTTAAAAAGTTAACAAAACATAAATTCACAATAAAAGTAACATTTACATATTAAAGGTGATAAAAGAAACAAACATGTCACAAACTTCATTAAATTCCTTGATTGTCAACGGACAATCCTTTGTACCTTGCCAAAACTTGAAATACAGAAAAATTATGTTAGAATTAATTAAATAGGCCAAACAATATGTAGTTGATAAAAAAAAATGGCCTATATGACTTCTACTTTGCCCATTTTCTACATTTCTTATCAAATGAACTATTTCTTTCTTATAACATGTCAATGTTGGATATTATTAGGTGTTTAAGGCTTGAAATCACATCAATACAACATTTTATTAAGTTTTAAGACGCATTTTACTCAAAATGGCTCAAATATGGCCTATATGACTTCTACGTTGCCCATTTCCTACATTTCTTATTAAATAAACTATTTCTTTCTCATAACATGTCAATATTATCTAGTTTTAGGTGTATAAGATTAGAAATCACATCAAAAGAGCACATTAACAAAAAATGGCCCAAATATGGCCTATACGACTTTTATTTAGCCCATTTTATACCTTTCTTATCAAATGATCTATTTTTTCTCATAACATGTCAATATTATATATTTTTGGGTGTATAAGGTTAGAAATCACATCAAAAGAGCAAATTAACAAAACATGGCCCAAATATGGCCTATATGACTTCTATTTAACCCATTTTCTACATTTCTTATGGATCTATTTCTTTCTCATAACATGTCAATATTATCTAATTTTAGGTGTATAAGGTTAGATATCACAACAAAAGAGCAAATTAACAAAAAATGGCTTAAATATGGCCTATATGACTTCTATTTAGCCTATTTTTTAACTTTCTTATCAAATGAACTATTTCTTTCTCATAAAATGTCAATGCTACCTATTTTTATGTGTCTAAGGCTTAAAATTGAATCTAAAGAACATTTTATAAAGGTGTAAGACGCATTTTACTCAAAATGGCCCAAATATGGCCTATATGACTTCTACTTTGCCCATTTCTTACATTTCTTATCAAATGAACTATTTCTTTCTCATAACATGTCAATGTTATCTTGTTTTAAGTGTGTAAGGTTATAAATCACATCAAAAGAACAAATTAACAAAAAATGGCCCAAATATGGCCTATATGACTTCTATTTAGCCTATTTTCTACCTTTCTTATCAAATGAACTATTTATTTCTAATAACATGTCAATGTTACCTAGTTTTATGTTTCTAAGGCTTAAAATCACATTAATAGAGCATTTTATTAAGTTTTAAGACACATTATACTCAAAATGGCCCAAATACGGCTTATATGACTTCTACTTTTCGCATTTCCTACATTTCTTATCAAATGAACTATTTCTTTCTCATAAAATGTCATTGTTACTTAGGTTTAGGTGTCTAAGGCTTAAAATTGAATTAAACGAACAATTTATTAAGGTTTAAGACTCATTTTACCCAAAATGACCCAAGTATGGCCTATATGACTTCTACTTTGCCCATTTCCTGCATTTCTTATCAAATGAATTATTTCTTTCTCATAACATGTCAATATTATCTAGTTTTAGGTGCATAAGGTTAGAAATCACATCATAAGTGCATAAAGAAAAAAAAATTGCCCAAATATGGCCTATATGACTTCTATTTAGCCCGTTTTCTACCTTTCTTATCAAATGAACTATTTCTTTCTCATAACATGTCAATGTTACCTAGTTTTATGTGTCTAAGGATTTAAATCACATCAAAAGAGCGTATTAACAAAAAAAATGGCACAAATATGACCTATATGACTTTTTTTAGCCCATTTTCTACCTTTCTTATCAAATGAACTATTTATTTCTTATAATATGTCAATGTTATCTACTTTTATATGTCTAAGGCTTGAAATCATACCAAAATAGTATTTCATTAAGTTTTAGGACTTACCTCATCAAGCTGTTGACTATCCGTACAATGACTCACTATGTCAAGCATGAATCTCATCACATACAAAGCACAATCAAGTCCATTTTCTTGTTGTGCACTGCACTAGCATATGGCAAACAAATCACATCAATGAAACATGCAAAGCAAAATAGCAAATATTTACTAACATAGATTTTGAAGATAATCACAATATCATGTAAATTACCACAGTGACTTCCATGTTAACCCCTAAGGAGCACGACAATGTAGCTTTTTTATAATACTGTAGTAAATAAATTACATTCAAATTTGATTAGTTGTCTGACTACATACTAAATTAGTTAGCCATAATCATCACTAGGTAGCTTTATATATTTACTTTTGCAATATACACTTCACGAACCACTTCTCTAATGATCTAGCTGAATCAAGGTGATTAACTGAGTTATTAATATTACAAATCACCATGAGGATCCAATGCTCCCTACATAAGTTCACTATAGACAAAAAAATTAATATTTAGGATTCAACATATAATGAGGCCAAACGATTAAATTTGACATGGTTAGACATACTCTCTATAACATGAGGCGAATATGAACTTGTCTCCCGCACGCACTGATTCTGTGATACTCTATTCAACATAATACATCACGTCACAGGTTGCGTATGATTCTAGGAGTGGATAACTGCTCGGGGCATAACCATCGAACTTTACAAGGAGAATCAATTTCAGTTAAGTGATCCTGTAGTGCTCTTTGTGTATGAACATTGAATAATTAATCAACTGAAGGATAATCACCACAAATTTGAATAACTTGAAAAAAGTGTAGATTATGTGGGAATTGAAGTACCTCATGAATGTTTGAATGAGGAAAATGTTAAGCTTTGCACCACGTAGAAATTCCTTCACATCTTCTTTGCTAATCTATGCAACTACATCCTAATCATAGTGGAACATTGCCTTAGGAAGTGCAACTTCCATGGGATCGACCAAATGATCGAAAAGCACGGTTGTTGAAAAAGGTCAAATCAGCAGAAAGCGATTGAAGAACAATGTCTTCAACAAGTGGAGTAGGTTTCATGGGTGAACCTCTCGAAGAGTGCAACTTCGATGCTTGTTCACTCTTGGACCGTTGTTCACTCAGCTTCTTGTTAGGTTGATCAATGCTTTTACGCTTCTCTACCCTCCTTCTCTTTGAAGTTTGGCTTCTATGCGAAATCTGAAACTTCAACGACCGAGTGAGTTAAGAAAAAAATATATAATGGCTCAAAATAATCCAAAAACAAAAGTGCAGCTTCCTTCGAGGCCGAAACAGCTGAGGGAGTCGCCGCCGAGGCCGAAACTGCCCAGGAAGCCGCTGCTGAGGCCGCTCCTGTTCAGGCAGCCCTTTCCGAGGCCATAGCAGCCCTGGCAGCATGCTACCGAGGCTGAAAGTTATCCTTTAAGTGGTTAAAATTACACTAAAAATAGTTTAAGTTTTGCTCAAACGTACTTACCGTTTTACAACTAAATCAATGTACACCCGTTATACACAATGTTAATTCTTTTTCTTTTTTAAAGTAAATTTTTTGTTTTTTATCTTCTCACTTTTGCTTATTTTCTTTAATGGTAAAAAAAACTCCTTTAGAATACTATTTATTACCTCATGTCCTCATCACTTAGCTTAAATAAAACTACTATGGGTCTGTTCTCATTAACTGAATTAAGCTGAACTAAACTGAATATTTTTATGAGATAAGGAAATTAAGAATTGAACTGAACTAAAATGAAGTTATTAGAACTGAATTGAACTGAACTGAAGTGAAAATAATCATATGAGAGTAGGTCGTACATATATAATAATGTCAATGTTTATAAACAACTTTACATCAACAACAAATGATGAGTAGTTCACAAAAAAGAAATGAAGGGAGTACTTAATTAGGACAACTGCCTTTTTCAAAGAAAAAAATAAAATAAAATAAAAAACTAGAACTAGTGGCTAATTTAATTGTAGTACCCTTTAAAAAAATTTAGTAGGACTTTATATTACTTAATTGAGACTGCCTAATTTGATTATAATACCAAATATTCTTTATGGGCCTCTATTATTTGATTGGGACTGCCTAATTTGATTATAATACCTACAAATATTCTTTATTGGGAATCTATTATTTAATTGAGACTGCCTAATTTGATTATAATATCTCCAAATATTCTTTTTTGGGACTTTATAATACTTAATTGAGACTGCCTAATTTGATTATAATAACTCCAAATATTCTTTATTGGGACTCTATAATACTTAATTGAAACTGCCTAATTTGATTATAATACCTCCAAATATTCTTTATTGGGCGTATAATATTTAATTGGGACTGCCTAATTTGATTATAATACCTCCAAATATTCTTTCTTGGACTCTATAATACTTAATTGGGACTGCCTAATTTGATTATAATACCTCCAAATAAAATTCTTTATTGGGATTCTATAATATTTTATTGATATTGCACAATTTGATTATAATACCTCCAAATATTCTATATTAGGACTCTGTAATACTTAATTGGAACTTCCTAATTTGATTAGAATAACCTCAAAATATTTTTTTTATTGGGATGCTATAATACTTAATGGGACTGCCTAAATTACATATAATAACATTCAAATATTCTTTATTTCTATAATACTTAATTAAAAAAAAATTAAGGCTGCCTAATTTGATTATAATAACCTTAAAATTTTATTTATTGAGACTCTATAATACTTAATTGAGACTGTCTTAATTACTTATAATAACTTTCAAATATTATTTATTGGAAATCTATAATATGTATGATAATTAAAGCCTAAAAATAACTAATATACAAAACGATGTTAAGCTAGATTGCTAGGTGGAGGATGAAATAAGTGGCATACTAGCATTGTGATGTATAAATAAAGCCTAAGAATAATTCAACTAAGCAAAAAATAGTATTCTAGTCACCTGATTTTCACTGATTAAATTAGAACTTATCTTAACTTATCTAAACTTACCTAAACTTATTTGAACTTTTTTTATTTTTTGTGAAGAAAGACTTATTTGAACTTATTAGACCTGATTAAAACTTAATTTAGGGCATGTTCACTTCAGGTTAATTTCAGTTCGGATTAGTCCAGTTCAACTCCCAATCAGTCAGTTCAATTCAATTAATTTCAGTTCAGCTCCAGTCAGTTCAGTTCAGCTCCTAATTTTCTTTCTCTCATAAAATATTCATTTTAGCTCAGATATTCATTTTACAATCAAATTAGTTCAGTTCAGTTCAGTTCAGTTTAGTTCAATTCAGTTCAGCTACAAAGAGTTCAGTTTAGTTCAGTTCAGTTCAGCTCATCTCATTTTAGTAAATGTGAACAGGTCATTAGTTGTAATTTAATTTGTAATAGGTTAACCCTTATCATAACTTATTAAACCTGAACTAAACTTATAATATGATGAACTTTACTACGCCTGAAATAAGTGGAAATAAGGTGAATAGAACAGATCCTTAATGAGACTCCCTAATTTGATTGCAATAACCTTTAAGTATTATTTATTAGGACTCTATAATACTTTATTAAGAACGCCTAATTTGGCTATTAATAAATTTTATATATTCTTGATTGGGAATATATAATACTTGTTGAGACTCTATAATACTTAATCAGGATTGCCTAATTTGATTGTAATAACCTTCAAATATTCTTGATAACACTACATCCTATTCACCTGATTTTCGATGACTTGAACTTATCTTAACTTATATGAACTTATTAGATCTTATTAAAACTTAATTTAGTTGTAATTTAATTTGTACTTGGTAAACCTTATCAGAACTTATTAAATTTGAACTAAACTTATCGGATGAGCTTAATATACTTTTATGAGTATGTTCTATTAACCTTATTTTCACTTATTTTAGATGTAATAAGTTTGGATAAGTTCATTTCAGGTTTAAAAAATTCTACTAAAGGTTACCCAAGTACAAATTACAACTAAAATAAGGTCTAATAAGTTCAAGTAAGTTAAGATGTGTTCAGATAACTGAAAATCAGCTGAGTAGAACACACCTTATATTTAAGTCAAATCACTCTGATCCGCTACCTTCTTAATTTTAGAATAATTTTTGGAACATTGAATTATTTGCATTTGAGCATATTATTGTATCATCTTTTTGGTCAAACATCATATGATTCATACTTAAGTTTTGTTATTGTTTATTAGCTAATATGTACTTAGCTGCTAGTTAAAAACATCATATTATTATTATTTAACTAGATTAGATCCTGTGCAATGCACAGATTTAACAAAATTTTATTGTGAATTACTCCAATCTTTGAAAATTTTTATTATAAGTTACACAAAAGCGAGAGTTATTCAATAATTTAGTTAGTTGACAAACTTTGATCGACACATGGTTTGGGCATTAATAATGAATTACCATATAAAAGGTATAAAATATATTAAATGAAAAATATGGAATTTATATATTAACTAAATATGGAAAAATTCATTGGTATAATAGAAGATTATTTAAGAAGATTTGACAAAAAAGAAAAAAATAATAAAATAAAAACATTTTGGAGGGAAGTTACTGTATTGTAGGGAATATTTCAAGCATTACCCCTAACTTGAACCCCATTGTGATCATACACTAAAGTACGGTGGCGTCTAAAGGGAAGGAAGGTAGAGCAAAAGAGTCGCCAACAAGTTTTAGGAACTTGTAAACCGTTCACATGGTGAAGGTTACACCCCTTCACGATTCAGGAGATCGTCAACTCCAATACGTTCACAGGGTGAAGGTTACACCCCTTCATGTGCGCTTTCGGACTAACATGCAAATAATAGGATTAACCCTAAACCTGTTTATCTATGTTGGTTGAATTTAATGTACAAACAAATCTATTATTGGCGATCACTTGAATTATAATCAAATTAACCTAAACACGATTATTAATTATCTTATTAAGCGTGATTACAAGTACCAATTCCCTTTAAACATGCATAAAAAGTGTGATCAAGCAATAACAATAAAAATCATCAAGCAACATAATAATAATCATAAAAATTATAATCATAATCATCATATTAATCATAATCATGTTAGGGCATTATAATAGCAAGATCCTAGGCACGATACTAACAGATTAATAATAAACCCTAGCATGTTACTAAATAATAAAAAGGAAAAATTGCTCCCATTAACCTAAACTTTGCCTTGTCCGCCGAAAATAATCCCAACTTTCGTTTATTATCTATCACTCCCGACTTTAGGGTGTATTAATTTTTTTTAAAAAAAAACAAACAAACAAAAAATTAAAAAAAACCCCACAAACCACCCACGCCCAGCGGCTGCAACCAAACCCCCACCCCCACCCCCGAAAAATCCCTCCCCTGCTGCCGGAAACCGCCGCCCAGCCTTCCCCCTACCTCGAAACCCCCCCTTTCCTTTCCCCTACCCCCGAAAACCCCTCCCTCACTCCCGGAAACTGCCGCACAACCCTCCCCCTTCCCTCGAAACTCCCCCTTTCCCTTTCCCTACCCCCGAAAACCCCTCCCCCACCCTTGTATCCTCCGTCACTCCCCTCTCCCCCACCGTTTTCCGACCCGAATCCCCTTCCCCTTCCCCTTCGTTTTCGCTGTTTCCCCCTCCCCGTCGTTTCCGCCCTCTTCCCCTTCGTTTCCGACCCAAATCCGGCCTCCCTTCCTTTATCCTCCCCCAATCCCGCTGCCATTAACGGTGGCTGCCGTTAAGGGGTGGCTGGGGTTTTCTTTTTAATTTTGTTTTTTTTTTTTAAATTTTGTTTTTTTTTTAAATTTTGGTTTTTTTTTTATTTTGTTTTTTTTTTAAATTTTGGTTTTTTTTTTTGAATTTTGTTTTATTTTTAATTTTTTTATTTGACCATTCATGTAGTGACACGTATCAAAAAAAAAAGTAACACACAAATGTTGACCGGATTAACCGGTTGCAGATAAGTTGGGTGCAATAGAAATTAATACTTCATAAAGTTGGGAGTGATAGACAATAATCCAAAGTTGGGATTATTTTCGACGGACGAGGCAAAGTTCAGATTAATGGGAGCAATTTTTCCTAATAAAAATCAAAGCTTTAACCTTAACATGATACTAACATGATATTAGGAAAGAAATAGAAAGCATCACAGGAATCACAATTGTCATATTTAATATTATAAATTATAGTTATTACCCTAAACATGATACTAGGAAGATCAAAACGTCCTAACATGACACTAGGAACCATAATAACAACCTAGACATGATTTCTAAATCATAATATCAATTAATCAATTAAAGCACTTACTTGGATACCTTGTACCTCTTTCTAATGACAAAATACACGCGTTAGTAACTTCAAGGAAAATAATAATCAAAACAATTAAAGAGAGATTTGGGACCAAACCTTCAGAAAATAAAACCTTTCATATCTAGGGCGAAGCCAACTTCGAACTTGGCTAGGTGTTTCAAGATCTCGTGAATGCGGAATTTTGTATGAAAAAGCTAAATTAGAAAAGAGTGAGAGAAGATATCAAGAATTTCTTGAAAACTAGAGAGTATTAGAAAATTGATAGTTGTTGATGATTGAAAACGGAGGTTTTAGGAGGATATTTATAGAGAAAATCAGTTGGATGGATAAAATAACGAATCAGAGTTTCAAAGAGAATAAAACAAACTAGCGCCAGACGCTAGACATTAGGGCCAGGCGCCAAGGTTAGCGCCAGACACTAAGGCTAGCGCCAGACGCTAATCCTATCGTCAGACTCTAGGAGCCAGTTTCACGCGTTTTCTTAATTTTGATAAAATTTAGCCGTACAGAAGGGCAAAATCGTATTTTCCTTAAAAACACTTCTTTTAATCTGATTAAAACTCTAAAAAAGTCAACTCAAGTCAATTTATCAATACTAATTAAATTAGGAATGAAAAGATCCTTCTAGAAGAATATAATAGACTATAATTAATTCTAATTGCATTAGGAATGATAAATCAATATTAGGCCCTCCTCTAGATCATTGGGCCGCATACAAAGATCTAACCGGGCCCAGTTCAGTAATTTGACCATAACTTATAATATATCGTTAAAAAGCTCTTTTTGAACCTAACCCAACTACACTATTATTGGACCATTGCAATGGACCAAACCAAACTGGATTGGCTGTTTTCTTAAAATAGGTTTTCAAAAACAGAGAGAAAATAAAAGAAATTAAAACTATCCGTAACACTAGACCTTCCACACTTTCACGTCATTCGATTATGACTCGACGTGAAAGGTACTCATCACCGGGTTTGGTTTTGGGGAGACATAAATGGGTGTCTATAGAATCCCCCACTTTGACTGAGGTTGGAGAAACGCAAGTTTCGAAAACAAAAGTCAAAGTATCAATAGGGACGGAGAATGATTCAGAACGTTCTGCGATCCTAAATCACTCTTGTAACGCTGATACCTGCAAACTAGCGTTAGTTAAACAGATAAAAGAATTAAGAAACGCGTATCTTGCACCGTCGAGCACACTTCTCTGAAGGTAACCGATTTATTGTTGTTGCATTGCTGTTGTTGTGATAACCTTCCACAAGCTAGGGAATGCAATCCTGATATTTGTTGTGACGATCTTCTGCAAGCTAGAGAATACTGCCTGAAGTCTGCTACACCTGTAACTGCCTCCAATTCCGTCGTGATAGACTTCTGCAAGCTAGAGAACCCCATCGAAGATTGCTTCGCCTGAAACGACCTTCTAATGCTTTGTGACTATCTTCCGCAAGCCAGGGAATACGATCGAAGATAACTTCGCCTGAAATCACCTCCAGCTGTTTTTGACAACTCTCCGCAAGCTAGGGAACGCTGTCGAAGATATCCTCGTCTGAAGCTATCCTCATTTGTTGCAATATTATCCCTAGGAAAATTACCGAAGACCCACACCTTTCGATCTTTTGCTTTGCTATGCCTGTACGTTGGTGCTTTTGCTGCTTTGAATTGTGAACCAGTGTGTCGGTGCTTCTGTTGCATGAACCAATATGTCGGTGCCTTTTCTTTATGAACCATTATGTCAATGCCTTTTGATGCTTATGAACCATTATGTCGGTGCCTTTTGATGAGCCATTGCTTAGGCGCTTTAAGTTAAGTGAGACGATCATTCATCATGTCGATCACTTTATGCAATAGCAATCGAGCCGATTACTAGATCATGTCAAATTTCTTAGAGGGGCTAACTGGCTTACCAAGGAACCCAAAATTGTTGTAAGGGGTCGAAATCTTCGTTCGGAGTAGCTGAACGCTCTGTCACTGCTAAAATATTGCTGGCGCCACAATTTTGGCTTAGCGCCAAGCGCCGAAACTAGCGCCTGGCACCAAAGCTGTCGTTTGGTGCTAGAGTCGGGATTTCCATATATATCCCTTTTCTTCCTCATTTTGCTGCTACTACTTGCTTTTCTCCGAAACTCGCCGCGAATCTTCGAAGTGCTCAATCTTGCTCGTTTCTCAACCAAATTTGCTAAAATTTGTTGCAAATCGAAGCTTCTTTCATCTACTTTCCCGATCTATGTAAGTTTTCTTCAAAATCACTCGAATTTTGATGAATTTTGCACACGTTTGTTCACAAATTTCTTGAAAATTCAAAACTTAAATTGCTCAATTCGCTTTGTTTGTCAAATTTTATGCCATGAAATTGCTTGATTATGTTTATATATTTCCTTGGGAGTAATTTGAGACTTGTTTGACTCAATTTTGGTGAAGAAACGAACAAATCACCATTGTTGGACCTCTAAAGGTCGGGAATACAATGTGGCTTGTTCTTGATATTTTTGCAAGCTATTCTTGTCCAATTTGTCACAATAATTACCATAGTATTGCAAGAAATTGTTTGGATGCTTGAAAAATGCCGTATATGCTCATTTTGAAATTGTGCTCTGTTTAGTACTACGTACTTTGTTTTTTGCGAACATAGTTCATGCGGCTAGGCGAACCTTATATACTATATAACCTTAATTTATGTTGATTTTGCACAAAGTAGTATGGCTAGACAGCGAGGTTCGGGTTCATGGTCCCGAGACACACGAAGGGAGCATGAGTCCGTAGCGGAGGACGCCGACCCGTCCACTTCTCTCGGTCCCCTCCCGGAGTGGGATGAGCGGACTTTGTACTTCTCCCCCAACCACCACATTTCTGAGAGGGTGCATCGTGGGATTACAGCTGCTAGGACACGTTGCCACGGCTCGGGCAGCGATACTCTGGGCGACCTGTATAGGATGCACATCGGCATCAGCGGAGAGTTGAGACTTCTCTGGGAGTCTTGTGGGCTGACTGCCCTGTTTGACAAAGGCCATGATTACTTCTAACGGGGGAAACCGCATGGCTCACGCCCTGGTGGAGTTCTTCTTGGACACCATCAACACTTTCCACTTTCCTTGGGGTGAGATGATGGCACCCTAATCGACTTTAGTCTCATTACGGGACTAGAATTTAGTTCTATTGCGCTGCCGTTCGACAACAACATCAGCGTCTTCTCTCATGTGGTTGAAGAGCTGTTGGGTCCGATTGCTGTTCGGGCTCGTGGGCTAAAGTGGAGTCGACTCAGTTCAGTGCTAAGGGTCCTACCATGTCTTTTAAGTAAACGTCTTCTTCATCACTGTCCCAAACTCCATTAATACTTATGTCTTCCTCTTGTGGAATTTGGACTAGATTTTTGTACTCAATCATTTTCTGAATTAAATTTTTAAATTTAAAACATTTTTCAATAGTGTGACCCCCTGATTGATTGTATTGACAGTAGAATCTATCTGTCCTTTTTAATTATTCGAATGGTCTCGGTTTGAGAGGTTTGACCTCACCACTCTCAGAGAGAATATTGAACATTTTAGCATATGGAATCCCAATTGGAGTATAGAGTTTATTACTCTTCTTGGGTTTGTCAATTACTTGCAGAGAAAAAGGTTTCTTCTTTGTGGATGGGACCTTGTCACATTTTTTCTCAAGTTCTTCTAATTGTTTCTTTGCAACTTCGAGAGCTTCACACAACAAGTCTGATCCCTCCAACATGGACAATGTAAACAACCGTACATCCTCTTTACTTGCTAATTCTTGAAATTCATCCATGGCATCGAAAAAGATCTCCTCCTCTTCCTTAATAGCATGGATTTCTTCGATAGGTTTGATGAGAGATGATGGATCCACCTCGTTTTCCTCATCAGAGATGGCTAAGGAGTGAGCGAGAGGTGCACTATCAATGCTCGACTTCTTACAGGCAGGAGGCAATGGAAATTTGTTGTTGTCGATTAAATCTTGGATAGCTTCCTTAAGCTTCCAACAATTTTCGGTAAGATGGCCCCAACCTTGTTGATACTTTCAATGTACATTGGGTTTCCAGTTAGCCGTCCTCTTCTCGACCGGTGGGTCTCCAAATGGTCCAATAGGAGTTTTAAGACCTTTTACATTAAATTGGTCAAATGCGGTGTCATAACTCATACCTATAGGAGTAAATTTCCTCCTAAATGGTTTCTTTTGCCCTTGATTATTCATAGCAAGGAATTCACTTAAGTTAAAGGTACTAAAATTATTTGAGTGGGTGGTTTTGGAAGAAGAAGGATTGTCGTTCTTCTTGCCTTTCCAGGTCGTCCTCAATATTGATTCCAATTTCATAGACAGTCTTGAAGGTATGGAGGTTATTCTAGTATTTTAGATGCTTTGAGTACTTCTCTTGAAGGTTTTTGATGAATTACCTCACAGATTCTTTTTCACTTGGCACCTCAATCATCTTAGCAGAGGTTTCTCTCCATTTGTTAAATAAAGTGGTAAAACCTTCATTCTCCTTCTGTTTGAGGATTTCAAGTTTTCTATAGTCAGTCTCAACTTGAATGTTGCACTTGTATCTGTCAATGAAAGCGTTTACTATACACTCCCAATTAGAGGTTCTTTCTTCCTCAAAAGAAAAGAACCATTTTTGGCAAATGGTTTCAAGAGATAGTGAGAACAAAGAGGGAAACACCTTCTTGTCAATGCCCTTAATACTCATTATTGTTTCGAAGGCTCTTAGATGAAAGTAAGTGTTGTCAGTTGCTTTGAATTTCGGGATGTCGTTGGCATTGAACTTCTGCGGAAGAAGATCCTTTTCCACCGAGACCCCTTGTGAGCTAATTCCTTGAAACTTATAGTCACTAGACAGTTTGCTCAGACTCTCTTGCATGAGGTCCATCTGTTGTTGTTTCATAGGATCATCTATTTTGAGGGTTAAAACCTTTAACGCCTTAGTCACAGTAATCAATTGGTTCCTGAGCTCATTAACTTCCTCATGAGTTTCCATTATTGTCTTAGCTTTCCTTTTATGAGCGATCGGTTTGTTGAAAAGTTAGACTTGAATAAAAGGTTGTCTTTGATCAAACACCCTTCCTTTCTTGACCACGCGCTGTAAATTAAACCATTTTTGTTTTAATGACTTGTCTCAAATTGACTTTGACTTTACGGTTTTGATAAAGAAAAAAAGTAAAAATAGGGTGTATATTTTTGGCAAAAATAAGGTATATATTTTTGGGAGTTAAGTATAGGGTTTAAACAAGTGGTTTAATTGGAGGATTAATATCCGACTTACTTACCCAAAAAAAATGGCGGAAAATACACGCATACAAGACTCCCTTAGACATGGTCAAAGTGTTCATTAGTGTGTGCTTTATGTGGTGAGTGTAACTGACATGCTTTGACCCTTGTGTAAGACCATGGGACTTAGTACTTAAACTCGATTAATGACTTGACAAGATATTATTGCCAGTAAATATTAACTGAATCGACTAGAAAACTGTTCAATTAGACATAAGGTGATGACTCGAGCAACAAACCGAACTGTCGCCAAAACGATAGTACTGGCGCCTCTCTTTGCACTGTAGCGCCAGACAACATGACTGTCGCCAGGCACTACGCTCCACAGAGTGGCGCTTCAGTTTTAATCTTGGCGCCATTGTTGGAACGTTGATCTGGAGCTGCTTTCGGTATTATTACTCTATAGGGTATGCCTAAAGTCGTACTAAGTCAACTCTAATTAAGTTATTAGACTTTAATTACTCTAATTAATTAATTAATTAGGCAAAGTTCTTTTAGTCATAAATGAGTTTATTTAATCTTAACACAAGTCAAACAAACGGTTTGGAAAAAACACATAGAGGATGCACAACCAATAATGCACAATTAGTCAAGTAGGCACAACATGATGCAATGAGTTTGCAATCTAACCATGGCTCTAGTTCTTTAAAGTTCGGGATATGGGTTAGTCAATAGAGGGTCAATGGTTAATTTTCCGGATGCACCGCACGGAAGCCTTACCGTGAAGGATTGGCGCGAGTGGATGGGACACCGCGAGTTTTTCTAAACTCGCTTCCATGGTTTGGTGAATTCAACATTCTAGGATGTACCCTTTGTTGCTTAGAGCATTCAATCAGATAGATGGAGCATGAATTCCTAGAGGATTATGTCCAAATGTAGAACACATATGGGTTTCAGAAAAGTGAGAAAAACTTAATTAGGAAGTAGGATCGAGCAAACAATGCTAAAAACTGGTCGAAATTAGAACGCATATTTCTGGCTCGGTATTGGAAGAACTTGGCACCAGCAAACAGAGGCCAACGCCACAATTTGGCTTTAGCGCCTGGCGACAAAAGTTGTCGCCTGACGTTAACGTCAAATTATTGGTGATAGATTTTGTTCCCTGACGCTAGTTCCTATGCCTCAGCAGCTTTCTGTGCTCGATAAAATTTTCCAGTTTCGCGCAGCATTATTTTGATCCTAATTGTGAAAGATATTCCTCAAATTTCCTATGTGTAAAAATCCTATGTTTTAACTCATTACGAATGGTCTTTCCAATGAGATCTTTTTTATGCATATGACAATAATGTTAATCAAAATTACGCACATGAAATACTTAGAACTTTTCGAGTCTCATCCACTCATTAAAAATCATTACCAAAATAAATTTCAGGAATTAAAATAGAAATCCTCCCCAGCAGAGTCGCCAAAAAACTGTAGGGAATATTTCAAGCGTTATCCCTAGCTTAAACCCCAATGTGATCATACACTAAAGTACGGTGGCGTCGAAAGGGAAGGAAGCTAGAGCAAAAGAGTCGCCAACAAGTTTTAGGAACTTGTAAACCATTCACAGGGTGAAGGTTACACCCCTTAACGATCCAGGAGATCGTCAACTCCAATAGCTCTGGAACCATGAATGGTAGTTCGGGGATGAAGGTACAAATCCAATCTAAAATAGATTGAACCTGCCCTAATAATAGGTCTCTACTTTATTCTGATCGTATTCATGTGCGCTTTCTGACTAACATACAATCAATAGGTTTACCCTAAACCTGTTTATCTCTGTTGGTTGAATATTAAAGCACAAATAAATCTATTATTGGCGATAACTTCAATTATATTCATATTAACCCTAAACAAGATTATTAATTATCTTATTAAGCGTGATTACAAGTACCAATTCCCATTAAACATGCATACAAGGCGTGATCAAGCAATAACAATAAACATCAAGCAACATAATAATCAGAATTTAAATAATCATAAATCATCATCATAAAAATTATAATCATAATATTCATGTTAAAGCATAATAATAGCAAGATCCTAGGCATGATACTAATAAGATTAATAACAAACCCAAGCATGTCACTAAGCAACAAAAATCGAAGATTTAACCCTAACATGATACTAACATGAATATTAGGAAAGAATAAGAAGCATCATACTTTTAATCATACTTGATATTAGGAATTATAGTTGTTACCCTAAACCTGATACTAGGAAAATCAAAACACCCTAACATGACACTAGGAATCATAATAACCACCTAAAAATGATTTTTTATCAAAATATATATTAATTAAACATTAAAGCACTTACTTGGATACCTCATATCTCTTTCGCGTCTAGGGCAAAGGCAACTTAGAATTATGCTAGGTGTTTCTTGGTCTTGTGAATGCCGAATTTCGTATGAGAAAAGTTGGTTTAGAAAAAACAAAGAGAGAGAATAAATTTTAGCTTAGAGAGAGAAGAGAATTAGAGAGTTGGTGATATTTGATAAGAATTAGTGATGAAAAACGGTGGTTTTAGTAGGCTATTTATAGAGAAAATCAGCCAAACTGATAGAAAAACAGATCAGAGTTTCGACGAGGATAAAAGAAGTTAGCCAAGCGCTGAACATTAGTGCCAGGCGCTAAAGCTAGCGCCAGGCGCTAATGTCTGTCGTCAGGCACTAATTATTATTTTCACGCGTTTTCTTAATTCAAATAAAATTTAGCCGTACAGAAGGGAAAAATCGTATTTTCCTTAAAAACATTCTTTTATTCTGATTAAAACTCTAAAAAGTCAACCAAAGTCAATTTATCAATGCTAATTGAATTAGGAATGAAAAGAACCTTCTAGAAGAATCTAGAAGACGAAAATCAATTCTACTTTCATTAGAAATGATAAATCCATATTAGGCCCTCCTCTAGATCATTGGGCCGCATATAAGTATCAAACCGGGACAAGTTTAGTAATTTGGCCATAATTTCCTCATTATTCATCGGAATTGGGCTTATAATATATCATTGGAAAGTTCTTTTCAAGCCCCATCCAACTAAACCATTATTGGACCCTTGCAATAGACCAAACCAAACTGGATTGGCTGTTTTCTTAAAATAGGTTTTCAAAAACAGAGTGAAAAGAACAGAAATTAAAACTATCCGCAACACTAGACCTTCCACACTTTCACTTCATGATGATTATGACTCGACGCGAAAGGTACTTAGCACCGGGTTTGGTTTTGGGGAGAAACAAATGGGTGTCTACACTCGTGTCGGCACCGGTCCTTCACGGGGAACGTCGCTCTGTCTAGCTTCTGGAGAGTAGTAGAGGTATACTTTATCTCCCATAAAGTTTAGCTCTAAGATTTGGTTAGCACTTGCTGATACTTATTGTCTTTTGTAGATCTGGTTCCACGAGTACTTTCCCTCAGTCACGCCGGCGAGACCATCGCCACGCGGGTTTCCAGTGAGCACCTGCTGGGGAGGTCGCCACGTGCGGATGTCTACCGCCTACGTGCGAGATAAGATCCTCTCGGTATGATTTTTTGCATAGTTTAACACTTTTGTATTACCTTTAGTAGATTCTCATCTCATAGGCATTCTTTGCAAGAGCCTGATGTACAGTACCGGCCGTGGAACGACTTGGTTGTCTCTGGGTTAGCCGCGCAGTACAATGCTGAGTGTCGCTACATAATAGGGACGTACGGAGCGGTTACATACCTTGGACAGAGAGTTGCTATTCACACTCCTTGGATGCTTTTGTCGTTCTTGCTCCTCCGCCGCGTCATATGTTCAATGACGCGAGGTTGCTGAGCATGTCGGAGAGGGCTGGCACCCCTTGGAAATCTCATGCGATCCCTGGGTAGTGCTATGAGGAGGAGTTTTTGCCGCTGTTAGCTCTGGCCCCTGTTCTGTCTAAGGAGGCAACGATATGATTTTCATATTTTACCTTTTGCTAAGTAGCCCCTGTAGGGAATATTTCAAGCATTACCCCTAGCTTGAACCCCACTGTGATCATACACTAAATTACGGTGGCGTCCAAAGGGAAAAAAGATAGAGCAAAAGAGTCGCCAACAAGTTTTAGGAACTTGCAAACCGTTCACGAGGTGAAGGTTACACCCCTTAACGATCCAGGAGATCGTCAACTCCAATAGGTCTGGAACCATGACTGGTAATTCGGGGATGAAGGTACAAATCCAATCTAAAAGAGATTGAACCTGCCCTAATAATAGGCATCTACTTTATTCTGATCGTATTCATGTGCACTTTCTGACTAACATGCAATCAATAGGTTAGCCCTAAACCTGTTTATCTATGTTGTTTGAATATTAATGCACAAATTAACCTATTATTTTCGATCACTGAATTATAATGAAATTAACCCTAACAAGATTATTAATTATCTTATTAAGCGTGATTACAAGTACAAATTCCCTTTAAACATGCATAAAAGGTGTGATAAAGCAATAACAATAAATATAATCAAGCAACATAATAAATTAAAATAATAATTAAAATAATCATGATCATAAATTATAACAATTATAATCATAATTAACATAATCATGTTAAAGCATAATAACAATAGCAAGATCCTAGGCATGATACTAACAAGATTAATAACAACCCTAGTATGTCACTAAACAATAAAGATCAAATATGTAGCCCCAACATGATACTAACAATCATAAATATTAGGAAGAACATAAAAGGCATCATAATTTTTATCATACTTGATATTAAAGTTACACTAGACATGATACTAGGAAGATCAAAACGCACTAACATAACATTAGGAATTATAATAACAACCTAAGCATGATTTCTATATCATAAAAACAATGTAAACAATTAAAGCACTTACTTGGATGCCTCGTACCTCTTTCTAATAACAAAATACACACGTTAGTAACTTCAAGGAAAATAATAAACAATTAAATTAAATTAAATAATTGAAATAAAAATTTGGGACCAAACCCTCAAATATTAAAACCTTTCACGTCTAGGGCGAAGCCAACTTCGAACAATGCTAGGTATGTCAAGTGCTAATGTATGAGGAATTGTGTTTGTAAAAAGCTAGGCTTAGAAAAGAGGGAGAGAGAATCAAGAATTTCTTGATGAGAGTTGGTGATTTAAAAAAGGGAGATATGACCTCTATTTATAGAGAAAAAAGAGAGTCGAAAAATAAAGAAAAGATTCCGAATTCGAATCGAAATAGAACTCGATGGACAGCAGTTTTTCCGGATTTTGTTTTTATCATATTTTTTCATCTAGAAATCCAAATAAGGCATATAATATATCGTTGAAAAGATATTTAAGTCCAATTTCCAACCCAATTAGAATCAGATAAAAATATTTTGTAGATAAAAAGATATGGCCGATAGTGGGACGGTGTCAGTTTTGGATTTAATATTATTTATCTCATTCATATATTTTTCTTTATAGCTCGGATTTAATATTATAATATATCTTTGGAAAGATAATTTTAAGATCTATCCAACCTTATAAAATTTGGATAAATATTATGAGGCACGTAATTTATATCTGACTGTCTTTGATCATCTTTGAATTCGAATAGAATTAGGATTAAAAAGAGGAAAGTTTTTAAAAAAGAAAGTTTTATTTAACTCATCTTTAATTAATCTTATCTTTTAAAAAAGGATAATTAAGATCTTTTAGAAACTTATAGAAGCTTCTAATTAATCCTAATTAGTTTAGGAATAGTATTAGACCTTTGGACCCTCCACATGATCATTGGGTCGTAGGTAAAATCTGGTTTAGGCCCAATTGAGTATTTTGGCCATAACTTCCTTATTATTCATCAGAATTGGGCTTATAATATATCGTTGGAAAGGTCTTTTCAAGCTTCAACCAACTACACCATTATTGGACTCATATCATGGACAAAACTAAACTAGAATGTACGTTTTTCAAAAATAGGATAAGAAAAGAATATTTTCAAAAACAGAAAGAAGAGATATTTTAATAAAAACATCCTCATCACTAGACTTTTCAAACTTTCGCTTCGTTCGATAATCAAATGACGTGAAAGGTATTCATCACTGGGTTTGGTTTTGGGGAGACACATTTGGGTGTCTACAGAAGCCCCCACTTTAACTGAGTATGGAGAAACGCAAGTTTTGAAAACAAAATTCAAAGTATCGATAGGGACGAGGAATGATTCAGAACGTTTTGCGATCCTAAATCATTCTTGTAACGCCGATACCTATAAACTAGCATTAGTTAAAACAGATAAAAGAGTTAAGAAACGCGTATCTTGCACCGTCGAGCACACGTCTCTAGAGGTAACCGATTTGTTGTGACGATCTTCCGCAAGCTAGGGAATACCGCCTGAAGACTGCTACGTCTGTAACTTCCTCCAATTTCCGCTGTGATAGTCTTTGAAGAGATCACTGCCTATTGATCCTTAATGCTGCTATGCTAGTATGTCGGCGCTTTGCTGCTTGTGAACCAGTATGTCGGTGCTTTTGTTGTGATGACAATCCTCTTTTTTTTGGGAATAGTTGCCAACACAACTCTTGTATGATGTATGACAATCCGATTTAGGGAAAGTTGTCAATGCTTCGTAACAATCCATCCTTGGAAATATTGTTACGATGAAGAGACAATCCATATCTCGAAAAATTTGCCAAAATCCAATTTTGGGAAAAGTTGCCAATGCTTCGTAACAATTTGTCATAAGAACTTTGCTACGATCGACAATCCACATCTTAGAATATAACTCTTGAAAGAAATCCAGCTTGGAAATTTGCCAATTCTATGCGACAATCCTTTTAGGAAAATATTGCCACAATTGACAATCCGCGTCTTAGAACATTTGCAAAAAAAGAGTCGACCGACAATCCACTTTGGGAAAATTTGCCACTTACTAAAATGAATGACAATCCACGTTGAGGAACCTTTGCCGAAATTTATGATGAGTAGAGACCTACGACAATCCTTTGGGAAATTTTTGTCATAGGGAACTGGGTGTATGACAATCCAATCTCGGAAAACTTGCCAGCGATGACAATCCGAACTTGGAAAAAATTGCCAAACAGAGAAGGAGCACGACAATCCACGCTTGGACACTTTGCTAGAGATGACAATCCAATCATGGAAAAATTGTCGTTGAAGAAGATGTGCGACAATCCATATTTAGAAATATTGTCAGTTGGGGATGACAATCCAGTTTTGGAAAAATTGTCGTTCAATAAGAATGCGCGACAATCCATATTTGGAAATATTGTCGTTTAAAAAGAATGCGCTTGCTTTTGAATCGATGCCTTGGTGTTTGTAATGAGCCAATGCTTAGGCGCTTAAGCTAAGTGAGACGATTTTTTGTCAGGTCAATCACTTACTACAATTGTAATCGAGCCGTCTACTAATCATGTCAATTTTCTTATAGGGGCTAACTGGCGTAACAAGGAACCCAAAATTGTTGTATGAGGTCAAAATAACCATTCTAAGAGGCTTCGTGCTCTTTCGCTGCTGAAATATCTCTGGCGTCAAGAATTGGCTCTGTCGCCAGACGCTGGGATCTAAAGTCAGGTGCTGAACTCTGTCGCCAGACGCCAGATGTTGTTGCCAGACGACAGCTTTGTTGTCTGGTGCTGGAGTCGGGTCTTCCCTACTCTGCTCTTGCTGCCGATGTTGCTTGGTTTTGCTCCGAACTTTAAGCTTGGTCGTTTCCTTTCAACCAAATCCGCTCAAATCTTTTGTAAATTAAAGCTCTTCATATCTAATTTACGATCAATGTAACTCCTCTTATCTTGGAGGAATCTCCTGTGTCATATTTGCGGTGTTTTCCAAAAAAATCCGGGAATGTCCTCGCTTGCTAGGATGCACCTGCATTTATATCTTTGACTATAGGACTTTGCTTATATTTCTTTAGGGTTGACCTAAGGTTTAGTGTTGCTTAAGTCATTGACTTGACATGACTAAAGGTATAAACTTGACTTGCTGTGATTGACTTGAGGTTGACTCAACTCAAAGTGTTTGACACATGTGTTAGACTCAAATCAAGGTGATATGACACGACATGACTCAATGTGTACATGACTCGTGTGTGCATTGTAATGTGATCATACGACTCGAAAATGCAAAAAAACAAAAATTTTCTGTCACTTTTGTGGAAGGTACCGACTTTCTCCCGAAAAAGAAAGACGCGAAAAAAGAATCGAAGTTTTCGAATGCATGTTGAATGAGCTTATTCAAATGTTGTTTGATACTATCTCTCAAGGTTAAAGGATTAATCCATCCTAGGCTATCTCAATGGTTGACTCAATGATGAACGTATTTGGGTAACTTATGCATGGAGGCTAAGCTTCATACTTCGTGATGCAATGACAATTATGATTGATGAGTGATGTTGATATGACAAGGCATGCTTCAACGTTGTCTTAAGATTTCATGACAAAGGGTTCCTAAGGGAAGTATATTTGGTCATGTATCTGTGATGTGTGTGATAGTAACACTAAAGTTAGGCTGCAAGGGCTAAGTGTGTGGAAAGATATTACTTTTAGAAGAGTCAAATAATGGTGACTCTTAGGCTGGGTAAGCTAATGATTTAGGGATCAAGCCCCCAAGTCTAGCTCTAAATTAATAGGGATGAGCATAGGAGATCCCTTGATATGATCATGATGTGTGAATGTGAATGTAAATATGAATGCGTTTTTATTACAACCGCACCTCGATATGAGGTTGCCTACGTATCCGTTAGGAATCAGGCCGAACGTAGCTCTAGCCGAACCTCGCACAAGTGTGTGTATACCTCAAAAAGGTCTTTTTAAGGGTTGTAACGTGGTTAGGCTAACGGTTATAGAAGAAAGGGATAAAGGCTCAAGACCCTAGATAAGCCCCCAAGGTGTGCAATCTTGCTTTTGAATCTTTATACTTTTATGCTTGAGGCTTTTAACTCTTTTTTAGCTCTCTTTTATCTTTTGCTCTAGAATCTATTTTATTTTTATAAGTGTGGGCAATCCCGATCATGCGGTATATCACTCACTTGGCATTCATGTTTCTCAGGCACGGTACAGAGCACTCGATAAGAGACACAATCTGAGATGTGTTCATATCAAAGACATTGGAACACTTGCCCTTTTGTACACTTTTATTTATTTATTTTTCTATTTTTGCTATTTTAATCTTTCGAAATCTTTCAAGCTTTTTATTATGATATTGAAAACTGCATAAGTTGCACACTATCCCATCCCAAGGTTAGGTAGATATAGGTTGAAAAAAGAAAGGTCTATCGTTAGACGAGGCTCAAAATGATTTATCAAAAGATGATTGTATATTTGAAGGGTGAAAGGTGATATGATGTGGCTACAAGGGGTGCCTCAAATCATTGGTATACCTTGTGCTTAGTTCGACAATGATTTTATTTTATTTTTTATGCAATGCAACGCAATGATCATATGCAAGGAAATAAATGCTCATTTTATTAAAAGGGGAAGGGTAAAAATCAAACTCTAAGAATTAAATTCAAGGAGGATGAAGGGTGCCTATGCTAGACTTATTGGGGAAAGGGTTTGAAAAAAAGAAGAAGAAAGCATGAAATCTTGGTGAGAAGCTTGCCTTGTGCATTTGTTTCATCATTACCCTCATTTTTAATTTTTTGTCAATCACATGACTCAAACTCGATTCAACATGCATGGATGGAAGAAGGTATGAAGAATGAAGGTTGTGATATGGAGAAAGCATGTAGAGAATGGAAAGATGATGTAGATGGAGAGATATGAAAAAAATAGGAATAGAATGTACCCCCAACTTAAATGACAGAAAAAACCAACTGATGCATGAACCTAAGACATGGTCATGGTGACATATACAAAGTGTGTGCTAAGACTAGTGAGTGTAGGTGACATGTTAAGACTCGTGTCATGACCATGTTGCTAGACTATGTGACTAGACTCAAGCAAAGACTAAGTTAAGACCTCATGTATACGCATTAAACTGGACAGGCTGTGGCATTTTAGTCATAAATTTTGATTTGTGACTGATTGGGATCAAACCAACGCCAAATTAAAGATAAAACTCGGGGCTACAGATCCGTAGGCTTTACGACTCGTAGTTCTTTCTAGAACTTCGGCTATGACCAAAACAAGTTGACGCTTGTGCAGTATACGGGAATAAAAATTCGGGTTGACTTAAAGGGACTATGACTCGATTTTAAGTTTATTTTTTTTAGCTCAAATTAATTAATTAATTAAACAAATTCCTTTAGTCATTAATTAGTTTATTAAGACTTATTTACAAACACAAGTCAAACCAAACGGTTAATTTAGTCACATAATAAGTATGCACAAGTAGAAGATGCACAAGTAGTCAAGTAGTCACAACATGATGCAATGAGTTTGCAACCTAACCATGGCTCTAGTTCTGTAAAGTTCGAGATATGGGTTAGTCAAAGAGGGTCCATGGTTAATTGTCCGGATGCACTACGCGAAAGCCTAACCGTGAAGGGTTGGCGCGAGTGGATGGGACACCGCGAGTTAAAATTCTCCATGGTTTGGTGAATTCAAAATTCTCAGATGTACCCTTTGTTGCACAGAGCGTTCAATCAGGTAGATGGAGCATAAATTCCCAGGGGGTTATGTCCATATGTAGAACACATATGGGTTTCAGAAAAGTGAGAAAAACTCAATCATATTTCTCAAATTTCCTACGTGTAAAAATCTTATGTTTTTAACTCATTACGGATGGTCTATCCAATGAGATCTTTTTTATGAAAATGAAAATAATGTTAATCAAAATTACGCACATGAAATACTTAGAACTTTTCGAGTCTCATCCACTCATTCTAAATCATTGCCGAAATAAATTTCAGGAATTAAAATAGAAATCCTCCCCATTGGAGTCGCCAAAAACTGTAGGGAATATTTCAAGCATTACCCCTAGCTTGAACCCCATTGTGATCATATACTAAAGTATGGTGGCGTCCAAAGGGAAAGAAGATAGAGCAAAAGAGTCGCCAACAAGTTTTAGGTACTTGTAAACCGTTCACGAGGTGAAGGTTACACCCCTTAACGATCCAGGAGATCGTCAACTCCAATAGATCTAGAACCATGACTGGTAGTTCGGGGATGAAGGTACAAATCAAATCTAAAAGAGATTGAACCTTCCCTAATAATAGGCCTCTACTTTATTCTGATCGTATTCATGTGCGCTTTCAGATTAACATGCAATCAATAGGTTAGCCCTAAACCTGTTTATCTATGTTGTTTGAATATTAATGCACAAATAAACCTATTATTGGCGATCACTTGAATTATAATCAAATTATCCCTAACAAGATTATTAATTATCTTATTAAGCGTGATTACAAGTACAAATTCCCTTTAAACATGCATAAAAGGCGTGATCAAGCAATAACAATAAATATAATCAAGCAACATAATAAATTAAAATAATAATTAAAATAATTATGATCATAAATTATAACAATTATAATCATAATTAACATAATCAAGTTAAAGCATAATAACAATATCAAGATCCTAGGCATGATACTAACTAGATTAATAACAAACCTCGTATGTCACTAAACAATAAAGATCAAATATGTAGCCCTAACATGATACTAACAATCATAAATATTAGGAAGAACATAAAAGGCATCATACTTTATTTTTACTTGTATAGAAATTTGCCTAATTAACTCATTTATTAGACATATTTGTATATACATATTATTATCCATTTATTATGACTTTATTTATCTTGCATTTATTTTTCATTTTGATGTGCTTATTTGTGTGTGCAAAGAATCGTGATAATTAATAATTTTTCGCAAAAATTCCATTATTTTTATTATTGATGGAAGGTATCCGACTTTCTCCCCCAAAAAAAGAAAGTGAAAAAAAAAATTTGGACTTACAACAAAATTAAAAGTAAGTCTGGATAAAATCCAAAAAATGAAAATATAATTAATATATAAAATTAATTAATAGGGTATAAGAAGGGATAAAAAATTGTAAAGCCATTGTTCAGGTTCGAATCAGCCAAAAACACGGTTTTTGAGAAGCTCACTGATAAGACACGTCAGCGCCACGTGGCGCCACACGTTTTGCGTTGGCATCAGGCGCCACTGCTGTCGCTTGGCGCTGGACTCTAGTGTTTGGTGCCAGACTCTGGCGTTTGGTACAGGAGAGCGCTGACTTCGAATCCTTTCCGGATTGAAACCGTGTCGATGTTGTGTATAAATAGCCCCCTATTCTACCGATTTTCTTCATAATTTTAGCAAATTAAACATAGTCTTAGCTTTTCAAAAAAATAATCATGTCTTTAATTACTAAGAGTTTTACCAACTTCACTCATGAATGGTGTCGGTCTTTAACTGTCAAAGAGAGAAAAGAATTAGACTTTTTTCATATAAGAGGTATCTATGGTGTCAAGGGGGTAGATCTTGATATAGACTTCATTCGTACCGCCTTAGGATATTGGGATACGGATACTCATTGTTTTAGACTAGGGTGTGATAAAATTAGCCCTTTATCGAAAGAAAATTCGAGCTATCTTAGGCTTCCCTGCATTAGATCTTGTAGTAATCCCTAGAATAAATGAATATTATTATAAAGATTTTGAGCGCTTCTTTAATTTAAGAGACAAAGATCTAACAAATATTGTAGATGGTAGCATAGTTAATTTGAAAAAATTTGCACACCATTACTTTGATAAACCTTATTCTGAATATTTTCATGTTTATAGAAGAAGGGATTTTCTCTTTTACATGCTTAACCAATATCCTCTCACTAGTGGTAGAACTAATGAGGGCCAAGCAATCATATCAACTGTTTTAGAGCAGATTGAATCTGGGAGAAATCCAATGTCATTAATTGTTTGAGAGACTATGCTTAGTCTTGATGAATTGAAGAGAAATCCAAAAGCACCTTTTCAGGGCTCTCTAATTTTATTACAGGTAGAAAAATAATATTTTTTATTACAGAAATCAAAAACATATTTTTTATAGTAATATTAATTTATTTGCATTGAATATTTTTGTAGATGTAGCTAATGGAGAGACTAGAATTAATTAGTCCTCCCGACAATGTTGAAAAATATACTCCAAATTGCTTTGTAAGGAGAAAGAAACACTTCTCTAAGATGGGGCACCATGAATGGAAAAAAGTCTTTGCCTCTTGCAACTTTGCTATCAAGTGGATCATCCCTTGGTAGAAAATAGAGAAGATGGTTGGTGTCAACAAGCAACCTTTCTGCCATCTTCCAAGCTTACCAAGATGACTTTTTATTATCCCTGCAGGGTAAAAAGACAGTATGGCCTGCTTCAAACAATTCCTTCTGGGATCTTCGTCGTCCCTATGAATTCCCTGTTTTTGAAGAAATAGAAAAATTTTATGCATATTGGGGCGCTAGACCTTTATGGGAAGTGATTACCCAAAAGGTCTCCCAAATCATTGTTAGTCAAAAATTTTCCGAAAAACACCGAAATATGCCCAGATGCACCTAAAAGAGTGGCGCTGCTCCTTTACGAATGGCGCCGGCTGCGGCCGTCTGGCGTCTGACGACAGACAATGTTGTCTGGCAATACTGTCCATCGGCCGGCGACAAAGCTTTTTCTGCGACGCCGATGTTTCGTCGAGTTTCTGTCGAATTTATTTTTATATCTGGGATGCGAGATTTGCGAAAATTAAAGTGGCCGCACCCGTAATGGGTTGCCTACATATCCTTTCCTAAGGAATTAGGCCAAACGTAGCCCTCTTGAGTATCCTACTCAAGTAATTATGGGTAGTACTTTGTAAGTTGGTCAAGATTTGTCATGTTCGAGAACTCATTGCCATCCATATCAGTTAATGTTGTTGCGCCTCCTGATAGGATTGTTTTGACAATATAGGGTCCGAACCAATTAGTCCTAAATTTGCCCCTTGGATCTAAAACATTTTTCCTTAATGCTTTTAACACCAAGTCTCCTATTTTGATGTTTCTTGTCTTGACCTTCTTTTTAAAATGCCTAGCCATACAAGTTTGATAGCATTGAGTATGATGTAGAGCTTCTAGTCGCTTTTCATTAAGTAGAATTAGCTCTTCATATCTCGCCCTAGTCCATTCGACTTCATCAAGTTTACTTTCTAGTGCAATGCATAGAGATGGTATTTCTAATTCTACAGGTTGTACAACATCCATTCCATAAACCAAGGAGAATGACGTATTTCCTTTTGATGTGCGGATTGACGTGCGATAACCCCAAAGTGCGAAATGGAGTTTGTCAGGCCAATCCTTGTAATTTTCTGTCATTTTCTCGATGTTAGTCTTTAGATTTTTATTAGCTGCTTCAACAGATCCGTTTGCTTGAGGTCTATATGTTGGGGTTTGGTAAGTCCAACTTACCGCGGAAATGACCCTAACCCAAAGAACCACTCCCAATTAATAAAACAATAAAGCATAACGAATGAAAATTGGCGTACGGGCTGCTTGGCGTTGCTGGCCAGCAATCCCAGCACAGCTTGTGCGGGCTGCTTGTGCACTCGGCCAGCAAGTCGCGCACCAAGGATGCGGGCTGCTTGATGAGTGCCGATGCTCCTTGCGCGCGTTGGCCAGCCCTGCTAGCATGCAATGCTAGCATTGGTGCGCTAGCACGCACCAGCCAGCCTAGGCTCGGCTTGGTGCCATGCTAGCCACCATGCTATACCAAATGCCCTAGCACTCGGTTTGCTCGGGGCATTCCGACGCTAGGGGTATTTTGGTCTTATAAATTTATTATTTTCGTGCCTCGTCTTTTATTATTTTAACACGACTTCCGACGCTCGGTTTCGACCCTCTAAGCTTGAATTTCCGACGTCTAAATATTTAATACTCGGGCGACATATTAATTTCTTCCGAATTAATTCGTCGAGTCGGTTCGTATATTTTCTAGGCTGTGACCCGAAGGGTTCAGTCAAGATTAAGTTGTAATATTAATTATACATTAATATTATTGATCGGAAGCGACCTCCACCCAGGCATTCCGATCACTTGACCTTGCTGAATATATTAGATTTCTAATAATTCTGAACCCGCTATTAGAATAATACACTTGTTCGAAGGACACCATTCCTTTCAATCTCCCACTTTTCCTTCCGGACAAGCGAGCATTTAGTGTATCGCCTTTTTCCTATGTCTCTTCATGTCTTCTTCATGAACTATAAGGTAAGATTATTTCGTCATCCTTACTACGTCCAGAAGTGTTTCTCGATTCCAATTCCGACTGTCAATAAACAGATGATTTCTAAAATCCATCCAAGCACGGCCATGCATTTTTCCAGTCTCGCTCTACGAGAGGCCTTGTATACAACAAAGACATCTTCCCTATTTTAGTAGGGGGACATTCCCAGCCTTGTAATGTAGTTCCTCTTACTGAGAAGACCTAGCCGCCCGAGTGTTGCCGTTATAATCCCCTATTACGGCAGACGTTTGACAACATCAAAACGGACTAGTACTCAAACAAGAGAACTCACAATACTCATGGTCAAGGAAATAGGTTCCGATAGCCATAATGAGAAGTATACTTTATGATGATTTTTAATCTCTTAAAGTTTTCTCATAAGTCGATCCAGTATGGTTCTAAACCAATACTTGTGCAAATGATTTATGACAATCATGTCCTCGTAGCACAATAAATAGTGCTATAAATCAAACTATACACTAATCTCAATTTGTCAATAATCGTCCATCGTTTAAATGACCTCGATTAGGGACAATTTTCGATTAAAATATTTAATGTTCACTTAATAGGTGTTTCCTTATCAAGACTGGTCTTGATACCGTATATTGAATATTTCAAGAATCGAATGGACTCATTATTTAATCCTAAACCATAATTAAATAGCAAACGGAGTAATAAAATATTACATGAAATTTATATTACTCCAAAACTTGAATGATTCATCTTATGATAAATGGACTCATTATTTAATCCTAAATCACACCCATATCTAATATGCTTGATTTCTTTCATGCAATTGCGAATTTTGTCGTTCACTTATTGCATAGGTTTAGTTATAACTACTTTTCTAATCTTAGCATCTTCATTACTGATCACTTTCATAATAAGATGATAAAATTTGAGAGTGTCATGGATCATATGTGATTTAGGATTTATTGTCCAAGTGATGGCTCCCACTCATTTTCATGATTGAGACCTTCAACTTGACAACCTACAATCATTAACGTTCATCAACGAACTTTCCATAGAACATCTTCTTTATTATCGCCATTAAGGCAACAATATTCTTAACATATATTTTAGTAGACTTTCTGATGATGCTTTGCTTGGGTTTTATTCCAAACGGCTCACAATGATTTGGGATACCCTAATCACCTGTGATCATGAAAATTTTCCTTAGATTCCTGCACATTACACATGTATCCACGTCCATGTTACCATTCTCAAGCCACGACTTATTGTTAGTTCGTGCTTATAAACGGCTTCCTTGTTAAGGTTTGTGCTTGCAACATCAATTCTCAAATTGTATTTGTTTCCACAATTCAAGAGCTCATCCTGTTATCCAAGTACTTTGGATGTTCTTGGACATAATCTAACGATCTATTACGTAGATTCAGGTTGATTGGTACTACATACATACTTCAGATGCTCTAAGCAAGTAAGTCGTGCGACGATTCCATATCACAACGTACATGATGGATTAAACTGCTTAGTAATTCTCAATTTTATTCCATCAATTTGTCATTTTAGCTCATTCAGTTTCACTGAGTCTTAGCTAAACAGTTTGCTGTGTGATGTGCTTGAAAGTCTCTATTAGAGTCTTTCATGGTTGAATTAGTATTTAGCCTAGCTTATACTTAGTTCAAACATTTACTTAGTTTTATACATATGGGTCGAAAGTCTTTCAAAGTCCTACAATTCATGTTTAACACGGTAAAATCCTTTATACATTCAAACATTTTATTAAGTCTATACAATAGAACTTAATACCCAATACGTACTAAGTATCGTCTTTTGTTTGGTCCATTGTCAAAAATACTTTCAAATCTAAGCATTTATCATTTGATAGTTATTTCACAATAGAGTTCGTAAACTTCTCGTTGGACCTTTACTTTTGCTCCCACTAAACTTCTTATTCATCAGAATTTCTATGTTTCTCCATAAGCCAATCCTCTTATTAACTTTATGAGAAAACACGTTCCAATTCCTATATGCAATGCTTCCTTAAATCCCATAACGGATTCCTTGAGCTTGCTTTAAAATCCTTAGACTATTTTCATAGTCACTTCCGAAATCCTATTTTAGGAAGGCGATTTTGGTATCTATTTTTCCATATTTCATATGTGCAATTTTTCTAAAACAATCACAAAAAGACTTTAGCATTCAGATTGGTGAATAGGTTTTTATTAAAATCAACTCCGTGAATTTAATTATATCCTTTTCATCCAATCTAGCTATATATGCATATACATTTCCACATTTGTTAGTTTACTCCTTGAAAACTTATTTGCAATTGATGGGTCTTTCACCCTTTATGCAAATTAATCAAGTTTCAAACATGATTATCAAACATGGGGTCTGTTTCGGATTTTTATGGCCTCTAACCTTTATTCGGAATTTGGATTTGTCTTAGCTATCTTACAAGACATTATTCCTTTACTATCTAATAGTAAATAGTATGCTTATAAGTCTTAGGTTTATTTTTAACTTAATGGAAATTTATAGGATCCAATCAAAGCCTTTGGTGAATTCTATACCTACACGGGATTATTGCATTAAACACTGAGTTTCAAAGCGCTTCCAATTAAAGCCCTTTGATATTCTTGATCTTACTCCAACTTTTCAAAAGTTTTGTGAGAATTGAATTCTCTTTTAAGGCACTTGTGAAGTCCTTTTGTGTATTCTTGATCAAGTATTCTCACGAAGCCCTTTTAAGGTCTTCCGAGATTCTCAGTTCTAGTTTGTTGCTAAGCTCGATGGTCATCGAGTTTATTTTCCTCCCACTTGTTGTTTTGGAAACGTGTTACTTTCTAGAAAGACACCACTTAGAGCAACAAACACTATGTTCTCAATTAGGTTGCGGAGGTAATGCCCATGGTCTCACTTGAATGCTTACAAAGAGGCATGTATATTGTCTTTGGGTAAAAGTTCGTTGTAATGAAACAAAAAGTTAGCTCCCACTTGAGCTATCTTAGCCTTTAATGAGCCATTAAGCTCCCAGTCAACCACCTAGCTCTTGCTAAGCTGGTGAGCTCCCACTGAGTCACTTAGCTCTCACTAAGCCAATGAACTCCCACTGTGGCTTAGAGATTTAGAAATATACTTGAAAAGACATTTAGAAGATAATTCTATCCATAACTGAATATGGCGTCCTTTCTTAGCTTCGACATTTTGTTTAGTGTAACATTAGTCCTTCGTGTAAATCTTAAGAACTTTATAGAAAGGGATGTGATCCATCATTGTTCGAGTCATTTTTAAATGGCATCGAGGTCTCTGTTAAGACACACTATGTTCTTTGTGGAGTTATTCATGAAAATTTCATTTCATAACTTTGTGATGGTAATGCTTGGCTCAAGCAAACATCGCTCGATCTAATCTAGATGTTTTGATATCTTACCAAGTCGATTCTGTACTTCACTAAACTCTTGAACTATTCCAGGTAAAGTTTGTTCACATTTGATGAATATAGCCATATTCTTTTAAATTCTTTGTGAGATGTTGAAGTAAATGAATCCTCTTTAGCTTTCAGAGTTAATTGTCTATACCATAAACAATAGCTCTTTACTTAGTCGGTTTAAACAAGTAAGACTTGCTTGTCTTAGAACGATTTCGAATCAATCAACTATCAAGAGCCTATCTAATAGAGCCTTGAGTACGTTCTTGTCAATGTGACATTGCTAAAGATGTTCGGAACGCAAATCATGCCCATGAATTTGAGCTTTTGCTAGTTTATCATTTTAAGATAATGTTTGTTTATAATCAAGCATTCTTGACTCATGGTTTAGACAACCATGCCATTCAAATAAATTTGCAACTATTGCTCATTGCTTTGAATGTGAGTCTTTTCGTGTGTAAACGGATCAATTGCTGATTATGGAACACAATAACCATTTCTTTGTTCCAGCCTTTGCTTAAAGGTCTTTAACAAAGCACACGTCCTTACAACTGATGTAGCACCACTTGCTTCATTCATAACTTGTAAGTCGATAACTTAGCTTATCTTCAATAGTTTGAGGTCACTTTCAAAGTGGAACACTCAAGCAGTATCCGATACTTGTGAAGATAACGAACTGCTAAGTTAACTACAATAATATGAACTCATGGTTTGAAATGGAATCTTATTCCCTTTCTTCGTTCCTCATTTTCTATATTTCTTATCATACTTTATCTCATAATAAGAACCATTTCTTTAAGAGTCTTTGACTTTTATACTTTGTTAGGCATAATTAAGCATCTAATGCGCCGTAAAATAAAGTTCCATCTTTTCCTTTAATTCACGCTTGAATTACTACATCAATGAGTCCTACTCATCTATGTATTAAGCGAAAAGATATGTTGGTTGTCGATATTGACAATTTGAGTTTTTAACTCAATAATTCATGTTTTATGAAAACTACCTTGTATTTGAATACATGATGTCCAACCGTCCTTACGGACTTTGTTATAAAGGTCATTTATGAGAATTGTATTTTAGAAATGCGTTACTTTTCTTTGAGAACCATTCTCAAAGATTTCCTTTACCAATCATGGAAAGCAATACAGTTTGATTTGGAATTCTACAAATATAAGTGCAAAGTATAACCATTTATCAAGTAAATACATAATAAGTTTGAAAATTAAAAAGGTATTCATGCAAATCTTCAATCTTATTAAATGTCTTATCCACGCATTAAAATTGTCCCCATTTAGAGAGAATAAATCGATTCCAACATCCGAAGAAACAAAGAGTGGTTAAGCATGCTTTGGCTTGTCTTAACACTCAATCTCCTAAGGTAAGCAACGCTTTGCTAATGGCTCCAAGCCACTCTTGGTTGAATAAATCGTCGCATCTAATGCTCTCTCAACAATTTATTCTCTTTGCCACGACATGTTAGGTCTCCATCACTCATAACGTTGAGTACAACCAAAACCAACTTGCATACCCGGTATGCCTTACTTCCTAGGAGAGGTAGTGATGCCTCGCTTTGGCGTACCCCACCACTACCCTCGTTCAGCCAGTAAGTGTTGTTTTGGAATGGAAAGTTTTACTCAATATTTAGGGACCTAGGGTTTCTATGTTGGTTGATTTAAGTGAACTTAATTAATCATCACAACATTCGAAATCCTAAACATGCATCCAACATATAATTCATATACATAAACATATATATATATCGAAAAACATAAATATAGATGCATTTGGCAATTAGCATGACCCCTTGATATCTTGAAATCTTTAAAAGGTCTTCATTTGCAAATTCATGGCTACGTCTTCCAAGAAACTCCATCTTCAAGACTTGACCATAATTAAATGCAACTAGTAGTATCTACAATTAAGACCAATATAATATTAAGGTACAAAAATACTCAACGGTACGCAGACCGTATTTAGATTTACAAAAATACATCACGGATTGCCGTCCGTATTTCCTATCATAATCAGGCCCCACTAGTTGCCATTTCATAAAACCTGTGAGAGAATATACATTCCATTCATCCATTCACTATTTGTGAATGACCCATGCATTTTACAATGGTAAACAAGTAACAATGCATAAACACGCGTGAACTAGTAACTAATCTAGGCGGTTAATCCAATTAACACGCCTAATTAAAACTAGTCAAAGTTGTTTTAACCGGTTATGTAAATAAGCGCAATTTAATATTTGAAGCTCCCACTTAATTCCGCATCCAACTTAATTAATCCAATTAATTAAGTCGGTAATTCCCAATATTTGTCAAAATAAATTTTGCCAATGCCGCTCAAAACCGAGGCCTAGCCACCAAAATTTATTAAAATAATTAAAAGAAATTAGATCAATAAAATAATTAAAATGACAATTATTAAGCAAAAATACGTAGTCCAAATGTCTAAGTGCCTAGCCCTAAGACATGGAGTGCTCACATTTCGCACAACTGTTAGATGCTCAATGAACGTGGGAGTGGGCCAGATGTCGCTAAGCGTTACACCGCCCACATCAGCGAACTTTCACACATCAAGAATGTGGCTCTTGATGGGCATGTTAAACGTGCACTACATTGCTTCGCAAGCAACGTCTACGCATACACCTAATTATATAATTGTAGGGAATAATTTCAAGCCTTTAAATCCCACTAACTTGAACCCCATTGTGATCACACACTAAAGTACGGTGGCGTCCAAAAGGGAAGAAGATAGAGCAAAAGAGTCGCCAACAAGTTTTAGGAACATGTAAACCGTTCACAAGGTGAAGGTTACACCTCTTAACGATCCAAGAGATCGTCAACTCCATAAGGTCTAGAACCAAATAAGGGTTCGGGGATGAAGGTACAAATCTAACATAAAAGAGGTTGAATCTGCCCTAATAATAGGCCTCTACTTTATTCTGATCGTATTCATGTGCGCTTTTTAATTAACATGCAATCAATAGGATTACCCTAAACCTATTTATCTATGTTGGTTGAATATTAATGCACAAACAAACCTATTATTGGCGATCACTTGAATTATAATCATATTAACCCTAACAAGATTATTAATTATCTTATTAAGCGTGATTACAAGTACAGATTCCTTTTAAACATGCATAAAAGGTGTGATCAAGCAATAAATAAATATCAAGCAACATAATAATCAAAGTATAAAATATAATCATGATCATAAAATTATAACAATGAAATAATCATCATAATAACAATCATACTAACCATATTAATAATCATGTTAATATTAAAGCATAATAATAGCAAGATCCTAGGCATGATACTAACAAGATTAATAACAAACCCTAGCATGTCACTAAGCAATAAAAATCAAATCTTTAACCCTAACATGATACTAACAATCATTAATATTAGAAAGAACATAGGAAGCATCGTAACAATCATATTTAATATTAAAATTACCCTAGACATGATACTAGGAATATCATAATAACAATATAAACATGATTTCTACATCATAATATCAACTAAATCATTAAAGTACTTACTTTGATGCTTCGTACCTCTTTCTAATAACAAAATACACACGTAGTAACTTCAAGGAAAATAAATAATCAAACAATTAAATTAAATAATTGAAATAAAGATTTGGGACCAAACCCTCAGAAATTAAACCTTTCACGTCTAGGGCGAAGGCAACTTCGAATATGGCTAGGTGTTTCTAGATCTTGCGAATGCAGAATTTTGTATGAAAAAGCAAAGGTTTAGAAAGAAAGAATGTTGAAGAGAGATGAATGATTTAGAGAATGCTAAAGAATTAATGATTGTTGATGATTGCTCGTGAATGGTGAGAATTGGTGAATGATAAACGTAGATGATCCATGAAAATGGAGTTTTTAATACGATATTTATAGAGAAAATCAGCCAAAAAAAGAAAAATTAACAAAACAGAGTCTGACGCACAGAAAACAGGGCTGGCGCCAACCCTGGCTAGCTGGCACCAGGCACCACCACTAGCGCCAGGCGCCAATGGCTAGCGCCAGGCACCAGGCTTGGTTCCAGGCGCCAAGGCCTAGGGTTAGGCGCCAAGCCTAATACCAACGCGTTTTCGAAAATCTGATAAGTTTACCGTACTGGAGGATAAAATAATATAATTTCCTCAAAAAATGCTATTTGATTTTGATTAAAACTCTGAAAAGTCAACAAAAGTCAATTAATCAATGCTAATTGGATTAGGAATGAAAAGAACCTTCTAGAAGATTCTAGAAGACTAAAACCATTCCTAATTGCATTAGGAATGACAAATCATATTAGGCCCTCCCCTAGATAATTGGGCCGTGCATAAAGCTCAAACCGGGCCCAGTTTGGTAAATTGGCCATAACTTCCTAAATATTCATCGGAATTGGGCTTATAATATATCGTTGGAAAGGTCTTTGCAAGCCCCATCCAACTACAATACTATTGGACCCATATCATGGACCAACCAAACTGGATTGTTTGTTTTCTTAAAATACGTTTTCAAAAACAGAGAGAAGAGAAAAGAAAATAAAACTTTCCGCAACACTAGACATTTCCACACTTTCGTTTCATTCGATTATGATTCTATGTGAAAGGTATTCATCACTGGGTATATTTTTGGGGAGACACAGATGGGTGTCTACAGAAGCCCCCACTTTGACTGAGTTTGGAGAAACGCAAGTTTCGAAAACAAAAGTCAAAGTAGCGATAGGGACGAAGAATGATTCAGAAAGTTCTGCGATCCTAAATCACTCTTGTAACGCTGATACCTGTAAACTAGCGTTAGTTAAACAGATAAAAGAGTTAAGGAATGCGTATCTTGCACCGTCGAGCACACGTCTCTGAAAGTAATCGATTTGCTGCATCCTTGTTGTTTTTGCTGTTTTGATGACCTTCTGCAAGCTAGAGAGTGCCATTCCGCTTGAAAACCGCTACGCTTGTAACTACTTCCAAATTAGAAGATTGCTTCGCCTGAAACGATCCTCCTCCGAATTGATAATATTCCACATCCTAGGGAATACCATCGAAGATTATTTCTCTTGAAACAATCCTCATCCGCATTGATAATATTCCACATCCTAGGGAATATGATCGAAGACAACTTCGCCCGAAATTACCTTCAGTTGTTTGTGATAACTTTCCACAATCTAGGGAATGTCACCTTGCTGCTTTGACGTTCTAAACAAAGATCTTCTTTTTCCTGCTGTGTTAGTCTTCGAAAAGTTCACTGCTTTTTAATATTTGATATGCTAGTACGTCAGCGCTTTGTTGCTTGTGAACCAGTATGTCGGTGCTTTTGCTGTGATGACAATCCTCTTTTCTTTGGGAATAGTTGCCAACACAACTCTTGTATGATGTATGAAAATCCGATTTAGGGAAAGTTGTCAATGCTTCGTAACAATCCATCCTTGGAAATGTTGCCACGATGAAGTGACAATCCGTATCTCGGAAAATTTGCCAAAATCCAATTTTTGAAAAAGTTGCCAATGCTTCGTAACAATCTTTCATAAGAACTTTGCTACGATCGACAATCCACATCTTGGAATATAACTCTTGAAAGCAATCCATCTTGGAAATTAGCCAATGCTATGCGATAATCCTTTTGGGAAAATATTGCCACTATTGACAATCCGCGTCTTGGAACATTTGCAAAAAAAGAGTCGATTGACAATCCACTTCGGGAAAATTTGCCACTTACTGAAATGAATGACAATCCACGTTAAGGAACCTTTGCCGAAATGTATGATGAATAGAGACCTACAATAATCCTTTGGGAAATTTTGTCGTAGGGAACTGGGTGCATGACAATCCAATCTCGGAAAACTTGCCAATGAGCCGATGAATGTATGACAATCCGAACTTGGAAAAACTTTCCAACAAAGAAGGAGCACGACAATCCACGCTTGGAAACTTTGCTAGAGATGACAATCCAATCTTGGAAAAATTGTCGTTGAAGAAAATGCACGACAATCCGTTTTTGGAAATACTGTCAGTTGGGGATGACAATCCAATTTTTGGAAAAAATTGTCGTTTTAATAAGAATGTGCGACAATCCATATTTGGAAATATTGTCGTTTAAGTGCTTGCTTTTGAACCGATTGTAATGAGAAAGTGTTATAGGCGCTTAAGCTAAGTGAGACGATCTTTCGTCAGGTCGATCACTTAGACAGTAATCAAACTGACTACTTAATCATGTCAAATCGCTTATAGGGGCTAACTGGCGTACCAAGGAACCCAAAATTGATGTATGAAGTCAAAATCACCTTTTTGAGAGGCTTCGAGCTCTGTCGCTACTTAAATATTTCTGGCGCCAGGCGCTGGAGTAGGGTCTTCCCTGTTCTACTGCACCTTTATTTATTTTTTACTACAGAACTTCGCCAATATTTTTAATCATCTTAAGGTTGACCTAAGGTTTAACATTGCTTGACTCATCGACTTGACACGACTCAAGGTATAAAATTGACTCTCTGTGATTGACTAACTCGAGGTTGACTCGACTCGAAGCAAAATGACACATGTGTTAGACTCAAATCAAAGTGATATGACACGACATGACTCAAAGTGTACATTGTAATGTGATCGTGCGACTCGAAAATGCAGAAAAGCAAAAATTTTCCGTCATTTTTGTGGAGGGTACCGACTTTCTCCCAAAAAAGAAAGACGTGGAAAAGAAAATCGAAAATTTGAAGATGCATGTTGAATGAGCGTAGTCAAATGTTATTTGATACTATCTCGCAAGGTGCAAGGATAAATCCATCCTAGGCTATCTCAACAGTTGACTCAATGATGAAAGCATTTAGGTAACTTAGGAACGGAGGCTAAGCACTTCATACTTCGTGATGCAATGATGATTATGAGTGACAAGTGATGTGACAAGGCATGCTTCAGCGTTGTGTTAAGATTTCATGACAAAGGGTTCCTAAGGGAAGTATATTTGGTCATATATCTGTGTAGTGTGTGAAAGTGACACTAAAGTTAGGCCGCAAGAGCTAAGTGATTGGATAATATATTATTGAAAAGAGTCCAATGGTGGTGACTCTTAGGCTTGGTAAGCTAATGATATAGGGATCAAGCCCCCAAGTCTAGCTCTAAATGAATAGGGATGAGCATAGGATATCCCTTGATATGATCATGGTGTAAGTGTGTGAATGTGAATATGAATGTACGTTTATTACGGTCGCACCTCGATGTGAGGTTACCTATGTATCCGTTAGGAATCAGGCCGAACGTAGCTCTAGCCAAACCTCGCACAAGTGTGTATACCTCAAAAAGGTCTTTTAAGGGTTGTAACGCGGTTAGGCTAAAGGTTATAGAAGAAGGGGATAAAGGCTCAAGACCCTAGATAAGCCCCCCAAGGTGTGTAGCTTTGCTTTTGAATCTTTGTATTTTTATGCTTGAGTTTCTACTCTTTTTTAGCTCTCTTTGCTTTAGCATTTATTTTATTTTAATAAGTGTGGGCAATCCCGATCATGCGGTCTATCACACACTTGGCATTCATGTTGCTCAGGCACGGTACCGAGCACTCGATAAGAGACGCA
Organism: Chenopodium quinoa; assembly: GCF_001683475.1. Taxonomy (NCBI): domain Eukaryota; kingdom Viridiplantae; phylum Streptophyta; class Magnoliopsida; order Caryophyllales; family Amaranthaceae; genus Chenopodium; species Chenopodium quinoa. Next base: position 680,204 of record NW_018742483.1, read on the forward strand.
ATCTGAGACATGTTCTTATCGCAGATATTTTCATATCAAAGACATTGGAACACTTGCCCTTTTGTACACTTTTATTTATTTTTTTGCTTTTGCTTATTTTTATTTTGATCTTTTGAATTACTCAAGCTTTTTTTAGAATTTCATAAGTTACACACCATCCCATCCCAAGGTTAGGTAGATGTAGGTTGAAAAAAGAAAGGTCTATCGTTAGACGAGGCTCAAAGTGGTTTATGAAGAAAGGATTTCATATTTGAAAGGTGAAAGGAGATATGATGTGGCTACAAGGGTTGCCTTAAATCATTGTTATATCTTGTGTTTAATTCGACATTGTTTTTTTTTTATGCAATATAATGAAATGATCATATGTAAGGAAATAAATGCTCATTTTATTAAAGGAAAATAAATAATGATCCTACAAAATAAACTTAAGGGAAAAGAAAGGTGCTATGCTAGACTTATTGGGGAAAGGAAAAAATGAAAAAGAAATAGAAAAAGAGGTCATGAAATCTTGTCGTTGAAGCTCGCCTCTTGTCTTGTGTTGTTTGCTTTATTATCACTCGCTCTTCTTGTTAACTGAGGGCATGGGAGTCTTGTTACTATCAATCAAATGTTGGATATCCTCCTTTAGCTTCCAACAGCTCTCAGTAGTATGACCCCTACCTTGATGGTACTTACAGTGTTCCTCCGGATTCCAACTAGGCAATCTCTTTTCAGGTGCGGGATCTTGAATAGGTCCAATCGAAGGCAGTATCGTAGCTCATCCCAATGGGGGTGAAGTCTTTCCTTAGTTTCTTCTTAGATCCTTGGTTATCTATGGCTAAAACTTCGCTGAGATCAAAGGTACTAACATTGTTACTAGAGTGGGCGTTTTCGGAAGAAGAAGGATTGTCGTTCTTCTTTCCTTTCCAGCCACCGTGGTTACTATTGTTAGTAGCTTTTTGCTTTGTGAGGTCATCTTCGATTTCAATTCCGATGTCATAAACGGCCTTGAAAGTATTCAAATTGTGTTGATATTTTAAATGCTTTGAATACTTTTCTTGGAGATTCTTGATAAATATCTTCACAGACTCCTTTTCAGTGGGGACCTCAGTCATCTTGGCGGCAGTTTCCCTCCACTTATTAAAGAAAGAAGTAAAGCCCTCATTCTCTTTTTGTCTTAGCATCTCAAGTTGTCTATGGTCGGTTTCAACTTGAATATTGCACTTGTGCCTATCAACGAAAGCGTTTATTATCGATTCCCAGGTAGAGGTTTTCTCTATGTCAAGGGAGAAGTACCATTGTTGGCAAACGGTTTCAAGAGATAGTGAGAACAGAGAGGGAAAAACCTTCTTATCGATACCCTTAATACTCATTATGGTTTCAAAAGCTCTTATATGAAAGTAAGGATTATCTGTTTCCTTGAATTTTAGGATGTCAGTGGCGTTGAACTTATGTGGAAGAAGTTCCTTTTCCAGCGAGACCCCTTGTGAACTCATGCCCTGAAATTTATAGTCACTAGATAGCTTACTTAGACTCTCTTGCATGAGGTTCATTTGTTGTTGCTTCACGGGATCATCGACCTTTAGTGTGAGTAGCTTCAGTGTCTTAGTCACGTTAGTCAATTGACTCCTAAGTTCATTAACTTCCTCTTAAGTTGCCATTATCTTCTTAGCCTTCCTCTTTTGACGAATCGGTTTATCAAAAAGTGAGACTTGAACAAAGAGGTTGTCCTTGATTAATCGCCCTTCCCTCCTCGACCAAGTACTGTGGAAAAGGAATTTGGGGATACTTATTGTTAATTATTTGACTCAAGTTTATTCAACATGCAATGGATGGAGGAAGTGAAGAAAAAAAAGGAATAGAATATGGAGAAAAAATGATGTAGATGGAGGTATATGAAGAACTAGGAATAAAATGTACCCCCAACTCAAACGACGGAAAAGACCGACTCATGCATGGACCTAAGACATGGTCATGGTGATGTACTCAAAGTGTGTGCTAAGACTAGTGAGTGTAGATGGTGCGTTAAGACTCGTGTCATGACCATGTGGCTAGACTATGTGACTAAGACTCGATTAATGACTCGACAAGGTGTTATTGACAGCGAAAATTAATCGAATTAATTAGAAATCTGGTTAATTAGACCCTAGGTGATGACTCGACCAATAATCCGAACTGTCGGCCAAGCGACAGGACTGGCGTCACAATGTGGAGCTTGGCGCCAGACAACATTGCTGTCATCAAGCGCTACACTCCATAGCATGGCGCTACAGCTCAGACCTTGGCGCCAAAATTGGAGCTTCGGTCTGGGATTGTTTTCGGTGTTATTTGTCAACTGGGGTATGCCTAAAGTCGTACTAGGTCAATTCCGATTAAAACGTTAGACTTTATTGACTCAAATTAATTAATTAATTAGGCAAAGTTCTTTAAGTCAATAATTTATTTAGTCTCAACACAAGTCAACAAACGGTTAAGAGAAACATAGAATATATATGCACAACAAATAATGCACAATTAGTCAAGTAGGTACAACATGATGCAATGCGTTTGCAACCTAACCCTAGCTCTAGTTCTCTAAAGTTCGGGATATGGTTTAGTCAAAGAGGGTCCATGGTTAATTGTCCGGATGTACCGCGCGGAAGACTAACCGTGAAGGGTTGGCGCGAGTGGATGGGACACCGCAAGTTTTAGAAAAAACTCGCTTCCATGGTTTGGTGAATTCAACAATCTCGGATGTACCCTTTGTTGCATGGAGCGTTCAATCGGGTAGATGGAGCATGAATTCCTAGAGGGTTATGTCCATATGTAGAACACATATGGGTTTCAGAAAAGTGAGAAAAAATTCAATCAGGAAGTAGGATCGAGCGAACAATACGAAAAACCGATCGAAATTAGAACGCATATTTCTGGCTCGGTATTGGGGGAAATTGGTGCCAGCAATCAGAGACTGGCGCCAGTTTTTAACTGTAGCGCCTGGCGCCAATACTGGCGTCTGGCGCTACGGCTAAAATTCTGGCGCCAAGCTCTGGCCCCTGACGCTACTTCCCACATGCCTCAGTAGCTTTCTGTGCTCGATAAAATTTTCCAATTTCGCGCGGTGTTATTTCGGTCCTAGTTGTGAAAGACATTCCTCCAATTTCCTACGTGTAAAATCCTATGTTTTTAACTCATTACGGATGGTCATTCCAATGAGATCTTTTTTATGCATATGACAATAATGTTGATAAAAATTACTCATATGAAATACTTAGAACGTTTCAAGTCTCATCCACTCATTCTACATCATTGCCGAAACAAATTCAGGAATTAAAATAGAAATCCTCCCCAGTGGAGTCGCCAAAAACTGTAGGGAATAATTTCAAGCCTTTAAATCCCACTAACTTGAACCCCACTGTGATCATACACTAAAGTATGGTGGCGTCCAAAAGGGAAGAAGATCGAGCAAAAGAGTCGCCAACAAGTTTTAGGAACTTGTAAACCATTCACAAGGTGAAGGTTACACCCCTTAACGATCCAAGAGATCGTCAACTCCATAAGGTCTAGAACCAAATAAGGGTTTGGGGATGAAGGTACAAATCTAACCTAAAAGAGGTTGAATCTGCCCTAATAATAGGCCTCTACTTTATTCTGATCGTATTCATGTGCGCTTTTTAATTAACATGCAATCAATAGGATTACCCTAAACCTGTTTATCTATGTTGGTTGAATATTAATGCACAAACAAACCTATTATTGGCGATCACTTGAATTATAATCATATTAACCCTAACAAGATTATTAATTATCTTATTAAGCGTGATTACAAGTACTGATTCTTTTTAAACATGCATAAAAGGTGTGATCAAGCAATAAATAAATATCAAGCAACATAATAATCAAAGTATAAAATATAATCATGATCATAAAATTATAAAAATGAAATAATCATCATAATAACAATCATATTAACCATAATAATAATCATGTTAATATTAAAGCATAATAATAGCAAGATCCTAGGCATGATACTAACAAGATTAATAACAAACCCTAGCATGTCACTAAGCAATAAAAATCAAATCTTTAACCCTAACATGATACTAACAATCATTAATATTAGGAAGAACATAGGAAGCATCGTAATAATCATATTTAATATTAAAATTACCCTAGACATGATACTAGGAATATCATAATAACAATATAAACATGATTTCTACATCATAATATCAATTAAATCATTAAAGTACTTACTTTGATGCTTCGTACCTCTTTCTAATAACAAAATACACACGTAGTAACTTCAAGGAAAATAAATAATCAAACAATTAAATTAAATAATTGAAATAAAGATTTGGGACCAAACCCTCAGAAATTAAACCTTTCACGTCTAGGGCGAAGGCAACTTCGAATATGGCTAGGTGTTTCTAGATCTTGCGAATGCAGAATTTTGTATGAAAAAGCAAAGGTTTAGAAAGAAAGAATGTTGAAGAGAGATGAATGATTTAGATAATGCTAAAGAATTAATGATTGTTGATGATTGCTCGTGAATGGTAAGAATTGGTGAATGATAAACGTAGATGATCCATGAAAATGGAGTTTTTAATACGATATTTATAGAGAAAATCAGCCAAAAAAAGATGAATGCTAAAGAATTAATGATTGTTGATGATTGCTCGTGAATGGTGAGAATTGGTGAATGATAAACGTAGATGATCCATGAAAACAGAGTCTGACGCTCAGAAAACAGGGCTGGCGCCAGGCACCACCACTAGCGCCAAGCGCCTGGACGCCAGGCGCCAGGCCTAGTTCCAGGCGCCAAGGCCTGGGGTTAGGCGCCAAGCCTGATACCAACGCGTTTTCGAAAATCCGATAAGTTTACCGTACAAGAGGATAAAATAATATAATTTCCTCAAAAATGCTACTTGATTTTGATTAAAACTCTGAAAAGTCAACAAAAGTCAATTTATCAATGCTAATTGGATTAGGAATGAAAAGAACTTTCTAGAAGATTCTAGAAGGCTAAAACCATTCCTAGTTGCATTAGGAATGATAAATAATATTAGGCCCTCCCCTAGATCATTGGGCCTTACATAAAGCTCAAACCGGACCCAGTTTGGTAAATTGGCCATAACTTCCGCAATATTCATCGGAATTGGGCTTATAATATATCGTTGGAAAGGTCTTTGCAAGCCCTATCCAACTACACTACTATTGGACCCATATCATGGACCAACCAAAATGGATTGGCTGTTTTCTTAAAATAAGTTTTCAAAAATAGAGAGAAGAGAAAAGAAAATAAAACTTTCCGCAACACTAGACCTTTCCACACTTTTGCTTCATTCGATTATGATTCGATGTGAAAGGTATTCATCACTGGGTTTGGTTTTGGGGAGACACAAATGGGTGTCTACAATAATGCATGCACCAAGTCAAAACGATGCACCATGTGCTCGTGCCTCGCATCCCCGCGCAACAACAGCCCCAAGTGCTCACAACACAGCACACACGCACGCACGCACATAGCAGCGTGCTGCTGCTGTGTTGTGTTGCTTGTGCTGCTATTGCTTGCGGCCGTGTGCACCAGCCACGGAATGGCTGCACGCACAGGTCATGCCAGCCACATGCGTGCTACTATGCAGCCCGGCTAGCCAATGACGTTCATGCCTTGTTTTGCGTGCCATTATCCTCGGGATTTGATCCCCAAAATTTTTGCATGACTTTTGAAATTAATTCTAAATTAATTTTAGAACTATTTTAATGAGTATAATTATAATTTAAACAAGTCTAACTCAAATAAATTTTTTTAAAGTGCATTCAACCAAAATAATTCCCAAGAACCATTCTTTAATTAAATTGGTTTAACTTGTTGTAACAAAAATAATAGGGCAAATACTCACTAATAATTTAATAAATTTAAATTAACTTTCAGTTTTGACAAAATAACAGAAAGTTGGAAAAATGAACATAAACTCAATAAAGATTCCAACTTTAATACTTGTGAATCCTTGAAAAATTATATCTTCCAATATGAAGATAAATAATTTTTCTATCACAAAGTTTCAAACTTTATGATTCCAACCAACTAAAAAATGATTAAATCAATAAAGTTTAACAAAAATTCATCGAATTTAGTAATATAAAGTTTCAATCACTTAACATAATTAAAGATTGAATCTTTAATACTTGGAAGCCTCAAAGAACAACAATTTCACACTTAATGCAATTAGTTTGCAATTATGTGAAAAATAAAACCAAGCATTCAAGCACAAATTACTACAAAGTAACCATGCCAAAAGAGGTTTAAAATTGCATATAAAATATGTATTGAACCAATTACATAACCACCATAAATATGCAATTAATTTTCAAGGTTAGAAAGACTTCAAATTTTTCGTAAAAACAAAAAAAAAAAACCCTCCAAAATAGCATTTCTGGTCGTTTTTTGGCTAAAAACCGCCCCCAGGAAGAATAACCATTTCCAGAATACATTTTCCACCCAAAATTCACTATTTTTAGCTCAAAATCAGGGTTCGGGGCTGAAGGTAGCTTAAATACGAAGTTAAAATAGATAATACGAGCTACTAATCTAATTAGCAACTTAAACCAGAAAAATTAAGTCATAAAAATCACCTTGAAAAATATTATGATTTTAAAAATAAATGAGCGTGGCTCCGATACCGCTGTTGGGGTTTGGTATGTCCAACTTACAGCGGAAACGACCCCAACCCAAAGAACCACTCGCAATTAATAAAACCATAAAGCATAACAAATGAACATAAAAGGATAGAATCGTAATTTACCTTTGACGCGTGCTTCGCCCGACCTAATGGGCTCTTACTTGAAAGCTTTATCTTCGAAAATACTGAGCCTCCAACGGCATCTACCCACAAAGGACAAACATCGACTTTTTAGGTCCGCTACCTTGAGTTAGCAAGGTCCGGCCAAAACCCGAGTGATTAAATGAGTTCAAAGGTTTTCACAATGGTTATGCCTTTTTCAAATCTCACTCAAGTGATTTTTCCAATACCCCAACTTAGGTATTTATAGGGAAAACAAGAGAGTGAAAAGGCTCTCCCATCAATGTGGGAGAATTTGATTTTTCCATTTTATTTTAAAGCTAAAATAAAATAAATAATCAAACTAGTAAATAATCAATAAGTGGCAAGCTCATGAGAGAGGTTAGGTGAGGACCATTTGGAGGAGAGGGGACCAAACTTGCTCACCACTCCCTCTCCAAAAACCGGCCACCTCATTCCTCAAGCCTCCCCTTACAATGCGCCACATGGAAACACACTTGGGCACCAAGGCACCCAAGGTGGGCTGCCATGTGCGGCTACCAACAGGCCAAGCACAAGCGTGCGGGCTGCTAGGCGCTGCTGGCCAGCAAGCCTAGCACGGCTTGTGCGGGCTGCTTGTGCACTCGGCCAACAAGCCACGCAACAAGAATGTGGGCTGCTTGCTGAGTGCCGATGTTCCTTGTGCGCGTTGGCCAGCGCTGCTAGCATGCGATGCTAGCATTGGTGCGCTAGCACGCACCAGCCAGCCTAGGCTCCGCTTGGTGCCCATGCTAGCCACCATGCCATACCAAATGCCCCTAGCACTCGGTTTGCTCGGGGCATTCCGATGCTAGGGGTAATTTGGTCTTGTTGATTTATTTTTTTCGTGTCTCGTCTTTTATTACTTTGACTCGACTTTCGACGCCCTAAGCTTGAATTTTCGACGTCTAAATATTTAATACTCGGGTGACGAATTAATTTCTTCCGAAATTAATTCGTCGAGTCGGTTCGTATATTTGCTAGGGTGTGACCCGAAGTGTTCAGTCAAGATTAAGCTGTAATATTAATTATACATTAATATTACTGATCGGAAGCGGCCTCCACCAGGAATTTTGATCACTTAACCTTGTTGAATATTATCTTTCTAATAATTCTGAACCCGCTATCAGAATAATACACTTGTTCGAAGGACACCATTCCTTTCACTATAAGGAGAAGAATGATGGTGTTGAATGTCATATTTTTGTAACAATTCTTCATACTCAGCTTGAAAGTGAGTTCCGTTAACTCTTATCATTTCATGTGGGACTCCATATCGAAAAATGATATTCCTTTCGATAAAGAGTGCTACATGTTTTATAGTGAGTTTAGCATATGATTGTGCTTCAACCCACTTTATGAAGTAATCAATTGCTACTAAGATGTATTCATGACCGCATGTTCTTGGAGGAGTAATTTTACCAATAATGTCAATTCACCATGTAGAGAATGGCCATGGTGAAGTTTAGGTGTAGATTAGAGATGGAGGAACATGTTGTAATTGGCGTAAATTTGGCATTTAGGGCATCTTTTCACATATTGATGGCAATCCCTATTCATGGTAGTCCAATAGTATCCTTCTCGCATTATCTTTTGGACTAGCATTTTGCCATTAACATGGGTTCCACAAATGCCTTCGTGGACTATCCTCATAGCTCTTTGAGCGTCCTTTTTCCCTACACATAAGAGAGCTCAACCCTTAGGTACCATTTTATGCAACTCAATGTCTATGAGTACGTATTAAGAAGCCAAGAGTCTTAATGCTCGTTTTGCTCTTTTGTCAGCATGAGGAGGGTATTCTCCTTTGGTGACATAGTTAAGTATATCTGTGTACCAGGGTTCTTCTTCTTCTTCATCATCTTGGATCACTTCATCATCTTCTATAGCTTGAATATAAGCCGGTTTGTGCCTTTTCTCTATGGTTAGAGGCATTTGCTCGATTTTCGTACAAATCCTAACCATTGAGGCTAGTCTTGCCAAGGCATCGGCAAATTGATTTTCCTCTCTAGGTAGACATGTGTATTCTACCTTTTCTAACTAATTGGTGAGAGTTTCCAGATAAGTTTGGTAAAGGGCTAGAGTTTCGCTCCTTACTTTCCATCTTTTAGAAATCTGGTTGATTATCAATGAAGAGTCCCCAAATATTCGTAATTTCTTCACTCCCAATGCCAAAGCTGTTTCAAGGCCTACCACCCATGCTTCATATTCAGCAGCGTTGTTGGTAATATCGAAATCTAGCTTTATGGGGAGATTGGAACATGCTCTTCCTTAGGTGATACTAATAATACTCCAACGCCACATCCCTTTTGGTTTGAGGCTCCATCGAAGTATAAGGTCCAAGTATCATCTTCTGTGACCATCAAGTCTTCGTCTGGAAACTCATTGTCATGTATTGGTGTTGAATCTTCTATTGGAAAATCCGCTAGGAAATCTGAGACCATAGTTCTTTTGATAGTCTTTTGAGGCTTGAATCTTATATCGAACTGGGCTAAGTTGACTATCCATCTTGACATGCGCCCATTGAGTGTAGACTTCTCGAATAAATACTTAAGTGGATCCATTTGGGAAACTACAAAGATTGTATGCACGAGCATGTAATGTCTTAACTTGGTTGTGGCTCACCCCAATGTGAGACACAATTTCTCAAGCGGTGTATATCGTACTTCATAGTCGAGCATCTTTTTGCTTAGATAGTAGATTGCATTTTCTTTACCTTCTATTTCTTGTGCAAGCATGGCTCCCATTGTCTCCTTGGTGACTGTTAGGTACAACCTAAGAGGTATTCCTGGAAGTGATGGTGCTAATACGGGAGGATTTACGAGATAAGCTTTGATCTTTTCAAAGGCTTTTTGACACTCATCGTCCCATATTACTGGTACATTCTTTTTAAGCTTCTTGAATATTGGTTCACATATTGTCGTTAATTTGGATATGAACCTACTTATATATTGCAATCGGCTAATAAATCCCCGAATTTGGTTCTCGGTCTTGGGTGGTTGCATCGACACGATTGCCTTGATCTTGGTTGGGTCTATCTCTATTCCTCTAGAGCGTATGACATAACCAAAAAGCTTGCCTGAGGTGACTCCAAAAGCACAATTGGATGGATTCAACCTCATGTTGTATTTCCTTAGCCTTTCAAAAAAATTTCTCAAGGCTACTTGACGGCTTGGGCGATCTTTTGACTTCACAATCATATCGTCTACATATACTTCAACTTCTTTGTTCACATGTCATGGAGTAGGGCAGTCGCTACTCGTTGGTAAGTAGCACCCGCGTTTTTCAACCCGAATGGCATTACCGTGTAACAGTAAGTACCCCATGGTGTTATGAAGGTTGTTTTCTCCATGTCCTCTTCTGCCATGAGAATCTTAGTGTATCCCGCGTATCCATCCATGAACGAGAGAAGTGCATGATTTGTTTTATTATCTACTAGAATATCGATGTGTGGTAAAGGGAAGTCGTCCGTTAGACTTGCCTTATTTAAGTCTCGATAGTCGACACAGATTCTTACCCTTCCATCCTTCTTCGGAACTGGGACGACGTTGGCCACCCATTCGGGATATTTGGATACCCTGATAAAACCTGCACTTAATTTTTTTTTTAACTTCTTCTTTTATTTTAAGAGCAACGTCGGGTTTCATTCGACGCAACTTTTGTTTTACAGGTTTCATTCCTGGAATTAGTGGTATAGTGTGTTGAGCTATTTCTCTATTAATACCTGGCATATCCTTATATGTAAATACGTCGATAAACTCTTTAAGTAGATTAATTAAATCGGTTCTTTCTTGTTCATTAAGGGTTAATCCGATTTTAACTTCTCTTTTAATGGTTGAATCATTTGAGATATCAATTGTCTCAGTTGTTTCCTCAATTATCGGTGTTTTATTTTCAAGTGTTTCCATTGCTTTAATAATTTATTTGTCATTTTCATTGTTAGTTAATAAATGCTCGTCATCTTGGGTTAAAGAAAAACACGAGAAGTAAGCAGAAGAAGACATTATTGAATTCGGAAATCATTATATCAAAATAGAGATGTCCTCAGGGACTTGAATACTAACTAAAATAGAAGAAGGAAGGGGTGCTACAACTAAAGACTTGGATGACTCTACATGAAAAGACTCTGACTCTGACTCTGATGACTCTTCAAACATCGATCCTTGCCCTGTCGTTATGGAGATTTTTTCTTCCACATGGAGTAGTGACCTTGACTGTCTTGCACCACCCTTGTATTGATCCTTCTACTGGAGTGATGAGTTTTGAGGGGTCAATGTTTTCACTCTGTAGGACCGTTTGGATGAGCGAGGATTTATCCTATATGTATCTTGGCTCATCTTTTTCTCGCCCAAATAATAATCCCATGACATTAAAGTCAAATCATGGGGGTGCTTTCTCCTTGTGGATAAGAGTTGGGATTTCATCTTGAAAGTAGCAATCTAAGAAAATTTCGAATCCCGGTTGAAGAAAGCAATTTACAACAAAAGGTTCGGGAAATTCATAACATGGATAGTCCTCTCCTTCTTTTATGAATTGTCCATTGAGAGTAAGTGGATACTGATCCATTGGGATTGCTTTTTTTTTGATGTTAGCGTTCCTACGCACCTTAGACCTTTCCTGGGCTTGCTTAAGATCTTCCCGAGTCGGTTCAAAACCAAGTCCGAAAGTGTGTAACTTAGGGAGGCCAGGTAGTTCCAGCTGTTTTGCTATTCCTTTCTTCTTTCCTAGAGTCATTCCAAGAAAATTCCCTTGTTTCTTTAGAATAACATTTACTGTCATGTTGGAGTGGGGGTCGTGGCTCCATTAACGCCCCACAGATCTTCATCGTGCTCCACATTAATGATTGGATTTTCTATAGCTTTAATCCTCATGGGTGAAGCATCGATCGTGATAGGAATTCCTCCAACTATGGATTTTACCTGTTGGTGGAGAGATGAAGGGACGGTCTTTATGTCAAGAAGCCAAGGGCGTCCCAACAATAAGTTGAATGAAGCTTTGATATCTACCACTTGAAATGTAGTAGCATGTTCTATTGCTCCGGCCGTTATATTCATGGTAGTCATACCAAGAGCTTGACGATGAGTGTTGTCATAAGCTCTTATTCCTTTTGTTGACGGGGTTAAATCTTCATCCCTTATGCCTAGCATCCTCGCAGTTCTGAGTGGATAGACATTAATTGCCGATCTATTATCTATAAGAGTCATTGGGACGTTCATTCTCTTGCAAACCACTGTGACGTTTAGTGCCTTGTAATGCTTGTCACCTTCTAGAGGTAAATATTTGTTAGAAAAGGAGATAAAGTTGATAGGACTAGGGATATCACTCGTGAGGAAGTTAGACAACCCCTCAGGAGTGGTGTCAGAATGTATCCCTATCTTATCTAAGGCATTCATCACTGCCAACATATGTTCTCGTGATGTATCTAGGAGCCTCCATACATTCATCTCGACCTTGGTCTTCTTGAATTTCTTGACGATATCGTTGTCTTCTATGATAGGTATGGGAACTTGCTGCATAGTCAGCATAGGTTGTGTTGAGACGGGAGATTGCATTCTCCCAAATCTTGTGAGGACGTCTATAGATGAATCCTCTTCAACCCAGAAATCATCTATTGAATATGACACTGAAGGTGGAGGTCCTTCCATGTCTTTTAGGTAGACATCCTCTTCATCACTGTCCCAAACTTCATTGATGCTTATGTCTTCTTCCTGTGGAATTTGGACTAGTTTCTTATCATCAATCATTTTCTGAATTAAATCTTTAAATTTAAAACAGTTTTCAATGGTGTGTCCCCCTTATTGATGGTATTGACAGTAGAATCTATCTGTCCTTTTTAGGAATTCAAATGGTCTCGGTTCGAGAGGTTTGACCTTACCACTCTCGGAGAGAATTTTGAACATCTTTGCATATGAAGTCCCAATTGGAGTATAGAGTTTAGTACTCCTTTTGGGTCCATCAATTACTTGTAGAGAGAATGATTTCTTCTTTGTGGGCAAAATTTTATCAACCTTTTTCTGAAGCTCCTCTGCTTGTTTCTTTGCGAACTCGAGAGCTTCACGTAGTAAATTTTTTCCCTCTCATATGGACCATATAAGCATCCGTACATCTTCATTGCTTATTGCTTCAGGAAAGTCATCCATGGCATCGAAAAAGATCTCCTCCTCTTCTTCGATAGCATGAGTTTCTTTAATAGTCTTGATGAGAGATGAGGGTTCTTCATTTTCCTCATCGGAGATAGCCAAGGAGTGAGCGAGAGGTGCATTGTCAATGCTTGGCTTCTTACTGGCAGGGGGAAATGGCAGTTTATTGTTATCAATTAAATCTTGGAAAGATTCCTTAAGCTTCCAACAATTTTCAGTGAGATGGACCCTACCTTGATGATATTTGCAGTGTGCATTGGGGTTCCAATTAGCTGTCCTTTTCTCAACTGGTGGGTCCCCAAATGGTCCAATAGGAGTTATAAAACCTTTTGCATTTAATCGGTTAAATGCGGTGTCATAACTCATACCTATAGGAGTAAAGTTCCTCCTAAATGGTTTGTTTTGTCCTTGGTCGTTCATAGCAAGGACTTCACTCAAATTAAAGGTGCCAACATTGCTTGAGTGGGTGATTTTGGAAGAAGAAGGATTGTAGTTCTTCTTGCCTTTCCAGCCACTGTTGGAGTTACTATTAGCAGCTTTTAGCTTAGCCAGGTCGTCTTAAATATTAATTCCAATGTCATAGACAGCCTTGAAGGTATGTAGATTATTTTGATGTTTCAGATGCTTGGAGTACTTCTATTGAAGGTTCTTGATGAACAATCTCACAGATTCTTTTTCGCTTGGTACTTTAATCATCCTAGCACAGGTTTCTCTCCATTTGTTAAAGAAAGAAGTGAAACCTTCATTCTCTTTCTACTTGAGTATTTTGAGTTCCCTATAATCAGTTTCAACTTGAATGTTACACTTGTACCTATCAATGAAAGCGTTTACTAGTGACTCCCAAGTAGTGGTTCTCCCTTTGTCAGGGGAGAAAAACCATTGTTGGAAAACGGTTTCAAGAAATAGAGAAAACAAAGAGGGAAACTATAGGGAATAATTTCAAGCGTTAACCCCTAGCTTGAACCCCACTGTGATCGTACACTAAAGTACGGTGGCGTCCAAAAGGGAAGAAGAGAGTCGCCAACAAGTTTTAGGAACTTGTAAACCGTTCACAGGGTGAAGGTTACACCCCTTAACGATCCAAGACATTGTCCACTCCATAAGGTCTTGAACCAAATAGGGTTCGGGGATGAAGGTACAAATCCAACCTAAAAGAGATTGAACCTGCCCTAATAATAGGCCTCTACTTTATTCTTATCGTATTCATGTGTGTTTTTTGACTAATATGCAATCAATAGGTTTATCCCTAAACCTGTTTTTCTGTGTTGGTTGAATATTAATGCACAAATAAAACTATTATTGGCGATCACTTGAATTATAATCAAATTAACCCTAAACAAGATTATTAAATATCTCATTAAGCGTGATTACAAGTACAAATTCCCTTTAAACATGCATAAAAGGTGTGATCAAGCAACAAATAATAAATATATATCAAGAACATAATAATAATCATAACAATAATTATAATAATAATAATAATAATAATCATATTACTAATAATGTTAAAGCATGATACTAACAAGATTAATAACAAACCCTAGCATGTCACTAAACAATAAAAATTAAATCCTTAACCCTAACATGATACTAATAATCATAAACATTAGGAAGAACATAGGAAGCATTATACTTTTAATTATACTTGATATTAAAGTTACCCTAGACAAGATAATAGGAATTAGGGGTGAACATGGTCTGGTTTGGTGCGGTTTGAGTCTAAACCAAACCAAATCGTAAAATATGGTTTGGTAAATTTTCCAAACCAAACCAAACCATATTAGTATTGAAACCAAACCAAACCAAACCATAATAATGCGGTTTGGTGCTGTTTGGTTTGCGGTTTATGATGAGATGACATTTTTTCCTAAAAATTGTCTAATATTAATAAATTTATAATAAAGTTCAAATAATTAGGCCAAAGGGATTAAATTATACTACAAAGTTTTAATCAAAATAACAACGAACTAATCAAGTGCTAAGTGCTAACACAATAACACATAATAAAAATAATACATAATATATAATAACTATTTTAGAATAGTATAGCGTATAGTAGTATACTGACCGTATAGTCTTCTAATAATTTTTCATTTTTTTTAATAATATATAATAACTATTTTTATTTATTTAGAAATTATATAATTATTAAAATGCGGTTTACTGATTTACGGTTTGGTTTGTTTATAATTTTTGAAAAACAAAACCAAACCGCAAACCGTATTTCCCAAAAAATCGAAACCAAACCGTATTTTTCTAAACCGTAAACCAAACCAAACCGCTAAAATGCGGTTTGGTCTTGTTTGGTTACGGTCCAGACAAAACTGTATATAGCCCTAATAGGAATCATAATAATAATCTAAGCATGAACTCTATATCATAACATCAATAAAAACCATTAAAGTACTTACTTTGATGCCTCGTACCTCTTTCTAATAACAAAATACACACGTTAGTAACTTCAAGGAAAATAATAATCAATGACTAAATTAAATAATGGAAAGAGAGATTTGGGACCAAACCCTCATAAATTAAACCTTTCACGTCTAGGGCGAAGGCAACTTCGAATAATGCTAGGTGTTTCTAGATCTAATGAATGCGGAATTTTGTATTTGAGAGAAGTTAGTTTAGAAAAAGAGAGAGAGAGAAATCAAGAGAATCTTGATGAGAATTGGTAGATTAATCATGAGAGAGAATGAGAGAGAATTGATGATTGTGAATGAAAACCGGTTGTAGGTCCATCAAAACGGAATTTTTACGACGTTATTTATAAAGAAAATCACCCAAAAAGATAAAAATATCAAAACAGAGTGTGGCGCACATGAAACAAGGTTGGCGCCAAAGCTGGCTATTGGCGCCAGACGCTGACCCTGGCGTCAGGCGCCAAGCGTAACGCCAGGCGCTACAGCTGGCGTTTGGTGTTGACTTGGAAATTCATGCGTTTTCTTAAAATTAGATAAAAATTGCCGTACAGGAGGATAAAATCGTATTTTCCTCAAAAATGCTCTTTGATTTTAATTAAAACTTTGAAAAGTCAACAAAAGTCAATTTATCAATGCTAATTGAATTAGGGATGAAAAGAACCTTCTAGAAGAATTTAGAAGACTAAAACCATTCCTAATTGCATTAGGAATGATAAATCTATATTGGGCCCTCCCCTAGATCATTGGGCCGCATATAAGGCTCAAACTGTGCCCAGTTTAGTAAATTGGTCATAACTTCCTCAATATTCATCGGAATTGGGCTTATAATATATCGTTGGAAAGCTTTTGTCAAGCCCCATCCAACTACACTACTATTGAACCCATATCATGGACCAACCAAAATGGATTGGCTGTTGTCTTAAAATAAGTTTTCAAAAACAGAGAGAAGAGAAAAGAAATTAAAACTATTCGCAACACTAAACTTTCCACACTTTCACTTCATTCGATTATGATTTGACGTGAAAGGTACTCATAACCGGGTTTGGTTTTGGGGAGACACAAATGGTTGTCTACAGAAACACTTTTTAATCAATACCCTTAATACTCATTATTATTTCAAAAGCTCTTAGATGGAAATAAGGGTTATCAGTTGCTTTGAATTTCGGGATGTCGTTGGCATTGAACATCTGCAGAAGAAATTCCTTGTCCACCGAGACCCCTTGTGAACTAATGCCTTGAAACTTGTAGTCACTAGATAGGTTGCTCAAACTTTCTTGCATGACGTCCATCTGTTGTTGCTTCACAGGGTCATTGATTTTGAGGGTTAAAGACTTCAACGCCTCAGTCACAGTAGTCAATTGGTTCTTGAGTTCATTAACTTCCTCTTGAGTTGCCATTATCTTCTTAGCTTTCCTTTTTTGAGCGATTAGTTTGTCGAAAAGATGAACTTGAAAGAAAAGGTTGTCTTTAATCAAACGCCCTTCTTTTCTTGACCACGCGCTGTAAATTAAACATTTCTGTTTTAATGACTTGACTCGAATTGACTTTGACTTTACGGGTTTATAAAAAAAAGAAAAAAGCAAAAATATGGTGTAAATTTTTGGGAATCAAGTATAGGGTTCAAACAAGTGGTTTAATTGGAGGATTAATATCCGACTTACCCCCCTAAAAAAATGACGAAAACACGCGCATACAAGACTCTCTTAGACATGGTCAAAGTGTACATACATATTAGTGTGTGCTTTATATGGTGAGTGCAAGTGACATGCTTTGACTCTTGTGTAAGTCCATGGGACTTAGTGCCTAGACTCGATTAAGGACTTAACAAGGTATTATTATTAATAAAATTAATCGAATTGATTAGCAAACTGTTTAATTAAACGCAAAGTGATGACTCGAGCAATATACCGAACTGTCGCCAAAACGACAGGACTGACGCCTCACTTTGCAATGTAGAGCTAGAAGAAAGAACTGTCGCCAAGCGCTGCACTCCACAGAGTGGCATTGCAGTGCAAATCTCGGTGCCATTGCTGGAACATTGATCTGGGACTGCTTTCGGTATTATTACTCTACAGGGTATGCCTAAAGTCATAATAGGTCAATTCTGATTAAATTATTAGACTTTAATTACTCAAATTAATTAATTAATTAATTAATTAGGCAAAGTTCTATTTAGTCATTAATAAGTTTATTTAGTCTTAACACAAGTTAAACAAACGATTAGGAAAAAACACATAGAGTATGCACAACAAATAATGCACAATTAGTCAAGTAGGCATAATATGATGCAATGAGTTTGCAACCTAACCATGGCTCTAGTTCTCTAAAGTTTGAGATATGGGTTAGTCAAAGAGGGTCCATGGTTAATTGTCCGGATGCAATGCGCGGAAGCCTTACCTTTGTAGGTTTGGCGCGAGTGGATAGGAAACTGCAAGTTAAAAACTCGCTTCCATGGTTTGGTGAATTCAACATTCTCGGATGTACCCTTTGTTGCATAGAACGTTCAATCAGGTAGATGGAGCATGAATTCCCAGGGTTTATGTCCATATGTAGAACACATATGGGTTTCAGAAAAGTGAGAAAAACTTAATCAGAAAGTAGAATCGAGCAAATAGTGTTAAAAACTAGTCAAAATTAGAACGCATATTTCTTGCTCGGTATTGGAAGAACTTGGCGCCAGCGAATAAAGGTCGACGCCGCGATTTGGCTCTCGCGCCTAGCGACAGAAGCTGTCGCCTGACGCTAGAGTCGAGTCATCGGCGTTGGACTCTGTTTTCTGACGCTAATTCCTACATGCCTCAGCAGCTTTTTGTGCTCGATAAAATTTTCGAGTTTCGCGCAGCATTATTTCGATCCTAGTTGTGAAAGATATTCCTCAAATTTCCTACGTGTAAAAAATCCTATGTTTTTAACTCATTACGGATGATCTTTCCAATGAGATCATTTTTATGCATATGACAATAATGTTAATCAAAATTACGCACATGAAATACTTAGAACTTTTCGAGTCTCATCCACTCATTCTAAATCATTGTCGAAATAAATTTCAGGAATTAAAATAGAAATCCTCCCCAGCGGAGTCGCAAAAAACTGTAGGGAATATTTCAAGCATTACCCCTAGCTTGAACCCCACTATGGTCATACACTAAAGTACGGTGGCGTCCAAAGGGAAGGAAGCTAGAGCAAAAGACTCGCTAACAAGTTTTAGGAACTTGTAAACCGTTCACAGGGTGAAAGTTACACCCCTTAACGATCCAGGAGATCGTCAACTCCAATAGGTCTGGAACCATGACTGATAGTTCGGGGATGAAGGTACAAATCCAACCTAAAAGAGATTGAACCTGCCCTAGTAATAGGCCTCTACTTTATTCTTATCGTATTTATGTGCGCTTTCTGACTAACATGCAAACAATAGGATTAACCCTAAAACTCTTTATCTATGTTAGTTAAATATTAATGCACAAATTAACCTATTATTTGCGATCAATTGAATTATAATCAAATTAACCTAAACAGATTATTAATTATCTTATTAAGCGTTATTACAAGTACCAAATCCCTTTAAACATGCATAAAAGGTGTGATCAAGCAATAACAATAAAAATCATCAAGCAACATAATTATAATCATAAAAATGATAATCATAATCATGTTAGAGCATAATAATAGCAAGATCCTAGGCACGATACAAACAAGATTAATAACAAACCCTAACATGTTACTAAACAATAAAAATCAAAGATTTAACCCTAACATGATACTAACATGATATTAGGAAAGAAATAGGAAGCATCACATGAATCACAGTTGTCATATTTGATATTATAAATTATAGTTATTACCCTAAACATGATACTAGGAATCATAATAACAACCTAGACATGATTTCTAAATCATAATATCAATAAATCAATTAAAGCACTTACTTGGATGCCTCGTACCTCTTTCTAATAACAAAATACAAGCGTTAGTAACTTCAAGGAAAATAATAATCAAAACAATTAAATTCAATAATTGAAAGAGAGATTTGGGACCAAACCCTCAGAAATTAAAACCTTTCACGTTTAGGGCGAAGGCAACTTCGAACTTGGCTAGGTGTTTCTAGATCTTGTGAATGTGGAATTTTGTATGCAAAAGCTAGTTTAGAAAAGAGAGAGAGAAGATATCAAGAATTTCTTGAAGACTAGAGAGTATTAGAAAATTGATAGTTTTTTATGATTGAAAACGGAGGTTTTAGGAGGCTATTTATAGAGAAAATCAGCCACATGGATAAAAAAACGAATTAGATTTTCAAAGAGAATAAAACGAACTACCGCCAGACGCCAGACATTAGCGCCAGGCGCCAAGGTTAGCGCCAGACGCTAAGGCTAACACCATGCGCTAATCTTGTCGCCAGACGCTAGGAACCAGTTTCACGCGTTTTCTTAATTTTGATAAAATTTAGCCGTACAGAAGGGCAAATATGTATTTTCCTTAAAAAACACTTCTTTTATTCTAATTAAAACTCTAAAAAAGTCAACTAAAGTCAATTTATCAATGCTAATTAAATTAGGAATGAAAAGAACCTTCTAGAAGAATCTAGAAGACTATATTTAATTCTAATTTCATTAGGAATGATAAATCAATATTAGGCCCTCCTCTAAATCATTGGGCCGCATATAAAGATCAAAACCGGGCTCAGTTTAGTAATTTGGCCATAACTTCCTCATTATTCATGGGAATTGGGCTTATAATATATCGTTGGAAAGATCTTTTTGAACCTGACCCAACTACACTATTATTAGACCCTTGCCATGGACCAAACCAAACTGGATTGGCTGTTTTCTCAAAATAGGTTTTCAAAAATAGAGAGAAAGAAATAAAAATTAACCGCAACACTAGACTTTCCACACTTTCACTTCATCGATTTATGATTCGACGCGAAAGGTACTCATCATTGGGTTTGGTTTTAGAGAGACACAAATGGGTGTCCACAAGTACCAAGAAATAACACGTGTCATTCCTGGTGTCCGTTTTAGTATTATGTTATTGATATTGATTTTAATATATTTTATATATTAGCTAATATTTTTATCTATATTTGAATATCCCAATCTATTGGTTCAAAAAAAAAGAATATTCCAATAAATGTAATTAAGTATTAATGTATTCAAAAATAGTAAAAGAAATAATTCCTTCGATTAAAACTACTCATATGTTAAGTGTTTCTAAAATAAAAAAAAAAAATTACACCATTTGATTTAGGAAGTAAATAAAAAAAACTTTTTAATAAAATATCATGATCTTATCTAAGGCAAAGATAGCGGAGAATTAGTCCAATTAGAGACCAAAAGATATCCTCTTATTACGCCATAATTCCTATATATTTGTTTGTTTTTTTTTTTTTGTAAAAATAAAATTAATGGGCAAAATTTGTAATTGCTTTTTTTTAAAGGAAATAACTGCTGATTACATTTACGTGATAGGTTATAACTTATGTGGGTATTAAAAAAATTAATAAAAACAATGTTCATCAATGGTTTCTTCCAAAAAAAAAATGTTCATCAATGGAGGATTAGACTTAAAACATATAATTGATGTCATATTACAATTTATATTGACTAAAAAAAACGTAGGCATTAATGTGATGGTTATAATTTAATTTTCTAATATCAAATAATTGATGATGATGATAAAGTTTAAAATAAGGTTAAGGTTGGCAATGGAGATTTTATATTTTTTTTAAGAACCCTTTGATGAAGGTTGAGTTGAACATTATACATTATTGCTGATGAAAATTGAAGATGAAACTAACTCTAATTTATTTTTATTTATAATGTCGTTTCTTAGATCTAATTACGTTTAAATAATTTATTCCTTAATTATTTAACCAAATAACACTTTAATGAATTTTTTATTTATAGATTTTGGAGGATAAATGGTTTTTTATTTGGTTGAAGATGAAGGTTGGATGAAGATGACAAAGGTTGAATATGATATTCAAATCCATACAAAGGTTAATAATGTGAAAGATGATTTAGGTTGAAGATGAAATATTTAAAATTTGTTTTTTTTTTATTTTAATAAAAAATATTCATGCTTGTAAAAAAATATATACTTGTAGCTTAGGTGCAGGATTAGGTGGCTAGGATTAGACAACTAAACAATCCCTTGATGACTGTGTAGCTTAGGTGCAGGATTGGGTGGCTAGGATTAGACAACTAATATATCAACGGTTCAAATTTAATCTTTTAGTGTAGTAGTTCGTAGTCATCCGTAGTCGACGACTACGCTAGAATTTTTATAGAAGTCATGTAGGTCATTTTTGGTAAAATGATATTTTGATGTGATTTCAAGCCATAGACACCTAAAACTAGATAATATTGATATGTTATGAGAAAAAAAAATAGATCATTTGATTAAAAAAAATTGTAAAAAATGTGCTAAATAGAAGTCATATAGGCCATATTTAGGCCATTTTTGATAAAATGCGTCTTAAACTTAGTAAAATGCTCTTTTGATGTGATTTTAAGCCTTAGACACCTACAACTAGGTAACGTTGACATGTTATGAGAAAGAAATAGTTCATTTGATAAGAAATGTAGGAAATAGGCTAAATAGAAGTCATGTAGGTCATATTTAATTTGGGCCATTTTTGGTAAAATGTTCTTTTGATGTGATTTCAAGCCTTAGACACCTAAAACTAGGTAACATTGACATGTTAAGTGAAAGGAATCGTTCATTTGATAAGTAAGGTAGGAAATGGTCGACCTAAATAGAAGTCATATAGGCCAACCATTTTTTTGTTAAAATGCGTCTTCAAAATTAGTAACATGCTATTTTAATGTGATTTCAAGCCTTAGACACCTAAAACTAGCTAATATTGACATGTTATTAGAAAAAAAATAGAAAATGCATAATATTTAACCTAATTAATTAATTGTAACATACTTTTTTTTTTTATGTCTTTCAAGTTTTGCAAGGTAGAAAAGGATGGTGCGTTGACAAGCAATGAACTTAATGAAGTTTGATTCTTATTGGCGTCTTTTATCAATGAAATTGTAAATGTTATTTCTATTTGAATTTATGTTTTGTTAACTTTTTAACTATATTAGTCATTAATTAATTAGTATTGTTTATATATATATATATATATATATATATATATATATATATATATATATATATGACCCTTTTTATTTATAGTATTGCATTTGGGAATATTTATATCTATATATGTATTGTTGTTGTTATTTCAATTTAGAAATTATTCTTATTATAATTATTATTAATAATAAAATAATTATTATTGATAATTACTAATGATAATTATAATAATTATAATTATAATTATTTTTGTTAATACCAACTATAATGGCAAGAAACACATGTTATAATTGCTGGAAAAGCAGGATTTTATTTTAATATTATTGCAGGAAAACAAGGGAAAAATTTTTTTACATGAAATGGCACTGGTTAATCGGTGCCAATAAGTTATAAAAACAAAAAAAAAACCAGGGAATATTTTTGGCACCGGTTGACCGGTGGCATAAATAATTAGTGCCACCGGTTAACCGGTGCCAAAATATGTTTATCCTACCGGTTTTGAGCCATTGGCATTTGTTGGATGAATTGGCATCTCTCAAATACTCAACTGTTCAAAATCGGTGGGTTAGGGGGGTTTTGAACCGATGCCTTTTTGCTTTTTTCTAATAGTGTCACTACACTCGTTCGTAGAGCGTTGTCAAAAAATGATTGAAAATTCATACGCCCGCAGGACACTGCTAGATAAATGATTGATTGGCCACTCATTAAGCTTGTAAGACGTTGCCTTAGAGAAATTGACGACTGTCTACGCACATAAGATGTTGCCTCATGATTGACAATTCACGACGCTCGTAGGACATGACATTGCCATGAGCAGTATTTCACCGCGCCTGCCATGATGCTTGATTATTGTTTCTAACAATGTTGTGTTGCTTGATTGTCCTTGAACAAAGTGAAAATTCTACAATGTTATTCTTTAAAAATGACACCACAATTTGCTGA
This sequence comes from Chenopodium quinoa, assembly GCF_001683475.1. Classification (NCBI taxonomy): domain Eukaryota; kingdom Viridiplantae; phylum Streptophyta; class Magnoliopsida; order Caryophyllales; family Amaranthaceae; genus Chenopodium; species Chenopodium quinoa. The sequence continues at coordinate 703,568 of NW_018742483.1, forward strand.
TATGGCAAAATCTGATTCGCCCATATTTAGTATTTTTATATTTATTTTGAATTATTTTTAATTTCTATAATGTATTAAAATTGTATTTTTCTTATTCATTTTAATACATGTGTTTTTTATTAGAAATACATAATTATTAATCACAAATTTCTACTTTTTGTAATGTTAATTAATTTTTTAATATATAAATTGTTCAACAAAATTAAAATCATTCAACATTGTTCATATTGTTCAACAAAATTAAAATCATTCAACATTGTTCATATTGTTCAACAATCGTTCATCATTATTCATACTTCATATTATTCATCAATGATCATCAATCATGCATGTCAAAGATTAGCCCCCTTATTCCCAAAATCAATGTCAGTTGTTGATGAATTTGTAAATCGGACTAAAACGAGATAGAAATTTGCAATCAAATTGTGTTTCTTGTAATTATTAATTTTAGGTTTTTGTTCATAAAAAATCTCAATAACAATCTCATTTATAAGTATTTTCAAAGGACAAATTCTACTTTGTATGGTTTGAAAATATGATTTTTGTGGACTCAAATTGTGTAATTTTGTCAAAGAACAAGGAGCATCAAATTTGTATGTAGAAGGTGAAGTGGTCACATTTTGATTCGATGAGTGTAATTATGTTTTCTTGAACTTGTTTATGGGTTAGGTAATGACTTGAACTATGTTCGGTCATTACCTAGAAAAACAATGTTTTTTTATATTATGGTATTAACCTTAGTATAATATGAACGTGACAAAAATATTAAATTATGATATACTTTCTCACATATGCTATAATATACTTATTTATTGTTAGAAAATAATTTTTTTGTAAGTAAAATGAGCTTCAATATTCATTAGCTATAAATAGAATAAAGTATTATTTTAAATTCAACAAATCATAATTTAGTCTTACATATGAAGGTAATAACTTTTACCAGTATAGATCATAACCTAGTTAAGTATCTAGTATTACATGAAATTAAAAACTTTAATGCAGTTTTCATATATATATATATATATATATATACATATATAAAAAATATCTAATACATTATACATATATATGTGGAGGCATAATTATATTATACTGATATTTATAAAAATATATATATATATTACGAACTCTAAATCGTAGAGCAAACCTTCATTATCCATTGACCCATTAAAAAAAATTGAAAGATTTGTGTTTTAGATCATCATAATACACGCTCCTAAGGCTATTTTCATCCTCAAAACCATCAAACAACTTGATTTTTACATAAATCAATATTATCAATCGAACCCTAAAACAAAATTTGTACACGAACCATGAAAGCATATTCGAAAACCAATGCAATCAATATAATTTGTGGACGAAATTTTTGTCGGAATTTTATTGGTCTGGTCTGAATTTTGAATTGATTATACAGGTGGTTAATTAAGATCAAGAATGAAGCTAAGAACAATGAAGAACAATGACGAATTTTTTATTTTCTAAATTCTTATTAGAATTTAATTTTCAAAAATGATTTTAATAAGATAAAAATAGATTTTAAAAAGTTATAATTATATATTCTTTAAAAAAATCCACATATTTACAATTATACATACGTGTATTGTATATTTAGGTATTTAAAAATAAATTAAAAATGGACTAATCATAATATGACACCTCATCATGTTACGGTGTCATTTTTTAAAAAATGACACGGTAGAAACATCCTGAACAAAGGCTATAGGTGCTCAATTGTCCCCAAACAGAGGCTGAAGGAGGTGCTTGATTGTCATCTAATGGAGGTTGTGATGTTCGGTTGTCCACAAATAGAGGATGTAAAAGGTGCTCGATTGTCAGAATAGAGAATGACTAAATGAGTTTCCCCGAACAGAGGTTGTAAATGGTGCTCGATTGATCTCGAACAAAAGTTATGTTAGATGCTTGACCCTGAACAAAGCTTCGATTGAATTATTAATGTCAAGGAAAATTAAAGTGGAAGATAGTTAGGAGAGATAAAACATTAAAGAATAAGAGTACAAGAGAGAATGTATGGTGCGCAACTCTGCTTGTAACCCTCAAGCGAGCGAGCTAGAAATATAGAAAGTAGTTGAAGTCTGAAATAGGATAGGATGGATTCACGAAGAAGCTAGCATGACATAAAAACACTCGGTGATGCGGCATAACCTGGTAGGATGCGATAGATGTGGTGCACCACGGGGCAGGTTAGCACCACATGTCGATGCCTAGCGCGTCGCACTAGTTTTGGTGCATCCACCGAACTTCTAGTTTTGCGGTTTTTGTTTTATCATAACTTTGAATTAGAGCAAATAATATGTTGTTGGAAAGTCTAGAAGACTACTTTCTAACCCAATGTGAATTTAGTCAATATCATTTCTAGATTAATATGTTTGGTCAAAATAGTGCAAGGACGTCGATTTTGAACTAGGCTTTTATATTTTTTTCGTTTAAAATGAAAATATAGCTTTTCATATATCATTCGAAATCTTATTTCATTGCTATCCAACCATGTAAGATTTTCATAATAATTATGAAGTACAAAAGTCAAATTTGCTCAATTTCGGGACTACAATAACGTAAAGATAAAATTGGCATATTTGTATACATCCTTTGTTAAGTGCTTCAGGAAAGTTAGTTTAATGTTGTAGGCCTATCTATATGTGATTAACGGTAAATGCTCATTAAGCTATTTTTTAATATCTCGTATTTTTATACGTATTTTAATTAAAATAAGTATTTTGAGAAGTGTTTAATTAAATTAAATTGTTTATTTAAAGTATTTAAATTATTTATTTTAAATAATTTTGGAAATATTTATAAAAAGATAGTTTATTTAATTAATTATTTTAATTAAGTTGAGATTTAATTTAAGGAAAGTTTTATTTTTAGTAAATTTTTATTAAGGAAGGGATTAGGAAAATTAAAAGAGGAAATTTTAGAGAGAAGGGTTTTAGAGAAGGGGCATAAATATTCAACACTTAAGGCAAATCAAAGTTTGCCCAGAGTGGAGAAAACCCAAGGTAAACTTCTCTCCCTTTTCTCTTTATTTTTCTTTCTTTTTTCTTTCTCTTTTTCCCCTTCCCCTTTTTCGGCTCCCCTTCACAGTCGGCTGACCACCACCAACAGCGATGGCCGCCAGCCGGCAGCAACCAGTAGCGCCAGCAGCCTGCAGCAGGCAGCATCAGCCGGGTGGCTGTCGGCTGCCACCTCTTCTTTCAAAAAAAAAATAATTAAAACTTTATTTTAAAAACCAATATAATCCTGGATCTAATTGTTAATTATGAGTTTCGGGATTTGATTTTTGATTTTTGATATTTGATTATGAGTATTATGTTAATTAATTTTCAGATTATGTTTTTAATTTAAAAGCCTCAATTTTTGAAACCCTAGGTTCTTGATTTATAAATTACTGAAGGATTATGATGTATAATGGTTTAAACCTTTGATTAAAGTGTTTTAAGACTTAATTACAGCAAGTTTTCATTAAAATATCGTGCTGAAAGTTTTGATAGAGTATTAAAAATCAAGTTTCTTTAAGGAATCTTAATTACCCATTAATTAGAATTAAAGTATGATGTTTTAAATATAATTTCAACTTATTTTAATTAAATTATGTGGGGTTTTATAATAGTATATATTGCTGGAAATTTGTGCAGAGAGGATTTTAATACTCTTCTATGATTTTAAGTTGTAGGCGACTTTGAAGTGGGCGATTTCTTTTAGTCGTGGCAATTTTAAGATCGTATACAATGTACGTTCGCGTACTTAGCATAATTTTATTGATGTAGTATCATGCTAAATGTGTTTAATTGATTACAAGTAGTATCATGCTAGATTTGGAATGGAAATTATGATTTGGATGTTATTGGTGATTGGATTATGAAGCATGATTTCTTTGTGATGGATTATTGGATAGAAAATTATAATTGGAATATTATTTATGAACCACATATTTATTTGTGGCTGACAAAGGGTATTTTAGGTCGTTACTAAGACACCTCTATCAAATGATATTTTTGGTCCTAAACATGCAACTAAACGAGTATAGAGGCAAGTCAAGGGTCGAACACAGGGAAATGATTAAGCACTGCTATCTATCTCCTAAAGTTAATCTAGTTCGGTCAAGGAAAATAGTGGATAAATTAATGACTAAAGAGTATGTAAAATTAGTTAAAATAAATGCTAGGGGTAGGGGTCGAACATGCAAACCAAGCAACTCATACAAGGCAAAGTCAAGAGTACTCTCTAATCACCTATCGGGATTAAGAGCTTTCCTAGTTAACATGCACTTACACTATCGTCATAAGGCATGCAATACTAAGGTTAGACAATAATCAATCACCCAATGACTATTCCTAAATCACACTATCGTCATGATTTAATTCAAGTCACTCAACCACAACATGCATATGGCCATAAACATGGAGTAGCCAAAAAGTATAGGCGCAAGGAAGATTTAATTGCAAGTATTCCAAACTAGCCTAGCCTATCATACATCAAATTCAAAGCATGTCTCCACCAAACCCCTAGAAATAAGAAAACTACTCACAATCCATAACCCTAACTACAATTACACTAATCAACAAAGTAATTAAGAAATTAATGAGAGAGATGATAATTTCACCGATTAAACCAACAAAGATGGGAACTTTAAGCATATAACAAAAGAATAAAAAGAAGAATACCAATAGTTTCATTCAATACCAAGTGAGATGACAAACACCAATAGAGTTCCAAAATGCTTCCTCAAAATTCCCAAAGTAGCTAAAATTGATAAATTGAAGATCTACACTAAGATCTATGGAAGAATTTCCAATGCAAGAAAGCTAAAATCTATGCTAAGAATGTTCCTCTAAAGAGTATGCTTAAAGTTTCAATATGTGAATAATGAATGCTGCCTTCTCTCTCCTCTTCTCTGCTTTTTAAATCTGATTTCAGGTTACGGACCGTAGAAGACAGGCGCGCCCGCGCTGCACAACGGCGCGCCCGCGCGCTAGATGGTGACGCGGCCGCTCCTCAAGAAGCGCGCCCGCTCAAAAATGGGTGTCACAGGATTGGGCCAGCTCAGCGCGCGCCCGCGCCAGGAAGTCGCGCGCCCGCGCCCAAGATGGCGCGCCCGCGCCCAAGGTGGCGCGCCCTCGCCTATAGTTGCGCGCCCGCTCCAAACTGCTGGTTCAATACTTCGATCCTTGCTCTGGCTCCTTGTCAATTCGAACCGCAATCAATCTGCAATTACAAAATAGGAAGGCGAAGCGTAATACAACGAAGAGGGAGGGGAGCAAAGCCTACCTAAACCAAATAAAAACACATTACGCAACACATAGGTAGACTGCATAAATTAGGCAAAACATAACAAAAGCACACTAGGATGAACCGAATTATTGCTAAAACTACTAGAAAGAACTACCCTAGGAGTGATATAAATATCACTCATAAAATTCCCCCAAGCTAAACCTTTGCTCGTCCTCGAGCAAAGCTAAAGACAAAGAAGAATAAGACACAATCATTCAAACATGAGAAAGTAGGAAAGAAGGGGAAGGAGAATACACTAACTCACTTTAGTAGGAATCACGATTGTTTTTAGCATAAACAACAAGCCATTTAAACCCCAAAGTCGCCGATGAGGACGAGTATGCTCTTGTGAGGGTTTCCAAAGAGTTTAACCCGCAACTCTTGGCAACATGCTCAAAACAATTACTAACAAGGGAGCAAATAAAGAGGAAACTCAACTATAAACACGGAACAAAACATGGAGTTGAAGAGCATATTGAAAAGAAAAAAAAAACATAGATGGATGTCAATCTTTCTAAGCAATAAGAGTAAGCACGTTTTTGGATGCCAATGGTTGATTGAAAGATAAGTTATGCTAAGCATAGAGAACTCTAACATGCTCCACTCCGCCCGCATTCCATACATTCTTACCGCGTTCCCTCATCTAGGTTCAAATTCACCCTACTAGGTAGCACCTCATGACTCCACGAAGGAGCCGGAACAAAGATAAGACAATGAAATCAAGGGGAACCCGACATCTTACCAAGACATGCTCTCTCCATATGCTTGAAATCTAGCTCCCTCCACCGACTAGTGACTCAACCAATTCTAAGTCAAAAGGACTTCAAAAAGGGTTGTAACGCAGGCTGGGAGGTAAAGGTGAGGGAAAATTTGAAAAATTTGGTAGTTAATCCTAATTGTGAAGAAAAGAATGAGGCCAATTCTCAAAACAACGTAGAATATCTCCAAATTTCCAAACAAAATTACATCTCCCCCAAGCTTATTCAACACAAACTCACCATACTATATACAAGACGTGTAGAGCCTCTCCCCCAAGCTTGAGTGGAGCATTGTCCTCAATGCTTAGACGAGTGGGGTAAATGATATCACTTTTTTATTTTTTTTTTATTTTTTTTTACTATTTACGGTTTTTTTTCTTGAATACACACGTGCTTTTCATTTTTAACCATTACCTTCCATCTTTTCAAACCAAAAGCACAATAAACTCTCATGGCTCAAACTTCACAAGTCTAAGGTTAAGAAAAGAAATGGATGGACCATGGGGTTTTTAATGTGCTATAAACAAGGAAGATGGGGCTCAACATGGCTAGCAAGGGGCAAATGAAAATAAAATTACAAGAAAGCAACAAAAGAAGAGAGAAGCCTAGAAAAGCAAAATAGTCACCGAAGAAAATGCCTTTGTCCTCCCTAGATTAGTTAGGTCGCGATCTCGGGTAGCTAGAAATCAAGTTCTCGATTTAAGCATGCCTTGGTAGGGATCCTATGCCGCTCATACAAGAAGTGTTGGAGGCCTGAACAATAAAACTCACATCGGGTTACAAAAAGGACCTTTAGGGATTCAAATCCCCTAATGAGGGCAACACCTTCTTACCACAAACAAGTGAATTTGGGTTCGATGGGCCTTACGAGTTCTAGCACAACTACCTTAGCATAGAAATATCCTAGAGTCAACCAATGGCAATCCAAGAGCGCGGAAACTCTTAAACCTTAGGAAGAAAGACATTCAAGAATGCAAATCCATCAATTAATGCTCAACAATAGACAAAATATACAACAACCACATGGTTTGTTTTGAACAAAAGAAAAATCCTATACAAAACAAAAGAGCATAAAGGTAAAAGGCATGCAAGCAAATAAATCCCAATCGTCAAACAAAGATCGTTCGGCATCAATACCAACGATCACCAGATTCTGAAGAATCAAGAGCATACATCCTCGAACCATTCAACTCCAATCTAAACTAAAGTTATCCTACAGCACACCAAAGAAAAATAAAATGAAAGAAAAGAAAGAAAAGTTAGAAAGATCTCACCGAAATAACACCCAAGTGAGCATATCCAAAGGGAAAGCATGCGCCCTAAAAGTGGTGAGAATCCAAATAGAAGGAAAACAAACTATATACACAAAAGGGTTAGTCCGGATGGACGAGAAAGAAATAAAATGCAACTCCCATTCGGCTTTTTTTTTGGGTAGAATATAGTTTTATTTTTGCTTCACTACTCCCAATTCAACATTACCTTATCAATCATCGAACCATATATACACACACCGGTCAATCGCCATGTCGGCGAATATCAGTAATCATCGTGATCATCATAGACACATCAAAAACTCAACAACCATAGCAGTGAACAGGGGAAAAACAACCAAACAAACAGTCATGCAATCCAGCACAATCAGCAGCATCAAGGTACGAGTAAAACAATGAAAGACCGACAGGAACGCAGGTAAGAATCTCAGCCAAGTCACTCCCTACCAAGAGTATATCTCCTTCTCATTAAAATAAACATGCAAAACAGGGGAGAGATATACTCTAGGGACGTAGCCTACTGGCCAATAGAGCTAGGCTAACGAGGTGAGTCATGCTGAGGTGGCGGCTCGTCATAGCTGAAGCCACTAGGTGGGCCGAAAAGGCCCCAGCCACCGTCAAAGCCCGGTGGCCAACCGTAGTGACCCCTGAAAAGATCCTCTTGCCAGCTGGGCAAAGGATCGGAGGGAGTGTCCTCAGACTGGGAATATAGAGGGGCGGGGTGATCAGGATGCACATAGGGGTAAGAAGGGTCCCCTCGAAAGTCACACCCGCTGGGCACACGATAATCGTACTGCCCGTCCTCTAGGAAGTTGCGGAGCTCCCTACTAGGCTCGGAAGGACCTTGCCAGTAGGGGTAAGTGGGGAGATTGTTCCCCCCGCCCCCAAGAAGGAACAGGGTCGTGCTGAGGCGGCCAATTAGGGTAGTTCACGGGGGGAGCAATCTCTCCTCTGTCCACAGCTGAGTCATAGAGGGCCTGCTGCTGCAGATGGTGGCCCTGTTGTGACTCATAGATTGCCTGCAATTGCCTAGCTATGTCAGATAGCTGGAATGTACCTGTGGGCTGATGTGCGCCCGCCTGCTGCTGCTACTGCTGAACCTCCTCCTCTACCTCCTCCTCATCACCTACCGCTCCTTCATCATCCCATCAAGCTCGGGCACTTGCCCGTTATCTCTCAAAACTCTCCATACATAATCGTTGGCACGGGTGATGGAGGTAAGGTGGGGTTTGGGAAGAAAGCAATAGTGTCTCCCTCTCACAAGCCAACTGTAGTAGGCAGGGTTAGTGGTCGGCAAGGTAAAGTCAGACCTACGAAGCTGTTCTAGGTCAAGGTAAATGTCACCTTTACTCCCCACGGGTGTGCAGAGAGGTAACATATCAGTGTGCCCCAACTTCATGGCCAACCTAGTGACCATTGCTCCGCAGTGTATGTCTTCAGACCTCTTACCCTTTGCGATAGCTACACAGGTGGTCATGAAGAGAAAACCTAAGTTAAGCTTACGAGGTTGCTCTCTCCTAGAAGCGATCCACAGAATACACACTTCCTCTTTAGTCAACTTCCCTAGGTCTTGCTTGCTAATAACATAATATCCTAACAAACGGTGCAGGACCCTAAGGGCTGGGTGGAACATCTCACTAGCTATAGATTTCCTCGTGGTGAATTCATCTCTGCCAGAAATGTGACGCCACCAACTAGTCTCGTTGTATTCTCTAAAGTTTTCGTAAAGAGGGCGGTAGATATCTTCTTCTGGGAGGAAGTCTAAGGCTTGGTTGAATTGCCCTAAGGTTAGCTCATGCTGGGTGTTAAAGAGTTGGAATTTGATCTTATATACATCATTATCAAGATCCAAGGTGTCCACAGAGAAGGAGGAGAAGAATTCCAAGCAGGGTTCTAGGTAAGTCGTGAATGAGGAGTTAACAAAAGATCCCATCCTCAAATTCTCAAACAGAAACCACAAGTCGTCATTTATTCCCAATTTCTCCATGTCCTCTCTATGGTAATGCCTTGAGGGTCTAAATTTTCTTTTTTTCATATCATTATAGACGGAGGCATGATTTTTGTTAATGTATTTCAAAGTAGAAAGAGTGTTTGTTGTATTGGGGTTAGGGTTTTGGGACGATTGTCCCGAGTTAGCAGTTTTCCTCTTTTTCCCAATCCTTAGCGAACTCATGACTACTCTTTCTTTTTTTTTCAAACACAAGCCAACTCCGGCTAATTCCAACTACACCCCCACAAACTACAATGTACCTGTTTTATAATAATAGTAATTCAACAACAACCAAGTATGTCCACAATTTTGACACCAATTTTCACCGAATCAACAAGAATATCCAGCAATAATTTCAACAATAATCAATTGAATCTCAAAATTAATCTAAGATAATCAAATTCCTTGCTTAAAAAAATCTATCAAAGGAGAATAATTAACAAAGGAAATTGAATACCTTTACCCTTATGTGAGTGAATTGTTGTTTGGTGTCGAATTGTTGAAGGGAAGAAGATGAACTTGAGTGTGATGGTGAGAAGCGCCGCGGTGGTGATGATGGAGGAAAATGACCTTGAAGCTTGCGTGAAGATGGAGTAAGTGGATTTGAAGGATGGGAAAGTTAGGGTTTGTGAGTTTTAGAGAGAGAGAGTGAGTGAGAAGAGTGTTTTCTGTTTTTGAGAGTGAATGGAGAAGTAAGGGGGTTTCGGTGTTGAGGAGTCCTTCACTCGTTTTTTTTTTTTTTTCTGAAGTCGCAACAGGCACGCCCGCTCCCGATAGAGACGCGCCCGCTCCGGATAGAGACGCGCCCGCTCCTTAAGGCACGCGCCCGCGCCTAAGCTGAGGGATTTTTGAATAACTTTTTCAGATCGGACGGCGCGCCCGCTCCTCTTCCGCGCTCAAATCGCGCCCCTTACTGGCTTTTCTAAAGATTTGGGAATCAGATATGGCGCACCCGCTACGTAATCAGCGCGCCCGCGCCACCTTCAGATGCGCGATCTCTCCTCATTCGCATACAAACCGCGCACCTTACTGACTTTTTCTTCCAATTTCAGCCCCTAGATGATGTGCGCCCGCTCTTGATTTGGCGCGCCCGCTCCGAAACTGAGGCGCAACCTTTCCTCTTCCGCGCTCAAACCGCGGATCCTTCTGTTTTTTTCTCATTCTATTTGAGCCCCTAGATGAGGTGCGCCCGCTCCTGGTTAGGCGCGCACGCGCTACCTTGCAGCGCGACCTCTCCTCTCAATATATCGCTTTTGCTTCAAATCTTCTCTTTTCTCTAAAACACTTCCCATAACACCTACATCACATTATACAAGAAAAGAGTTAGAGAGATTATACTAAGTGGTTTAAAAGAAAATAGAATCAAAAAGGTTAGAAACCGGGTTGCCTCCCGTAAGCGCTTCTTTAACGTCACTAGCTTGACGTACTTCACACCAAATCACGGCGACTTAAAAACATCAATGAGAGATAAATGCTCTGGCTTCTCAATTAGTTGACCCTCATAGTATGGCTTGAGACGGTGCCTATTCACTTTGAACGGAGGGTACTTGTCATTGAATATTTCAACCGAGCCATAAGGAAAGGCTTTGGAAACTTGAAATAGCCCACTCCATCTAGACCTCAATTTCCCGGGGAAGAGCTTGAGTCTTGAATAGTAGAGTAGGACCTTTTGTCCTTCCACAAATTCCTTCTTGGAAATTTGAGCGTCGTGACACGCCTTGGTTCTTGCTTTGTAGAGGCTTGCACTATCATATGCGTTCATTCTCAACTCTTCCAACTCATGAAGCTCTAGAAGCCTTTGTTCACCCGCACTATGGAGATCAAAGTTGATTCGCTTGATTGCCCAATACGTTCAGTGTTCCATTTCTACGGGTAAATGGCAATTCTTCCCATAAACAAGTTTATAGGGAGTGGTCCCTATAGGAGTCTTGAAGGCTGTCCTATAAGCCCACAAAGAGTCAATGAGTTTGGAGGACCAATCCTTTCTCGTTCTTGCCACCGTCTTTTCCAAAATGATCTTAAGCTCCCTATTAGTTACCTCCGCTTGACCACTCGTTTGAGGGTGGTAGGAGAGCCCTCGCTTATGGGATACACCATACTTATCAAGAAGTCTAGCAAAAGTGTGATGCTTGAAATGTGACCCTCCATCACTAATGATAGCCCTAGGGACACCAAAACTCGGAAAGATCACCCTTTTGAATAAGTTCACAACCACCTTGGAATCATTTTTAGGAGAAGCCACGGCTTTTGCCCATTTGGAGACGTAATCTACGGCTACCAAGATGTATTTGTTCCCATTAGAAGAAATGAAGGGCCCCATGAAGTCTACTGCCCATACATCAAAAACTTCAAGCTCAAGGATGGGGTTTTGAGGCATTTCATCCCTCCTAGAGATGTTCCCCACTCTTTGACACCTATCACAAGTTTTAACAAATTGCCAAGCATCTTTGAATAGAGAGGGCCAAAAGAGCATACATTGCAAGACCTTGGAAGCGGTCTTTTGAGCACTCATGTGACCACCACAAGGGGATGAGTGGCACATTGAGAGCACATCTTGGAACTCTTCATTAGGAACACATCTTCTCAAAAGTCCATCTACCCCTCTCTTCAACAACATAGGGTCATCCCATATATACTTATTTGCTTCATGCTTGAGCCTTCGATGTTGTTGAGGAGTGAAATCCGGGGGTACGGCACTACAAGCCAAGTAGTTCACAATATCCGCATACCAAGGCTCCGATTTTGCCTCAAGAGCATATAAGACATCATCCATTAGGGCATCTTCAATTGGCAAACCATCCTCATGTATTCTTGCCACTCCCAACCTAGAAAGGTGGTCCGCCACCACGTTCTTGGCCCCCTTCTTATCTCTCATTTCGTAATCAAACTCTTGAAGGACCAAGACCCATCTCAACAACCTCGGTTTGGCCTCCTTCTTGCTTATCAAATATTTGAGAGCCGAGTGATCGGTATACACTATTGTCCTAGAACCAATGAGGTAGGTTCTAAACTTCTCAAATTAATGAATAACAACCAAGAACTCTTTCTCGGTAGTTGTATAATTCCGTTGAGCATCGTTGAGAGTCTTGGACAAATAGTATATAACATGAAGTTTCCCATCCTTTCTTTGTCCTAGAACCGATCCAATGGCCTCATCGCTAGCATCACACATTAGCTCGAATGGTAAAGACCAATCCGGTCCTTGGACTTTGGGGGCGGTGCAAAGAGCCTTTTTCAACCTACAAAATGACTCATGGCAAGCTTCATCAAATACAAAATCTTTATCTTGCTGCAAGAGAGATGTGAGTGGCTTAGCAATTAAAGAAAAATCTTTTATAAAACGACGATAGAACCCGGCGTGGCCAAGAAATGACCTCACTTCCCTTACATTGGTAGGGGGTGGGAGTTTCTCTATGACCTCCACCTTGGCTCTATCCACCTCGATGCCGGCATGGGAAATTTTGTGCCCAAGAACAATCCCATTCTCTACCATGAAATGGCATTTTTCCCAATTCAACACGAGATTAGCCATCTCACATCTTTCCAAACAACTAGATAAGTTAGATAGACAATTTTCATAGGTGGTACCTCCAACGGAGAAATCATCCATGAAGACCTCTATCTCATCCTCAATCATATCACTAAAGATTGACATCATACATCTTTGAAATGTAGCAGGAGCGTTACAAAGCCCAAAAGGCATCCTACGGTACGCAAAGGTACCATAAGGACAAGTAAATGTTGTCTTCTCTTGATCCTTGGGATCAATCGGGATTTGGAAAAATCCCGAATATCCATCAAGAAAGCAATAGAAGGCATGCTTTGTAAGCCTCTCAAGCATTTGATCAATAAACGGTAATGGAAAATGGTCTTTGGAAGTGTTGGCATTCAATTGGCGGTAATCAATACACATACGCCAACCCGTAACAAGCCGGGTTGGGACTAATTGTTGCTTATCATTGACCATTACCGTTATACCTCCTTTTTTCGGCACTACTTGAATCGGGGATACCCAATCACTATGAGCAATTGGATAGATGATCCCTGCTTCAAGTAGCTTGGAAACCTATTTCCTCACAACCTCTTGCATGGAAGGATTAAGCTTCCTTTGTCGTTGCCTACACGGCTTAGCACCCTCCTCTAAATCGATTTTATGCATGCATATGGAGGGGCTTATACCCTTGAGATCATCAAGAGTATAACCCAAAGCCTTCCTATGCTTTTTCAAGACATTTAGCAATGAGGAAGTTTGCTCTTCCGTGAGGTTAACATTGACAATAACCGGGGAAGTATCATTAGCATCCAAAAAGACATACCTCAAGCCCGAAGGTAGAGGTTTCAATTCTACCTTCGGAGCTCCCTTACCATTGGAGATCTCCTCCTTCTCTACCTTGAAGATTTCATGTGTTTGGAGCATCTCTTGGTCGGTGATTGTCTTCTCTTTCTCATCAAGTATTTCTTCATACAATTGCATCTCCTTTTGATCGCCTACTTCATTCTCATTCAACAAAACATTCTCAAGTAGATCATTAGAAGCATGCATATGAGGGTATCTAAACTCATTCATAAAATTTTCAATTGTATCTATTCTAAAGCATTCATTACTAGAGGAGGGTTGTCTCATTACCTTATTCAAGTCAAATTCAATAGAATCATTGTCAACCTTCAAGGTCATCTTACCTTCTTTGACATCGATGATCGCTTTAGAAGTAGCTTGGAATGGCCTACCCAAAATTATAGGAATTCTTTCATCTTCATCCATCTCAAGGACATAAAAATCCACCGGAAAGGTGAACTTACCAACTCTAAGGGGGATGTCCTCTACTTTCCCTATAGGCAATTTTGTGGACCTATCCGCTAGTTGGAGAGTGATGTTTGTAGGTGAAAGGCTTCCCACATTGAGCTTTTGGTAGACCGAGAAGGGAATTAAACTCACACTAGCACCTAGGTCACACAAAGCCTTCCCCAAATGGATCTCATTGATAGAACAAGGAATGGAAAAACTACCGGGGTCTTGCAATTAGGTTGGTAGCTTACTAGAGAGAATGGCACTACAATTTTGCGGTTAGATTAACGGTCTCAACTCCTCTCTTTCCATTCAAAAGGTCTTTTAGAAATTTAGAGTAGTAAGGCATCTCCTTCATAGCATCCACAAAGGGTATAGAAACATGCAAGCCTTTAACTACTTCTAAAAACTTTCCGAATTGGGTATCAAGCTTAGACCTAGCAAATCTTTGGGGAAAAGGCAACCTCTCATTCCTAGGTTGGAGATTAAGGGGTAAAGGTGTTTTCTCTTTGGTGCTCTCCTTTTCGGGTTCCTTCTCTTTTTCTCTCTCACCCCTCTCATGCTTTTCGGCACTTCCTTCTAGAACCTCACCCTCTCTTGATGACTCATCCTCAACCTCAAGTCCTATCCCTTTATCGGAACTCTTCTCAACATTTAAATCACTCTCAAGGATCTTCCCACTTCTAGTGGTAATGGCATACATAGATTTGGGGTTGACACCTTGGCTAGGTAAAGAAGAAGAGGAAGAAGGGGAGGATGAAGAACTTGGTTGGGAAATTTGGGAGATTTGGGTCTCAAGCATCTTCATGTGTGCCTTAATTTGTTTCTTTTCCTCCTCTTGACTCTTGTTGTAGCTCTCTTGATTCTTGATGAAAGCTTGGAGCATGCCCATCATAGAATTCGGAGCGGCCTCATTTTGAGGAGGAGGTGTGTTAGAAATTTGGGCTTGTGGCCTAATTTGTTCAAAATCGGGAGGTCTATTTTGAGGCCTTCCATTTCCGGAACCGTGATTGGAATTAAAACGTTGTTGGTTGTTGGAATAGTGTTGTTGGTTTTGATTCCAATTGGGCCTTTGGTTTGAGTAACTTCTTCCATTGTAATTAGAAGAGTTCCCCTTACCTTGGCCTTGGTTATCATAACTACCACCACTTTGATTCCATTGATTTTGATTCTAACCTTGATTTTGATTCCAACCTTGATTTTGATTCCAACCGCGGTTTTGGTTTTGATTCCAATTTGGCCGCATTCCAACATTTCCCTCACGGGGGACAAAATTCATAGCATTAATATCTTCAACATTATCATCATCATTTTCTTGGGAAGGGCTTTGATATTCATTAATGGACATGCATTGTAAAGAAATATGGTCATAGTTTCCACATATATCACAAAACATACAACCGGGAGGCATAGCATTATAATTAGAGGGAGAAGAAGTAGAAGGATTCATACCATGGCCTCTCTTGGTAGAAGGAGAGGAAGTATTTTGAGTGCTTGATTTCATGAGCTCCTCCATTTGTTTCGCCATCTTTGCCATTTGGTTGGAAAGATTTGTGATGGCATTGGTTTGCTCGATGGATTGAACCATTCCTTTGCTTGAAGTGGCTTCCCTCTCACCTTCATACCAATCCTCATAATTCCGGACCACATCTTCTATTATGCTTTCAAATTCGTCCTCTCTCTTGTTCATAATAGGGCCACCGGCCCCGGCATCTAAACTTGTCTTGCTTTGGGGTGAAAGGCCTCCATAGAAAGTTTGAAGAATTTGGTAGTTGGGAATGCCATGATGAGGGCATTGTCTTTGGAGTTCCTTGTACCTTTCCCAAGCCTCACATAGAGACTCACCTCCCCTTTGGCGAAAGCTTTGAATTTTAGAACGAGCCTCGGCAGTCTTCTTATGATTATACAACCTTGCCAAAAATGTCGTAGTAACCTCATTCCATGTTGTGAGAGAACCGGGAGGCACGTCATTATTCAACCAATGCTCGGATACTCCCATAAGAGAGAATGGAAACATCTTCAATCGAATGTACTCTTGGGTTACTCCGTTGATCTTGATGGTGTCACAATACTTGAGAAATTCTTTGAGATGCTCATGTGGGTTCTCAAACTTACCACCCGTGAATTGCCTCTTTTCTATCAAGGAGATGAAGTTAGGCTTGATTTCAAAATTGTTTGCTTGGGTAGTAGGAGCTAGGATCCCACTTTGAGAGGTATATGGTTCGGGTGCTCCAAGTTGCTTTAGTGACCTTTGATCACCCATGTTTCCTTGATCACCCATACTTTGTTGATTATGGTTATTGGCAAATGGGTTGGGATTTGAGCCTGTGGGTGATTCACTCTCCTCGCTTGAATTGGGTGAAGATGGGGTAGGGGAACTTCTCACTTCCTCTTGAAGTGG
The DNA here is from genome assembly GCF_001683475.1 of Chenopodium quinoa. Classification (NCBI taxonomy): domain Eukaryota; kingdom Viridiplantae; phylum Streptophyta; class Magnoliopsida; order Caryophyllales; family Amaranthaceae; genus Chenopodium; species Chenopodium quinoa. Next base: position 720,063 of record NW_018742483.1, read on the forward strand.
GTCTTCACCTCTCTCCCTTGCTTGTCTCCTCAATTGGGTTAGAGTACGCTCTAGCTCGTGGTCTATGGACACCAAAGGCCTAGAGCTATTAAGCCTCCTGTGCATATACAAAGCTAAGCAAAAAGTGAGCACTGACAAGACACGGAAAAACAACAGAAAGAAACGAATGAACTAGTCTCAACAAGAAAATATACACACAATGGAAACCATTTCCCCGGCAACGGCGCCAATTTGACAAAGGGTATTTTAGGTCGTTACTAAGACACCTGTATCAAATGATATTTGTGGTCCTAAACATGTAACTAAATGAGTATAGAGGCAAGTCAAGGGTCGAACACAGGGAAACGATTAAGCACTGCTATCTATCTCCTAAAGTTAATCTAGTTCGGTCAAGGAAAATAGTGGATGAATTAATGACTAAAGAGTATGTAAAATTAGTTAAAATAAATGCTAGGGGTAGGGGTCGAACATGCTATGAAGTCAAAGGAGCTAGGCTTAGGGAAGTAGGTTTACATGCAAACCAAGCAACTCATACAAGGCAAAGTCAAGAGTACTCTCTAATCACCTATCGGGATTAAGAGCTTTCCTAGTTAACATGCACTTACACTATCGTCATAAGGCATGCAATACTAAGGTTAGACAATAATCAATCACCCAATGACTATTCCTAAATCACACTATCGTCAAGATTTAATTCAAGTCACTCAACCACAACATGCATATGGCCATAAACATGGAGTAGCCAAAAAATATAGGCGCAAGGAAGATTTAATTGCAAGTATTCCAAACTAGCCTAGCCTATCATTCATCAAATTCAAAGCATGTCTCCACCAAACCCCTAGAAATAAGAAAACTACTCACAATCCATAACCCTAACTACAATTACACTAATCAACAAAGTAATTAAGAAATTAATGAGAGAGATGATAATTTCACCAATTAAACCAACAAAGATGGGAACTTTAAGCATATAACAAAAGAATAAAAAGAAGAATACCAATAGTTTCATTCAATACCAAGTGAGATGACAAACACCAATAGAGTTCCAAAATGCTTCCTCAAAATACCCAAAGTAGCTAAAATTGATAAATTGAAGATCTACACTAAGATCTATGGAAGAATTTCCAATACAAGAAAGCTAAAATCTATGCTAGGAATGTTCCTCTAAAGAGTATGCTGAAGATTTCAATATGTGAATAATGAATGTTGCCTTCTCTCTCCTCTTCTCTGCTTTTTAAATCTGATTTCAGATTACGGACCGAAGCAGACAGGCGCGCCTGCGCTGCACAACGGCGCGCCCGCGCGCTAGATGGTGACGCGGCCGCTCCTCAAGAAGTGCGCCCGCTCAAAAATGGGTGTCACGGGATTGGGCCAGCTCAGCGCGCGCCCGCGCCAGGAAGTCGCGCGCCCGCGCCTATAGTTGCGAGCCCGCTCCAAACTGCTAGTTCAATGCTTCGATCCTTGCTCTGGCTCCTTGTCAATTCGAACCGCAATCAATATGCAACTACAAAATAGGAAGGCGAAGCGTAATACAACGAAGAGGGAGGGGAGCAAAGCCTACCTAAACCAAATAAAAACACATTACGCAACACATAGGTAGACTGCTTAAATTAGGCAAAACATAACAAAAGCACACTAGGATGAACCGAATTATTGCTAAAACTACTAAAAAAAACTACCCTAGGAGTGACATAAATATCACTCATCAGTGGCATGTTCCAAAGCATGTTTAATTAAACTAAATGTTTAATTTAGTTCGGAATATTAAAAAGGAATTTTATTACGGTTTATATCATTTTTATTGTTGTTATAAGCATGAGGAATGAGCTATATAAGTGTCTATGTACACGAGGAATAAATTGTATGTTGGTGCCTTAGTGCATTTAAAGTGTTTTCACATTGAGGGATAGGATTTGTGGCGCTTTATGCGTTTAAGGTGCCATTGCACCGAGGTAGAATTAAAAAGGGTTCAACATTAATTATTATGTGTTCACTAATTATTCAAGAATTAAATTGGTATATTTGATTATTTGAATAATTATTGCTGATTGAATGATAATGGTTTGAGAGTCATCACCAAGTTTAATAATCTTTAAATAACGTAAAGTGAAAGATATTACGTACCAAAACTCTTGAAACGTATATACCTTGAGTGTGAACATATGAGGGGAATTATGGGGTTTAATATTTAACCATAACTTCTAATGGAGTACAGGACGTTGTACATTCCTTTTATTATTATTATGCGTAGTAATTCCGCCACCTACTAGTGGTTATTGATGCTGGCACGGTTAGCTCCCGTGTCATTAAGCTCAATTTATTTCGGGGAGGTTAGAAGGAAATCCATTCGATGCGTAGTCAACATTAAATAAATTATGTAGTGTTTAGTGAGAACTTTTATTGATTGTTGTATGCTTTAAAAAAAACAGGTGCAACGAGGTAAGTTGTGTGTTGATAGGGAATTGTATGCTAGTGTGTTAATTACGCTTATGTACTCAGCTTTGCTGATTGTGTGTTTTGTGTGTTTGTTGGCCTTGTCTTTATCTTAGCCCTATGATGACCCATTTTTAATGGAGAGTAGTGGAAACAAGTAGAGAGAAACTTTTCAGGTGATGAAGCATATTCATGAATGGGCATGAGTGAAGAGTGAATCATGCTAGTTTCTATAAGTTTATGATTTGCTTATTGCTTTGATTATTTATGACATTGTTATTATGCGTGACTAACAAAAAGGTTTTGAGTTCGGTTTGGTTTTAACAAGGGCCTATAATGGTTCAAGTTGTAGGTTGATTTTATTTTGCTTCGTTTGACTTTGGCTTGACTTTACTTTCGTTGATTGACTTTTCAAGTTGACTTGTTACGAATGGTTTTGAAATTAGTCTTTCGCTGTGTGTCTTTGGTTGCCTTAATTGTTTTCACGATGGCGGTAATGTCTTAGATATTCCTATTTAATGTTTTAAACAGGGTAAAACAGGTATTTTAAAAGAAAGGAATTTTTATAGAGTGTTACACATTTTTCCGACTTATTCCCTTAAGTTAAACATATAAGGAAATTGCGATCTATAAAGGGTCAATCTTTGATAATGTAATAACTATCTATTTCTACGCGAAACTAGATGTTTTATAATCTGCAACGTTGTTTGTTTATCGGAATATATTTTTCGATTAAACTTATTGAAATAATCGGTGGTTCCTAGAGGTGTCTCCACGAAGTGCGTGGTACGTAGTTATTAAATGAAAGGCTGGATGTACCAAGCTCCACCTTAAAAATTTCATGATTCATGATTGAAACCATGGTTAAAGTGTCTTGACTTTTGTCCATGAACAGCTTAATGAAGAAAATAATTGTGATCCAAAAGCTGAGCAATAAGATAACAAACAAAAAATAATTAAATTGAAGCTTTACAACTATCTTATCGGCTGAAAAGAAGAAACTAAAAAATTAGGAAGAAAAAACAAAATGAAAGAAAGAAGAAGATTCTGAATAAATCAAACTATCTCATCGCTTTTTTCTTTGATTAGAAATTACCTAAATCTTTACAACTATACTATCGATTAAGTTAATATAATAGTCATTATCCAATTTATTAATCTTGTATGAGAACGTGCAAAACTAGCTATCTAGTATGATTATATCTTTCTAAGAGGGAGCAAAATCCTCGTGAAGTGGGAATCTCGTTAGTTTCGGTCATATAATTTTATAATTAACAACTTGATCATAATATAAATAATGTTTCCATATGTAATAATAGTAATAAAAATTAAATAAACTAGTAGCAACTTGATCATTGTTATACTTATTTTATGCTCAAACGCCTAAGATTCATGATTATATAATTGTAGTTTGTACTGAATTCATCAGTAATCAGCGTAGTAAACCTCTATTAATTAAGAAAGTAGCCAATAAATGACAGTAGGATAACACATGGTACGTTATGAAATTAGCAATTGGGTGAGAAGTCCAGCTTAGACTTCAAGAGAAGTTGTCAGGCTAATTAATTCAAAAGTTTTTTGGTTTGCGGTGTTTAATTGTGTAATTAAAAATTGACCATATAGAATTAATTCAATAAGATAATTGATTTTATGTTTAGTAGGCCGTAAGTAACTTTGTCAAATTAGTCATTAATTATTTAGACCCTGTTTGATTCACCTTAATTTTGCTGAACTGAATTTTTTTTTACTGAACTGAACTTATTTTTACTGAACTGAACTTAATTTTACCGAACTGAAATTATTTTTACTGAACTTAAATTATTTTTACTAAACTGAAATTATTTTTATTGATTTTCGATTATAATTCTTCTTTAAGAAAACTGAATTTTACTGAACTGAACTTGTTTTTACTGAACTGAAATTATTTTTACTGAACTGAACTTATTTTTACTGAATTGAAATTATTTTTACTTAATATTATTTTTTTAAGGTGAAGATCGAGAACAGGGCCTTAGATTTATGTTTGGGTCATGTTGGTTCTATGGGGTTATACATGCTAACTGTTAGACCATATCCAATGATGAGACTCAACATTGAGAATTGAAATACAAAATGAGTCTTTTTTTTTTATCTTTAATGGTAATACTCAACCCGCTTCTCAATTTAGCAACTCATGTGAAGTCAAATTTCCCAATGGTTAGACTTTTAAAAGTATACAAAATAAGTTTTTTTAGAAAAAAAAAAATTAAATTAAAACTTAAATTAATTACAAAACATATTATAATATTGATTAAGCCTCACACTTTTTGTCAAATGACACTAAAAATTGAGTATCTAAACTTAGCAACTTTTTTTTTAAAATTAGTTACTAAGTTTATATACTAAGTTATTAGTATCATTTGCAAAAAATACCCTCTGTCCTAAAGAAACTCCCTAAAGCCTCACAATGATCTTAAGTCACGGTATATAATTTGAATAATTTTGATTAAGTCAAATTTTAGATTGGATCAGTTTGAGTTTGAGCCAAAGAGTTCAGCTCATATAGTAATTTGTTACTGTAGTATCGCTTTCCAGTTTGAGCCAAAGAGTTCAGCTCATATAGTAATGGAACCTATAGTAATTTGTAACTTTTCTACCTTTATCGATTGCCAGTTTTTAAAGGAAGAAAAAATACAGATTAGGTTCGTATTCTCTCAAGATTACAATTTACTTATCTAATTAAGAATGTATAATCCACAAATATATACTATCGTCGGCTTTCATAAATTTTCCTAGTTAGTATTATGAGCAGTCGATGATTAGTAGTGCACTTATTTGACAATTATGAATATCATTAATCTCATATGAAAAATTATTATACTACCTCCGTTTCATTAAATGTGCAACAATTTCCTAAAACGGAAATTACACAACAACAAAAAACTTTCCTAATATAGAAAATATTTTTGTGAGAATTTACCAACATACTCTTACTTACCTTAAATAAACCACCAATTAATTTATTAACCTAAATTAATCAATCTATAATTAAAACCCAAACCCAAATTTTCTCACAATCCAAACCCCTAGAAATAAGAAAACTACTCACAATCTATAACCCTAACTACAATTACACTAATCAACAAAGTAATTAAGAAATTAATGAGAGAGATGATAATTTCACCAATTAAACCAACAAAGATGGGAACTTTAAGCATATAACAAAAGAATAAAAAGAAGAATACCAATAGTTTCATTCAATACCAAGTGAGATGACAAACACCAATAGAGTTCCAAAATGCTTCCTCAAAATACCCAAAGTAGCTAAAATTGATAAATTGAAGATCTACACTAAGATCTATGGAAGAATTTCCAATGCAAGAAAGCTAAAATCTATGCTAAGAATGTTCCTCTAAAGAGTATGCTTAAAGTTTCAATATGTGAATAATGAATGCTGCCTTCTCTCTCCTCTTCTCTGCTTTTTAAATCTGATTTCAGGTTACGAACCGCAGCAGACAGGCGCGTCCGCGCTGCACAACGGCGCGCCCGCGCGCTAGATGGTGACGCGGCCGCTCCTCAAGAAGCGCGCTAGCTCAAAAATGGGTGTCACAGGATTGGGCCAGCTCAGCGCGCGCCCGCGCCAGGAAGTCGCGCGCCCGCGCCCAAGGTGGCGCGCCCGCGCCTATAGTTGCGCGCCCGCTCCAAACTGCTGGTTTAATGCTTCGATCCTTGCTCTGGCTCCTTGTCAATTCGAACCGCAATCAATCTGCAATTACAAAATAGGAAGGCGAAGCGTAATACAACGAAGATGGAGGGGAGCAAAGCCTACCTAAACCAAATAAAAACACATTACGCAACACATAGGTAGACTGCTTAAATTAGGCAAAACATAACAAAAGCACACTAGGATGAATCGAATTATTGCTAAAACTACTAGAAAGAACTACCCTAGGAGGGACATAAATATCACTCATCAAATTCCCCCAAGCTAAACCTTTTCTCGTCCTCGAGCAAAGCTAAAGACAAAGAAGAATAAGACACAATCATTCAAACATGAGAAAGTAGGAAAGAAGGGGAAGGAGAATACACTAACTCACTTTAGTAGGAATCACGATTGTTTTTAGCATAAACAACAAGCCATTTAAACCCCAAAGTCGCCGATGAGGACGAGTATGCTCTTGTGAGGGTTTCCAAAGAGTTTAACCCGCAACTCTTGGCAACATGCTCAAAACAATTACTAACAAGGGAGCAAATAAAGAGGAAACTCAACTATAAACACGGAACAAAACATGGAGTTGAAGAGCATATTGAAAAGAAAAAAAAAAACATAGATGGATGTCAATCTTTCTAAGCAATAAGAGTAAGCACGTTTTTGGATGCCAATGGTTGATTGAAAGATAAGTTATGCTAAGCATAGAGAACTCTAACATGCTCCACTCCGCCCGCATTCCATACATTCTTACCGCGTTCCCTCATCTAGGTTCAAATTCACCCTACTAGGTAGCACCTCATGACTCCACGAAGGAGCCGGAACAAAGATAAGACAATGAAATCAAGGGGAACCCGACATCTTACCAAGACATGCTCTCTCCATATGCTTGAAATCTAGCTCCCTCCATCGACTAGTGACTCAACCAATTCTTAGTCAAAAGGACTTCAAAAAGGGTTGTAACGCAGGCTGGGAGGTAAAGGTGAGGGAAAATTTGAAAAATTTGGTAGTTAATCCTAATTGTGAAGAAAAGAATGAGGCCAATTCTCAAAACAACATAGAATATCTCCAAATTTCCAAACAAAATTACATCTCCCCCAAGCTTATTCAACACAAACTCACCATACTATATACAAGACGTGTAGAGCCTCTCCCCCAAGCTTGAGTGGAGCATTGTCCTCAATGCTTAGACGAGTGGGGTAAATGACATCACTTTTTTATTTTTTTTTTATTTTTTTTTTTACTATTTACGGTTTTTTTTTTCTTGAATACACACGTGCTTTTCATTTTTAACCATTACCTTCCATCTTTTCAAACCAAAAGCACAATAAACTCTCATGGCTCAAACTTCACAAGTCTAAGGTTAAGAAAAGAAATAGATGGACCATGGGGTTTTTAATGTGCTATAAACAAGGAAGATGGGGCTCAACATGGCTAGCAAGGGGCAAATGAAAATAAAATTACAAGAAAGCAACAAAAGAAGAGAGAAGCCTAGAAAAGCAAAATAGTCACCGAAGAAAATGCCTTTGTCCTCCCTAGATTAGTTAGGTCGCGATCTCGGGTAGCTAGAAATCAAGTTCTCGATTTAAGCATGCCTTGGTAGGGATCCTATGCCGCTCATACAAGAAGTGTTGGAGGCCTGAACAATAAAACTCACATCGGGTTACAAAAAGGACCTTTAGGGATTCAAATCCCCTAATGAGGGCAACACCTTCTTACCACAAACAAGTGAATTTGGGTTCGATGGGCCTTACGAGTTCTAGCACAACTACCTTAGCATAGAAATATCCTAGAGTCAACCAATGGCAATCCAAGAGCGCGGAAACTCTTAAACCTTAGGAAGAAAGACATTCAAGAATGCAAATCCATCAATTAATGCTCAACAATAGACAAAATATACAACAACCACATGGTTTGTTTTGAACAAAAGAAAAATCCTATACAAAACAAAAGAGCATAAAGGTAAAAGGCATGCAAGCAAATAAATCCCAATCGTCAAACAAAGATCGTTCGGCATCAATACCAACGATCACCAGATTCCGAAGAATCAAGAGCATACATCCTCGAACCATTCAACTCCAATCTAAACTAAAGTTATCCTACAGCACACCAAAGAAAAATAAAATGAAAGAAAAGAAAGAAAAGTTAGAAAGATCTCACCGAAATAACACCCAAGTGAGCATATCCAAAGGGAAAGCATGCGCCCTAAAAGTGGTGAGAATCCAAATAGAAGGAAAACAAACTATATACACAAAAGGGTTAGTCCGGATGGACGAGAAAGAAATAAAATACAACTCCCATTCGGCTTTTTTTTTTGGGTAGAATATAGTTTTATTTTTGCTTCACTACTCCCAATTCAACATTACCTTATCAATCATTAAACCATATATACACACACCGGTCAATCGCCATGTCGGCGAATATCAGTAATCATCGTCATCATCATAGACACATCAAAAACTCAACAACCATAGCAGTGAACAGGGGAAAAAACAACCAAACAAACAGTCATGCAATCCAGCACAATCAGCAGCATCAAGGTACGAGTAAAACAATGAAAGACCGACAGGAACGCAGGTAAGAATCTCAGCCAAGTCACTCCCTACCAAGAGTATATCTCCTTCTCATTAAAATAAACATGCAAAACAGGGGAGAGATATACTCTAGGGACGTAGCCTACTGGCCAATAGAGCTAGGCTCACTAGGTGAGTCATGCTGAGGTGGCGGCTCGTCATAGCTGAAGCCACTAGGTGGGCCGAAAAGGCCCCAGCCACCGTCAAAGCCCGGTGGCCAACCGTAGTGACCCCTGAAAAGATCCTCTTGCCAGCTGGGCAAAGGATCGGAGGGAGTGTCCTCAGAATGGGAATATAGAGGGGCGGGGTGATCAGGATGCACATAGGGGTAAGAAGGGTCCCCTCTAAAGTCACACCCGCTGGGCACACGATAATCGTACTGCCCGTCCTCTGGGAAGCTGCGGAGCTCCCTACTAGGCTCGGAAGGACCTTGCCAGTAGGGGTAAGTGGGGAGATTGTTCCCCCCCCCCCCAAGAAGGAACAGGGCCGTGCTGAGGCGGCCAATTAGGGTAGTTCACGGGGGGAGCAATCTCTCCTCTGTCCACAGCTGAGTCATAGAGGGCCTGCTGCTGCAGATGGTGGCCCTGTTGTGACTCATAGATTGCCTGCAATTGCCTAGCTGTGTCAGATAGCTGGAATGTACCTGTGGGCTGCTGTGCGCCCGCCTGCTGCTGCTACTGCTGAACCTCCTCCTCTACCTCCTCCTCATCACCTACCGCTCCTTCATCATCCCATCAAGCTCGGGCACTTGCCCGTTATCTCTCAAAACTCTCCATACATAATCGTTGGCACGGGTGATGGAGGTAAGGTGGGGTTTGGGAAGAAAGCAATGGTGTCTCCCTCTCACAAGCCAACTGTAGTAGGCAGGGTTAGCGGTCGGCAAGGTAAAGTCAGACCTACGAAGCTGTTCTAGGTCAAGGTAAATGTCACCTTTACTCCCCACGGGTGTGCAGAGAGGTAACATATCAGTGTGCCCCAACTTAATGGCCAACCTAGTGACCATTGTTCCGCAGTGTATGTCTTCAGACCTCTTACCCTTTGCGATAGCTACACAGGTGGTCATGAAGAGAAAACCTAAGTTAAGCTTACGAGGTTGCTCTCTCCTAGAAGCGATCCACAGAATACACACTTCCTCTTTAGTCAACTTCCCTAGGTCTTGCTTGCTAATAACAGAATATCCTAACAAACGGTGCAGGACCCTAAGGGCTGGGTGGAACATCTCACTAGCTATAGATTTCCTCGTGGTGAATTCATCTCTGCCAGAAATGTGACGCCACCAACTAGTCTCGTTGTATTCTCTAAAGTTTTCGTAAAGAGGGCGGTAGATATCTTCTTCTGGGAGGAAGTCTAAGGCTTGGTTGAATTGCCCTAAGGTTAGCTCATGCTGGGTGTTAAAGAGTTGGAATTTGATCTTATATACATCATTATCAAGATCTAAGGTTTCCACAGAGAAGGAGGAGAAGAATTCCAAGCAGGGTTCTAGGTAAGTCGTGAATGAGGAGTTAACAAAAGATCCCATCCTCAAATTCTCAAACAGAAACCACAAGTCGTCATTTATTCCCAATTTCTCCATGTCCTCTCTATGGTAATGCCTTGAGGGTCTAAATTTTCTTTTTTTCATATCATTACAGACGGAGGCATGATTTTTGTTAATGTACTTCAAAGTAGGAAGAGTGGTTGTTGTATTGGGGTTAGGGTTTTGGGACGATTGTCCCGAGTTAGCAGTTTTCCTCTTTTTCCCAATCCTTAACGAACTCATGACTACTCTTTCTTTTTTTTCAAACACAAGCCAACTTCGGCTAATTCCAACCACACCCCCACAAACTACAATGTACCTGTTTTAATAATAATAGTAATTCAACAACAACCAAGTATGTCCACAATTTTGACACCAATTTTCACCGAATCAACAAGAATATCTAGCAATAATTTCAACAATAATCAATTGAATCTCAAAATTAATCTAAGATAATCAAATTCCTTGCTTAAAAAAATCTATCAAAGGAGAATAATTAACAAAGGAAATTGAATACCTTTACCCTTATGCGAGTGAATTGTTGTTTGGTGTCGAATTGTTGAAGGGAAGAAGATGAACTTGAGTGTGATGGTGAGAAGCGCCGCGGTGGTGATGATGGAGGAAAATGACCTTGAAGCTTGCGTGAAGATGGAGTAAGTGGATTTGAAGGATGGGAAAGTTAGGGTTTGTGAGTTTTAGAGAGAGAGAGTGAGTGAGAAGAGTGTTTTCTGTTTTTGAGAGTGAATGGAGAAGTAAGGGGGTTTCGGTGTTGAGGAGTCCTTCACTCGTTTTTTTTTTTCTGAAGTCGCAACAAGCACGCCCGCTCCCGATAGAGACGCGCCCGCTCCAGATAGAGACGCGCCCGCTCCTTAACGACACGCGCCCGCGCCTAAGCTGAGGGATTTTTGAATAACTTTTTCAGATCGGACGGCGCGCCCGCTCCTCTTCCGCGCTCAAATCGCGCCCCTTACTGGCTTTTCTAAAGATTTGGGCATCAGATATGGCGCACCCGCTACGTAATCAGCGCGCCCGCGCCACCTTCAGATGCGCGATCTCTCCTCATTCGCACACAAACCGCGCACCTTACTGACTTTTTCTTCCAATTTCAGCCCCTAGATGATGCGAGCCCGCTCTTGATTTGGCGCGCCCGCTCCGAAACTGAGGCGCAACCTTTCCTCTTCCGCGCTCAAACCGCGGACCCTTCTGTTTTTTATCATTCAATTTGAGCCCCTAGATGAGGTGCGCCCGCTCCTGGTTAGGCGCGCCCGCGCTACCTTGCAGCGCGACCTCTCCTCTCAATATATCGCTTTTGCTTCAAATCTTCTCTTTTCTCTAAAACACTTCCCATAACACCTACATCACATTATACAAGAAAAGAGTTAGAGAGATTATACTAAGTGGTTTAAAAGAAAATAGAATAAAAAAGGTTAGAAACCGGGTTGTCTCCCGTAAGCGCTTCTTTAACGTCACTAGCTTGACGTACTTCACACCAAATCACGGCGACTTAAAAACATCAATGAGAGATAAATGCTCTGGCTTCTCAATTAGTTGACCCTCATAGTATGGCTTGAGACGGTGCCCATTCACTTTGAACGGAGGGTACTTGTCATTGAATATTTCAACCGAGCCATAAGGAAAGGCTTTGGAAACTTGAAATAGCCCACTCCATCTAGACCTCAATTTCCCGGGGAAGAGCTTGAGTCTTGAATTTTAGAGTAGGACCTTTTGTCCTTCCACAAATTCCTTCGTGGAAATTTGAGCGTCGTGACACGCCTTGGTTCTTGCTTTGTAGAGGCTTGCACTATCATATGCGTTCATTCTCAACTCTTCCAACTCATGAAGCTCTAGAAGCCTTTGTTCACCCGCACTATGGAGATCAAAGTTGATTCGCTTGATTGCCCAATACGTTCAGTGTTCCATTTCTACGGGTAAATGGCAATTCTCCCATAAACAAGTTTATAGGGAGTGGTCCCTATAGGAGTCTTGAAGGCTGTCCTATAAGCCCACAAAGAGTCAATGAGTTTGGAGGACCAATCCTTTCTCGTTCTTTCCACCGTCTTTTCCAAAATGATCTTAAGCTCCCTATTAGTTACCTCCGCTTGACCACTCGTTTGAGGGTGGTAGGAGAGCCCTCGCTTATGGGATACACCATACTTATCAAGAAGTCTAGCAAAAGTGTGATGCTTGAAATGTGACCCTCCATCACTAATGATAGCCCTAGGGACACCAAACCTCGGAAAGATCACCCTTTTGAATAAGTTCACAACCACCTTGGAATCATTTTTAGGAGAAGCCACGGCTTTTGCCCATTTGGAGACGTAATCTACGGCTACCAAGATGTATTTGTTCCCATTAGAAGAAATGAAGGGCCCCATGAAGTCTACTGCCCATACATAAAAAACTTCAAGCTCAAGGATGGGGTTTTGAGGCATTTCATCCCTCCTAGAGATGTTCCCCACTCTTTGACACCTATCACAAGTTTTAACAAATTGCCAAGCATCTTTGAATAGAGAGGGCCAAAAGAGCATACATTGCAAGACCTTGGAAGCGGTCTTTTGAGCACTCATGTGACCACCACAAGGGGATGAGTGGCACATTGAGAGCACATCTTGGAACTCTTCATTAGGAACACATCTTCTCAAAAGTCCATCTACCCCTCTCTTCAACAACATAGGGTCATCCTATATATACTTATTTGCTTCATGCTTGAGCCTTCGATGTGGTTGAGGAGTGAAATCCGGGGGTACGGCACTACAAGCCAAGTAGTTCACAATATCCGCATACCAAGGCTCCGATTTTGCCTCAAGAGCATATAAGACATCATCCATTAGGGCATCTTCAATTGGCAAACCATCCTCATGTATTCTTGCCACTCCCAACCTAGAAAGGTGGTCCGCCACCACGTTCTTGGCCCCCTTCTTATCTCTCATTTCGTAATCAAACTCTTGAAGGACCAAGACCCATCTCAACAACCTCGGTTTGGCCTCCTTCTTGCTTATCAAATATTTGAGAGCCGAGTGATCGGTATACACTATTGTCCTAGAACCAATGAGGTAGGTTCTAAACTTCTCAAATTAATGAATAACAGCCAAGAACTCTTTCTCGGTAGTTGTATAATTCCGTTGAGCATCGTTGAGAGTCTTGGACAAATAGTATATAACATGAAGTTTCCCATCCTTTCTTTGTCCTAGAACCGATCCAATGGCCTCATCGCTAGCATCACACATTAGCTCGAATGGTAAAGACCAATCCGGTCCTTGGACTTTGGGGGCGGTGCAAAGAGCCTTTTTCAACCTACAAAATGACTCATGGCAAGCTTCATCAAATACAAAATCTTTATCTTGCTGCAAGAGAGATGTGAGTGGCTTAGCAATTAAAGAAAAATCTTTTATAAAACGACGATAGAACCCGGCGTGGCCAAGAAATGACCTCACTTCCCTTACATTGGTAGGGGGTGGGAGTTTCTCTATGACCTCCACCTTGGCTCTATCCACCTCGATGCCGGCATGGGAAATTTTGTGCCCAAGAACAATCCCATTCTCTACCATGAAATGGCATTTTTCCCAATTCAACACGAGATTAGCCATCTCACATCTTTCCAAACAACTAGATAAGTTAGATAGACAATTTTCATAGGTGGTACCTCCAACGGAGAAATCATCCATGAAGACCTCTATCTCATCCTCAATCATATCACTAAAGATTGACATCATACATCTTTGAAATGTAGCGGGAGCGTTACAAAGCCCAAAAGGCATCCTACGGTACGCAAAGGTACCATAAGGACAAGTAAATGTTGTCTTCTCTTGATCCTTGGGATCAATCGGGATTTGGAAAAATCCCGAATATCCATCAAGAAAGCAATAGAAGGCATGCTTTGTAAGCCTCTCAAGCATTTGATCAATAAACGGTAATGGAAAATGGTCTTTGGAAGTGTTGGCATTCAATTGGCGGTAATCAATACACATACGCCAACCCGTAACAAGCCGGGTTGGGACTAATTGTTGCTTATCATTGACCATTACCGTTATACCTCCTTTTTTCGGCACTACTTGAATCGGGGATACCCAATCACTATGAGCAATTGGATAGATGATCCCTGCTTCAAGTAGCTTGGAAACCTATTTCCTCACAACCTCTTGCATGGAAGGATTAAGCTTCCTTTGTCGTTGCCTACACGGCTTAGCACCCTCCTCTAAATCGATTTTATGCATGCATATGGAGGGGCTTATACCCTTGAGATCATCAAGAGTATAACCCAAAGCCTTCCTATGCTTTTTCAAGACATTTAGCAATGAGGAAGTTTGCTCTTCCGTGAGGTTAACATTGACAATAACCGGGGAAGTATCATTAGCATCCAAAAAGACATACCTCAAGCCCGAAGGTAGAGGTTTCAATTCTACCTTCGGAGCTCCCTTACCATTGGAGATCTCCTCCTTCTCTACCTTGAAGATTTCATGTGTTTGGAGCATCTCTTGGTCGGTGATTGTCTTCTCTTTCTCATCAAGTATTTCTTCATACAATTGCATCTCCTTTTGATCGCCTACTTCATTCTCATTCAACAAAACATTCTCAAGTAGATCATTAGAAGCATGCATATGAGGGTATCTAAACTCATTCATAAAATTTTCAATTGTATCTATTCTAAAGCATTCATTACTAGAGGAGGGTTGTCTCATTACCTTATTCAAGTCAAATTCAATAGAATCATTGTCAACCTTCAAGGTCATCTTACCTTCTTTGACATCGATGATCGCTTTAGAAGTAGCTTGGAATGGCCTACCCAAAATTATAGGAATTCTTTCATCTTCATCCATCTCAAGGACATAAAAATCCACCGGAAAGGTGAACTTACCAACTCTAAGGGGGATGTCCTCTACTTTCCCTATAGGCAATTTTGTGGACCTATCCGCTAGTTGGAGAGTGATGTTTGTAGGTGAAAGGCTTCCCACATTGAGCTTTTGGTAGACCGAGAAGGGCATTAAACTCACACTAGCACCTAGGTCACACAAAGCCTTCCCCAAATGGATCTCATTGATAGAACAAGGAATGGAAAAACTACCGGGGTCTTGCAATTAGGTTGGTAGCTTACTAGAGAGAATGGCACTACAATTTTGCGGTTAGATTAACGGTCTCAACTCCTCTCTTTCCATTCAAAAGGTCTTTTAGAAATTTAGAGTAGTAAGGCATCTCCTTCATAGCATCCACAAAGGGTATAGAAACATGCAAGCCTTTAACTACTTCTAAAAACTTTCCGAATTGGGTATCAAGCTTAGACCTAGCAAATCTTTGGGGAAAAGGCAACCTCTCATTCCTAGGTTGGAGATTAAGGGGTAAAGGTGTTTTCTCTTTGGTGCTCTCCTTTTCGGGTTCCTTCTCTTTTTCTCTCTCACCCCTCTCATGCTTTTCGGCACTTCCTTCTAGAACCTCACCCTCTCTTGATGACTCATCCTCAACCTCAAGTCCTATCCCTTTATCGGAACTCTTCTCAACATTTAAATCACTCTCAAGGATCTTCCCACTTCTAGTGGTAATGGCATACATAGATTTGGGGTTGACACCTTGGCTAGGTAAAGAAGAAGAGGAAGAAGGGGAGGATGAAGAACTTGGTTGGGAAATTTGGGAGATTTGGGTCTCAAGCATCTTCATGTGTGCCTTAATTTGTTTCTTTTCCTCCTCTTGACTCTTGTTGTAGCTCTCTTGATTCTTGATGAAAGCTTGGAGCATGCCCATCATAGAATTCGGAGCGGCCTCAACTTGAGGAGGAGATGTGTTAGAAATTTGGGCTTGTGGCCTAATTTGTTCAAAATCGGGAGGTCTATTTTGAGGCCTTCCATTTCCGGAACCGTGATTGGAATTAAAACGTTGTTGGTTGTTGGAATAGTGTTGTTGGTTTTGATTCCAATTGGGCCTTTGGTTTGAGTAACTTCTTCCATTGTAATTAGAAGAGTTCCCCTTTCCTTGGCCTTGGTTATCATAACTACCACCACTTTGATTCCATTGATTTTGATTCCAACCTTGATTTTGATTCCAACCGCGGTTTTGGTTTTGATTCCAATTTGGCCGCATTCCAACATTTCCCTCACAGGGGACAAAATTCATAGCATTAATATCTTCAACATTATCATCATCATTTTCTTGGGAAGGGCTTTGATATTCATTAATGGACATGCATTGTTCAGAATTATGGTCATAGTTTCCACATATATCACAAAACATACAACCGGGAGGCATATCATTGTAATTAGAGGGAGAAGAAGTAGAAGGATTCATACCATGGCCTCTCTTGGTAGAAGGAGAGGAAGTATTTTGAGTGCTTGATTTCATGAGCTCCTCCATTTGTTTCGCCATCTTTTCCATTTGGTTGGAAAGATTTGTGATGGCATTGGTTTGCTCGATGGATTGCACCATTCCTTTGCTTGAAGTGGCTTCCCTCTCACCTTCATACCAATCCTCATAATTCCGGACCACATCTTCTATTATGCTTTCAACTTCGTCCTCTCTCTTGTTCATAATAGGGCCAACGGCCCCGGCATCTAAACTTGTCTTGCTTTGGGGTGAAAGGCCTCCATAGAAAGTTTGAAGAATTTGGTAGTTGGGAATGCCATGATGAGGGCATTGTCTTTGGAGTTCCTTGTACCTTTCCCAAGCCTCACATAGAGACTCACCTCCCCTTTGGCGAAAGCTTTGAATTTTAGAACGAGCCTCGGCAGTCTTCTTATGATTATACAACCTTGCCAAAAATGTCGTAGTAACCTCATTCCATGTTGTGAGAGAACCGGTAGGCACGTCATTATTCAACCAATGCTCGGCTACTCCCATAAGAGAGAATGGAAACATCTTCAATCGAATGTACTCTTGGGTTACTCCGTTGATCTTGATGGTGTCACAATACTTGAGAAATTCTTTGAGATGCTCATGTGGGTTCTCAAACTTACCACCCGTGAATTGCCTCTTTTCTATCAAGGAGATGAAGTTAGGCTTGATTTCAAAATTGTTTGCTTGGGTAGTAGGAGCTAGGATCCCACTTTGAGAGGTATATGGTTCGGGTGCTCCAAGTTGCTTTAGTGACCTTTGATCACCCACGTTTCCTTGATCACCCATACTTTGTTGATTATGGTTATTGGCAAATGGGTTGGGATTTGAGCCTGTGGGTGATTCACTCTCCTCGCTTGAATTGGGTGAAGATGGGGTAGGGGAACTTCTCACTTCCTCTTGAAGTGGGTCTTCACCTCTCTCCCTTGCTTGTCTCCTCAATTGGGTTAGAGTACGCTCTAGCTCGTGGTCTATGGACACCAAAGGCCTAGAGCTATTAAGCCTCCTGTGCATATACAAAGCTAAGAAAAAAGTGAGCATTGACAAGACACGGAAAAACAACAGAAAGAAACGAATGAACTAGTCTCAACAAGAAAATATACACACAATGGAAACCATTTCCCCGGCAACGGCGCCAATTTGACAAAGGGTATTTTAGGTCGTTACTAAGACACCTGTATCAAATGATATTTGTGGTCCTAAACATGCAACTAAATGAGTATAGAGGCAAGTCAAGGGTCGAACACAGGGAAACGATTAAGCACTGCTATCTATCTCCTAAAGTTAATCTAGTTCGGTCAAGGAAAATAGTGGATGAATTAATGACTAAAGAGTATGTAAAATTAGTTAAAATAAATGCTAGGGGTAGGGGTCGAACATGCTATGAAGTCAAAGGAGCTAGGCTTAGGGAAGTAGGTTTACATGCAAACCAAGCAACTCATACAAGGCAAAGTCAAGAGTACTCTCTAATCACCTATCGGGATTAAGAGCTTTCCTAGTTAACATGCACTTACACTATCGTCATAAGGCATGCAATACTAAGGTTAGACAATAATCAATCACCCAATGACTATTCCTAAATCACACTATCGTCATGATTTAATTCAAGTCACTCAACCACAACATGCATATGGCCATAAACATGGAGTAGCCAAAAAGTATAGGCGCAAGGAAGATTTAATTGCAAGTATTCCAAACTAGCCTAGCCTATCATACATCAAATTCAAAGCATGTCTCCACCAAACCCCTAGCAATAAGAAAACTACTCACAATCCATAACCCTAACTACAATTACACTAATCAACAAAGTAATTAAGAAATTAATGAGAGAGATGATAATTTCACCAATTAAACCAACAAAGATGGGAACTTTAAGCATATAACAAAAGAATAAAAAGAAGAATACCAATAGTTTCATTCAATACCAAGTGAGATGACAAACACCAATAGAGTTCCAAAATGCTTCCTCAAATACCCAAAGTAGCTAAAATTGATAAATTGAAGATCTACACTAAGATCTATGGAAGAATTTCCAATACAAGAAAGCTAAAATCTATGCTAGGAATGTTCCTCTAAAGAGTATGCTGAAAGTTTCAATATGTGAATAATGAATGTTGCCTTCTCTCTCCTCTTCTCTGCTTTTTAAATCTGATTTCAGATTACGGACCGCAGCAGACAGGCGCGCCCGCGCGCTAGATGGTGATGCGGCCACTCCTCAAGAAGCGCGCCCGCTCAAAAATGGGTGTCACGGGATTGGGCCAGCTCAGCGCGCGCCCGCGCCAGGAAGTCGCGCGCCCGCGCATAAGGTGGCGCGCCCGCGCCTATAGTTGCGAGCCCGCTCCAAACTGCTGGTTCAATGCTTCGATCCTTGCTCTGGCTCCTTGTCAATTCGAACCGCAATCAATATGCAATTACAAAATAGGAAGGCGAAGCGTAATACAACGAAGAGGGAGGGGAGCAAAGCCTAACTAAACCAAATAAAAACACATTACGCAACACATAGGTAGACTGCTTAAATTAGGCAAAACATAACAAAAGCACACTAGGATGAACCGAATTATTGCTAAAACTACTAAAAAGAACTACCCTAGGAGTGACATAAATATCACTCATCAGTGGCATGTTTCAGAGCATGTTTAATTAAACTAAATGTTTAATTTAGTTCGGAATATTAAAAAGGAATTTTATTACGGTTTATATCATTTTTATTGTTGTTAAAGCATGAGGAATGAGCTATATAAGTGTCTATGTACACGAGGAATAAATTGTATGTTGGTGCCTTAGTGCATTTAAAGTGTTTTCACATTGAGGGATAGGATTTGTGGCGCTTTATGCGTTTAAGGTGTCATTGCACCGAGGTAGAATTAAAAAGGGTTCAACATTAATTATTATGTGTTCACTAATTATTCAAGAATTAAATTGGTATATTTGATTATTTGAATAATTATTGCTGATTGAATGATAATGGTTTGAGAGTCATCACCAAGTTTAATAATCTTTAAATAACGTAAAGTGAAAGATATTACGTACCAAAACTCTTGAAACGTATATACCTTGAGTGTGAACATATGAGGGGAATTATGGGGTTTAATATTTAACCATAACTTCTAATGGAGTACAGGACGTTGTACATTCCTTTTATTATTATTATGCGTAGTAATTCCGCCACCTACTAGTGGTTATTGATGCTGGCACGGTTAGCTCCCGTGTCATTAAGCTCAATTTATTTCGGGGAGGTTAGAAGGAAATCCATTCGATGCGTAGTCAACATTAAATAAATTATGTAGTGTTTAGTGAGAACTTTTATTGATTGTTGTATGCTTTAAAAAAAACAGGTGCAACGAGGTAAGTTGTGTGTTGATAGGGAATTGTATGCTAGTGTGTTAATTACGCTTATGTACTCAGCTTTGCTGATTGTGTGTTTTGTGTGTTTGTTGGCCTTGTCTTTATCTTAGCCCTATGATGACCCATTTTTAATGGAGAGTAGTGGAAACAAGTAGAGAGAAACTTTTCAGGTGATGAAGCATATTCATGAATGGGCATGAGTGAAGAGTGAATCATGCTAGTTTCTATAAGTTTATGATTTGCTTATTGCTTTGATTATTTATGACATTGTTATTATGCGTGACTAACAAAAAGGTTTTGAGTTCGGTTTGGTTTTAATAAGGGCCTATAATGGTTCAAGTTGTAGGTTGATTTTATTTTGCTTCGTTTGACTTTGGCTTGACTTTACTTTCGTTGATTGACTTTTCAAGTTGACTTGTTACGAATGGTTTTGAAATTAGTCTTTCGCTGTGTGTCTTTGGGTTCCTTAATTGTTTTCACGATGGCGGTAATGTCTTAGATATTCCTATTTAAAGTTTTAAACAGGGTAAAACAGGTATTTTAAAAGAAAGGAATTTTTATAGAGTGTTACACATTTTTCCGACTTATTCCCTTAAGTTAAACATATAAGGAAATTGCGATCTATAAAGGGTCAATCTTTGATAATGTAATAACTATCTATTTCTACGCGAAACTAGATGTTTTATAATCTGCAACGTTGTTTGTTTATCGGAATATATTTTTCAATTAAACTTATTGAAATAATCGGTGGTTCCTAGAGGTGTCTCCACGAAGTGCGTGGTACGTAGTTATTAAATGAAAGGCTGGATGTACCAAGCTCCACCTTAAAAATTTCATGATTCATGATTGAAACCATGGTTAAAGTGTCTTGACTTTTGTCCATTAACAGCTTAATGAAGAAAATAATTGTGATCCAAAAGCTGAGCAATAAGATAACAAACAAAAAATAATTAAATTGAAGCTTTACTTACAACTATCTTATCGGCTGAAAAGAAGAAACTAAAAAATTAGGAAAAAAAAACAAAATGAAAGAAAGAAGAAGATTCTGAATAAATCAAACTATCTCATCGCTTTTTTCTTTGATTAGAAATTACCTAAATCTTTACAACTATACTATCGATTAAGTTAATATAATAGTCATTATCCAATTTATTAATCTTGTATGAGAACGTGCAAAACTAGCTATCTAGTATGATTATATCTTTCTAAGAGGGAGCAAAATCCTCGTGAAGTGGGAATCTCGTTAGTTTCGGTCATATAATTTTATAATTAACAACTTGATCATAATATAAATAATGTTTCCATATGTAATAATAGTAATAAAAATTAAATAAACTAGTAGCAACTTGATCATTGTTATACTTATTTTATGCTCAAACGCCTAAGATTCATGATTATATAATTGTAGTTTGTACTGAATTCATTAGTAATCAGCGTAGTAAACCTCTATTAATTAAGAAAGTAGCCAATAAATGACAGTAGAATAACACATGGTACGTTATGAAATTAGCAATTGGGTGAGAAGTCCAGCTTAGACTTCAAGAGAAGTTGTCAGGCTAATTAATTCAAAAGTTTTTTGGTTTGCGGTGTTTAATTGTGTAATTAAAAATTGACCATATAGAATTAATTCAATAAGATAATTGATTTTATGTTTAGTAGGCCGTAAGTAACTTTGTCAAATTAGTCATTAATTATTTAGACCCTGTTTGATTTACCTTAATTTTGCTGAACTGAATTTTTTTTACTGAACTGAACTTATTTTTACTGAACTGAACTTAATTTTACCGAACTGAAATTATTTTTACTGAACTTAAATTATTTTTACTAAACTGAAATTATTTTTATTGATTTTCGATTATAATTCTTCTTTAAGAAAACTGAATTTTACTGAACTGAACTTGTTTTTACTGAACTGAAATTATTTTTACTGAACTGAACTTATTTTTACTGAATTGAAATTATTTTTACTTAATATTATTTTTTTAAGGTGAAGATCGAGAACAGGGCCTTAGATTTATGTTTGGGTCATGTTGGTTCTATGGGGTTATACATGCTAACTGTTAGACCATATCCAATGATGAGACTCAACATTGAGAATTGAAATACAAAATGAGTCTTTTTTTTTATCTTTAATGGTAATACTCAACCCGCTTCTCAATTTAGCAACTCATGTGAAGTCAAATTTCCCAATGGTTAGACTTTTAAAAGTATACAAAATAAGTTTTTTTAGAAAAAAAAAATTAAATTAAAACTTAAATTAATTACAAAACATATTATAATATTGATTAAGCCTCACACTTTTTGTCAAATGACACTAAAAATTGAGTATCTAAACTTAGCAACTTTTTTTTAAAATTAGTTACTAAGTTTATATACTAACTTATTAGTATCATTTGCAAAAAATACCCTCTGTCCTAAAGAAACTCCCTAAAGCCTCACAATGATCTTAAGTCACGGTATATAATTTGAATAATTTTGATTAAGTCAAATTTTAGATTGGATCAGTTTGAGTTTGAGCCAAAGAGTTCAGCTCATATAGTAATTTGTTACTGTAGTATCTCTTGCCAGTTTGAGCCAAAGAGTTCAGCTCATATAGTAATGGAACCTATAGTAATTTGTAACTTTTCTACCTTTATCGATTGCCAGTTTTTAAAGGAAGAAAAAATACAGATTAGGTTCGTATTCTCTCAAGATTACAATTTACTTATCTAATTAAGAATGTATAATCCACAAATATATACTATCGTCGGCTTTCATAAATTTTCCTAGTTAGTATTATGAGCAGTCAATGATTAGTAGTGCACTTATTTGACAATATGAATATCATTAATCTCATATGAAAAATTATTATACTACCTCTGTTTCATTAAATGTGCAACAATTTCCTAAAACGGAAATTACACAACAAAAAAAACTTTCCTAATATAGAAAATATTTTTGTGAGAATTTACCAACATACTCTTACTTACCTTAAATAAACCACCAATTAATTTATTAACCTAAATTAATCAATCTATAATTAAAACCCAAACCCAAATTTTCTCTCCTCCTTCACAGCCCACATCCACCATTATCACCACCGAATTTTCTTTCTCCTAGCTCTCAACCACCAGCAACACCACTTTTCTCTCTTCTCTCACCACCACCACTTAGATCAGTCGCCACCCTTCTCATCATAGTCGCCGTTGAGTTTTCCGCGCCTCCTCCTCTGGTCAAAGTCGTCATCTCCTTTCTTCCCTTGTCAAAGGCGCTGCTCCTTCTTGTGGGTAAGTTTTGGTGGCTCCGAGTTAGGTGGGGTTGGGGTTTTTGGTGGTTATGGTGCATGGGGGTTTCGGATCTTGGTGGTGAGAGGGTGGTGGGGTTTTGGATCTTGGTGGTGAGAGGGTGGTGGGGTTTCGGGATTTTGGTGGTGAGAGGATGGGGGGGTGGGGTTTTGGATCTTGGTGGTGTGAGGGTAATGAGGGTTTCGGGATTTTGGTGGTGATAAGGGTGGTGGGGGTTTCGGGATTTTGGTGGTGATAAGGGTGGTGGGGGTTTCGGGATTTTGGTGGTGAGAGGGTGGTGGGGGTTTCGGATCTTGGTGGTGAGTTGGTGGTTGGGGTTTTTGGATCTTGGTGGTGAGAGGGTGGTGGGGTTTCGGGATTTTGTTCATGGTGGGGTTTCGGGATTTAGTGGTGGTGCGAGTTGGCTAGGACGGTGTAAGGGGTGTTTCTGGTGGGTGGTGCAGGTTGGTTGGTGCGACATTAGTGGTGCTGCTGGTGGGTGGTTCGAGGAGAAGATGACAGTTGGTGGTGGTGTTGTGGTAGCCCTTGATTAATTAATTATTTCTTCTTTCTCTCTCCTACCCTTAATCATATACCCTTCACTTTGTTAATCAAGCATTATCAAATTTCGTTTCGGAAAACGTGCAGCCAAGTTTGTTGCACATTTTATGTAACGGAGGTAGTAAATGTTATACTCTGAAGGTACACACAACACACTTAAGAGCCACTTCAAATTTAAAAACTTTCATTTGAATGTTACTCCCTCTGTGTTTTAATAAATGTTACACTTTCTTTTTTGGCAAAAAGCTACATTAAAATATTATATCTCTCTATTCTCATTGTCCCACCCAAAACCACTACTACCTTTTTTTATTATATATTTCCTATCACATTCATTACTTTTCAATAAACTATTAACCTCATTCTTTTTGTTTTACAATTTTTTGATACTCCAACTACCCTACTTCTTATTTTATTTAAATCAATTAAATTGCCTAAAACTATGTGTCGATCAAACTGTTACACTTAAAAAAACACGAAGGGAGTATTCTTTTTGTATAAATTATTTTAGTAGGTCAAAGTTTTTAATTTAAATTTGATTAGATAAACTGTAAATGAGAAAGTAAAAAAGAATTAATTTGATTAATTGATGTGGCAGCTACATCTTCGACGAATTGTGCCAATTTTGTTACATAAAAATTGCACTAGAGAATTGCTAAGATCTTGCCATATGTTACAAATTAGTGTCAAATAAAATGGAAGCATACAATAATCTATTCCAAGTATCGGGCAACCCGGGAAGACACCAATGACTACAATCAGAACTACCCGGAAGATTACCCTTAACCTTTTTGGTATAAATAGACGGATGTGCATCAATTCTATATTCCGAAAGCTTTGTAATGTTCAAGTATTTAACTCGTGTTTTACTCATTCGCGGTATCATACTCTCTACAACATCGATCAAAGGTTTCGGAAACCCCATTATGTAGGACTCATCCTTGATAGGTTGTGTCACATTATAGCACCATTGGTTGTATTTTCGAGCGTCGTGTGTAGGCGAAACACTTCGGAAAAACACGCTAGTTTTTTCCGGATCAACGTTTTTCTTAATCCATGACGCCCATGTTCTCATGGCTCGTTTGAAGGCAATTTCTCTTGGCATCACTTCTGTTAGTTCTCCTTTGTATTGGAACAATTCCCATCTGCAGTAAAGTGACTTAACGTTAATGTGCCAATATTATATAGAGTACCTAATAATGTTGTAAAAAATTTAATAAAAATTTTATAAAAATTTTAAAAAAAAATAAAACCAAATAATGTTGTAAGTAGACTACTCCGTTCTCAATGGAATTCCAGAAATAGGCCCTTAACAATAAATGCAATAGGTTATAACATAAAACTTTTCATTTTCTAACGTAAAACATAAAACTTTAATAGCTGTAATTGTGTATTTTTAAATAAACTATATTATAAGTGGATTGCTAAACACCTCTTGTAAGATCACACATGACTTCTTTTTTCTTAATTTATTTTTTAACCTTACTTAAATACATTATAAATTACAAATGACGATGGTCAAAATAAATAGGTTGAATGCTGGCAAAATTCTAATAATAGGTTAGTATCATTCTAAAATAAAGGGATTACAGTATAAATTGATAGAAGCACGTACGCTTTTATGTTATCGTTATGAGTCCACCAGTGGCCTGAGTTGAATACCATAATATCGGCACCTCGCCACATCGTTGCAAAGTGTGATATGTTGTCAAGAATGAGAACTTTGCGCCCACTTTTATGCTTGTGAGCAAGTTCGGTTAGAAATGGGCTCATGAAGAACTCAACTGTAAAGTTATAGTCCTACAATCATTCAATTCCCAACAATATAAGTCATAAAAAATGAATTCTCACTAAAACTCAATCTTAACAAAGTTAATATCTAGCTTCATAGTTGGAACATTATTCACCTTTGCTTTCAAGAACTTATGTGCAGATTCTTTATTAGTACTGGCTTCTGTTCGAGTTGACGGAACAGAAGAGTAGATAAGGCAAGCAAGGGATTCCCACATATTTCTGTTGATTGAATCTCCAACTATTATCATTCTCTTGTTTCTTAGTCTTTCTAACATATCTCTTCCATTGAACCTAACATGGAAAAATATTAGAATTACTTTTTATCAATTAATAAAAAAAGTAACATTATTGGCCTTTGTTTTATAGACCGGATTTGATCCCATGTCCTGAGTACGATTCTTTTCACCAACAATGCTAGTTGATTATCCACATACATAGAGATACATGATTAACACACATACTTACAATGGTATTTCACAATCTCTAGCTTCCCATCTCCATTTTTCGTACTCGAAATCCGCCCTTCCATTCTCTTGGCATCTTACCCCTACCTCTACGAATGGACAAGTCATTGTACTATAGCTCGGCTTATAATCAGCATCATAAACCCATCTCCCGTCGAATATGTCACAATCTTTTTTCTTTTCTTCAATAGATTTCTCCATGCCACTACCAGTTAAATTAGATACAAATATCGGACTAATAATCGAGGGAGATACTTCAGGGCTATGGATGACTACTTCAGGGTGGAGTATAGGACTAATAATTGGGGTTGTCACTTCTGGAGTACGAGTGGTAATATCTGGCTCGGATATAGGACTAAAAACCAGAGGCGGAACTTCTGGGCTATGGATGGCTACTTGAGGCTGGAGTATAGGACTAATAACTGGAAATGATTTTACTTTTGGAATACGGGGGGTAGTATTTGGCTCCGATATAGGACTAATAACCAGAGGCGGAACTTCTAGGGGATGGGTGGTGACATTAGGCTCGATAATGGTACTAATAATCGGGGATAGAACTTCCGGGGGATAGGTGGTGGTGGTGGCATTAGGCTCGATAATGGTGCTAATAATTAGTTGCGGAACATCAACATCGACGGAAGGAGTGGTTAACTCTGATGGCACGGTGGTTGTTATGTTGGTTGTTGGTTTATCTAATATTTTAGAAAAGGGGTTAAATTTAAGCAAAGCATGGTTAGTAGCTAATAAACTTGCATTTTGTTGGGTTTTGTCGATGAATAAGAGTGAAATAAGACCACCGCAAAAACAACCAACTAAGAAGAGTTTCCATGTGGCTAAGACTTGAGGTTTCTTTTCCATGACTTGAGGAAAAATAAGTTTCTAACTTGTTTGCTGCCTTTGATAAATGTGAAAATGTCAAATAAGTTTACTAATGTTTGGTACGTTATCATATTGTTTAATACAAATAGGTCAACTTGCATGAATATTATACTTAATTATACGTACAGTACATAATTAAGCTAATACAGTACATAGTTATTAAAAATAATAATAAAAAAAAAAGAAGCTAAATTAGCTAGTACATTAGTAGAATAGTAGACTTATCTTCACTATATAAAGTAATAATAATACTCATCAATTATTGGAAAACCAAAAGTATTATAACTGCCGCTTGCCAATTTAGACCCCAATGAGACTGATAGCTAGCACTCCTAGCAGAATTGCAGGGTCATTCAATATACTAGTAAAACTTAGGAGTTCAAGCATATTACACGTCTAGCCTTGATTTATGAATCAAGCCTTTTAGGGAATTGAAATTACAGCAACTTAAAGAGAAACTGAAAGAAATGTATCCTCGATTGTGTAACTTCAATTACTAAATATTATTACGTAAAAAGATCATAATGTTCATTAATTTTTGTGATCTTCGTCTTGTTATAAACCAATTATGATAGATATATGATATGGTATGTTTCATCAAGAGAAGAATGAAGCCTAATTTTTTTCATATATATTTTAAGATTATGTATTAAATGTAGGTTATCAACTATTTTAAGAAAATAATGTTAGACACACACTTTCAAAATATGTCAGAATATTATATTAGTTTATGTCGTGGTTAATGAATTTTTTTTCGTGCAGGCAGATGCACGGAGCATCGTGCATACTTTTTTTTTTTTTAAGGCGAAATGAACATTAACTTGTTTTGTAATGAACATATGTCTGTTTTGTAAAGAACATCCAATTTTATATGTTTTTTGTTGTAAATTTAAAGAACATATGTAATATTAATAAAGAACATGATAATACTAAAGAACAATATTCATATAGTAAATGTACATTTGTTATAAATAATCATGTAAGCATATGAAAAAGAGCATTATACTATATTATAATGTACATTGTATTATTCCCCTAAAAAAAAAAAAAAAAAAGACAACACAAAAATTATGTACATTGTATTATATTCTAATGAACATATATGTTATAATGTTGCTTACAAGTTTAATGTACATTTTATTATTTGGATCATTAAAGTATATATGAAAAAGAATGTTTTATTGTATCTTAATGTACATTGTATCATTTGGATCTACAACTTATTTTGAATTTGTCGCTTTCTTCTACCAAAATGTATTAATTGGTCAATCTTCTTCAAGAACTTCATTTTATTTCTCATTGCAACAAAAAAATCATTGCACATAAATCGCAAATTAATTCCCAATTAAACTAAAAATTACAATTTTCAACAAAATTTATAAAAAAAAACAAACACTCAACTCAAAACAAACAAGTATAAATGTCGAATCTGGTCTTACCTTTCGTTTTTATCTGTCATCTTGAACAATTTTGGACTCAAAATTTTGAAATTTTTGTAATGTTGCTAGAGGTTTGAGGAATTTAAATGAGTTTGAAGTTTTTTTGGAGAAAGAAAGTGAACTTTTGGTTAAAAAAATAATTTGTAATTAATGTATCGTAAATAAATCATTACAATACTTTTTATCTATTTTCTTATATACAAAATTTCTTTCAAAAAAAATATATATATACAAAATGTTGCACAAAAATCTCGTGTACATTATAAATTAACACTATGTTCTTTTATATATATTTTCATTTACATTATAAATGAACACTATGTTCTTTTATATGCCAATGTACATTAGAATATACCTGCATGTACATTCCGCCTTTTTGTAGTTTTAGAGCAGATGCACCACGCGGATCGTGCATCCGCCTGCACGAACCACACTTTGCATTGTTAATTGAACACCTTTAAATTCAATGTTTAGAATCATGAACATAAGCATCAAATACAAACCTCAAAATAATTCTACTTAGTATACCAACTACTAATAAACTGCTAAAAATTAGTGCCCAATATGACATTTTGCTCCTAATCAGTTTCCCCATCACATCTCCCCTAAATCAACAAGAGTCCTATTAATAAATCGTATCTCCTAGATTATCGATCAAAAAATATCAATGCGTACAATAACCTATTCCAAGTATCCGGAACTCCCGGAAGGCACCAACGTGTACAATCTGCATAATTCATGAGATTATTGTCATACTTTTCGGTTAGCATATTCTGATCCTTGAACCTGTACAAGGATGGGTGTGCATCAATTCTATACTCGGTCAACTTAGTTATGTTCAAGTACTTCACCTGTATTTTACTTATCTGGCTTAACACATTCTCGACTACATTGACCATAGATTTTGGGAAAACCGGTACGTATGATTCATCCATTATTAGTTGGGTCTTGTTATAGCACCATTGATCATATTGTGGAAATTTGTGTGGTGCCGAAATGCTCCTAAACAACACTGTTGTTTTCTTTGAATCAACATTTTTCTCAATCCATTTTGCCCATGTTTTTAGGCCATGTCCATAAGCTAGCTCTATCGGCATATCCTTCATTAACTTTCCCCTATATTCGAATAACTCCCATCTAAAAAAAAATAAAAAAAATAAAAAAAATAATAATAATTATGGCTTTGTGGTTATATACACAAAGATGCATGCACGTATACTTAACAAAATAATGCAGCTTTCGTTAAACAATTAAGTTACATACTAATTGATAAAATTCAATATTGTTCATATGTGTGCTTGACGATAGTGCAAAAAGTTAGTAAAAAAGTTATATAGAAACGGCCACAATGTAAAGTTCTAATGTTTTATATTCTTTTGCGTATGTAATGTAACCTAGCTACCATGAGTTTGTTTTATATTATACATTTGAAGTTCTTATGTCAAGAATGAGTTCGAGATCATAAATTATGAAACATACAAGATTACTCATAATAATAAGAAGTACAATTATGTTGTTTCTTGTTTTTTTTTAGACTCTGGTCTAAACTCTTCTTCTGCTATTTACCGAACTTAATTATAGTATTTGCTTATTTTTATTAAACATATATAATTTTACTCAAAATCAAATTATTCTAATGAAATAAGAGTCAGGTCTTGTTCACTTCATATGATATATAAATATATTACTAAATTGCTTTTGTTATATAGCGGTTATCTATTGATAATTTGTTAAACTATAAATTTAAGGGATTGAGGTAGTATTATATAGGTATGAAAGATTAATTATCAAGCAAAATTGTAAATTATAATGCAATTGATAATTATCCATACGCTTTAAATCTTCCACGTTGATCCCACCAATGCCCTGAGTTGAAGACCATAATATCTACTCTAATCCACTTCTTTGAATTAGTTGATATATCATCAAGCACAAGAACCTTTTTGCCACTTTCATGGTTATCGTTGAGTTCAACGAGAAATGGACTCCAATAAAACTCTAGAGTGAAGTTGTATTCCTATAATAAAACAACAAATGATAGTGTTACATTTATAAAATTATTAGACATTGACTATATCCTAGCTAATAAATGAAATTCTGAATTTCCTCATACATATATATACCTTAGCCTTCCATATTGTCTTGTAATTCCTTTTTTCTTCGACCTTGGCTGTCGTAGAAGGAACGGAGAAGTAGAGAAGGCAAGCAAGAGATTGCCACATGTTTCGATTTAGCGAATCGCCTACTAAGATCATCCTCTTGTTCCTTAATCTTTCAAGCATATATGTTCCATTAAACCTAGAATTGAAATTCAAAGAGAATAATCATGTTTACAATGTTCGATACGTACTTATGTTAGTTATGTAGTCTAATATTTACGTGTGATAGTTTTACAATGATCAATAGCATTGCTAGTAGCTCTGCCCACTTGCTTGTTTATAAATTATGGACAACCTTTCCAATGCAAAGCATTAAAGCGCAAGAATATTTCCTACAAATTTTTGTGATGTGATCATGTGAAGTTGTGTATTAGGTAAGAATAATGTGGATTGCGATAACTCGAGGACAAAATTACATGATTAAGGGAATAAGCAAGCTCTAACATATATTTAATGATAAGTATAGTTAGGATTATTTAAGGTACATGTGAAAGGAGTTGTCTAAAGTTGTAAAAATTCTAATATGGTCAGCTTCATTATAATTATCACTATACTTCAATATGATTGGCTAATTTTTCCTTCCTTAAATAATAAGTCAAACCTTGTTTTAAATTTTTTCTATTTAAAATTCTTTTCTATTCTCCAGAAATTATTTTTTGATTTTCAGAAATTATATGTAGTATTTTTAATTTTTTTTGAAATTATTTTGTTAAAATCATCTTTTATTTATCCAAAAATAAGATTAAATTTAAAAAATCAAAATCAAATTTTGTTCTTCAGTGTTCTTCGTTGTTCTTCAACCTTTTTCAATGTTTTTCATCTAAGATGAATTTAACCACTAATTAATGACCCGTGTCCTTAAAATTTTTTATTTCAATTGCATGAAATCAACAATTTGTCATCAAAAGATGAATATTCTACGATATAAAAACAATTATTCAAGAATTTAACAACAATCCCAAATTTGCTAGATCTCGGAAGGATATCTTCAAGTTTCGAATTTGCTGTTTGGATCTGGCAGGCCATATTTTGAATATCCATAGATGCGCAATTAACTCTAAGGGACACAAATCAATAATTGGTGGGGAAATTCATACATATATGAAGGAACAACATTCAAAAAGCTTGAAGAACAACGAAGAACAATCTTTGATTTTGAATTTGATTTTGATTTTTGTAATTTAATGTTATTTTTGTATTTCATTAAAAACTAATTTCAATAAAATATTTTCGAAATTAGAAAGAAAAAAAAAAGAATTTCGGAGGATTGAAAAAGAAATAAAAATAGAAAAAATAAATGTAAAAAAGGGGTTTGACCAGATTTTACAAAATAGGAAAAATTAGGCAAATTAGTGGTGGTCATAATGAAGCTGACCACAGTAGAATTCCCCCTAAAGTTGGGATATGATCAATTTATTGCATATCATTTGTAATTGGCTAGCTAGAACTGGACGACATTCTATTTATGTCAACTTTATTATTCCGTATTTGAAAATTGTGCATAATGTTTGCTGATTTAAAAACTACGTGATGTATAATGATTTTCACAAAAAAACACTAAATAATAATTATTTCCTTCTATGTATCCATTATTGATGGCATAGTTGCACACAACAATCCCTACCACCATCGACAAATTAACATATTTGCCTTATTACAAATTACCCTCTCTCTCTCTAATGTTAACTTGGGTAGGAAGTAAGGACTACTTTTCTTTGGGTGGGTAAGGGGATTAAATAGGGTCTTAAGGGATAGAGCTAGCGAGGAGAGAGAGGAGGAGGTTAGGAATGAGAAGTCAAGTGGGGAGTGATTTGACGGAGTAATAAAAAATTGGAAACGAAAGGAATAGGGGAGAGGAGGTTTAAGTGGTAGTATGATAGTCATGCTATATATTGAGATTTCAAGAAGGACCCCATACATACATACATATATATATACTCCCTCCGTTTCTTTTGAGCTCTTTCCCAAATTAAGGTCAAGAAGAACCGCAATTCCCAAATTGCAGCCAAAGTTTTAAGTTTTCCCATTCTACCGTCCACGTAAGCACTGGTTAAAAAACCGGTTTTTTTTTTTTCCGGTCCAGGGTAAACCGCTACTTCAAGTAGCGGTTTCTTTGCAATAAACCGCCACTTCAAGTAGCGGTTTCTTAGTTTAAAACCGCTACTTGAAGTAGCGGTTTGTTTACAAAAAACCGCTATTTAATGTAGCGGTTTATTTTGGAAAACCGCTACTTCAAGTAGCGGTTTACTTTGAAAAACCGCTACTTGAAGTAGCGGTTTACCCTGGACTGGTTTTTTTTTTCAAACTTGCATAATCACTCAAAAAAAACACCTGCAAGTTGTGTACCTGTAAAACATGAGATATATAGCATATTTTCAACACAACCACCATAAATAACAAGTTTATGAAGATCTAAGGAAGTCGAAATTGCAAAGTCGAATATTTTTCAACTGATTAAATATAACAAAATCCAATTCTAAGCATTTACAAAAAAATTAGTTTAGTTCCAAAATATACACTTAGCTCGGGCGTTGCTTCTTCCCATGAGGTGACGATGAAGATGATGCAGCTGTCTCCTCTGGAATGTCATCCAGGCCAACTCCAACCCCAGACGTAGTGTTGCTACGCCGTCGGTTTCTCTGATACTGGCGATGCACTAGTGGAGGAGATGTCATGATAGTATGCTGAGAAGGAGTCGGTGGACGGAAGGCACGTGATGAATGGCCTCCACGATGAGGTGGTGGTCTGATCGGCATAGTGTGCACAGTAGAAGATGAAGACGTGGACGGTCGAGGCTGCTGAATAAGGTGTGACTGCCCCACCCTAGACAAGGTTTGGCCACAAAATGATGTAAAACCCTGCATCGTCTGTATGGCAAATGGTATAGCCGTCTCTGGTGGCAAGTGGGAGATGGTCTCAGTAGCTCCCGATAGCTGGACGTGCAAATCAGCAAATGCATGTGCCTACATTTAAGTGTAGTTTTAATGTTAGTAAAATGAAATCAAAAACGTAAGAACTAGATTGAAATGAAGTGAAGTTCATACAAGCAGGAGGTCCGAGGTAGCTGGCTGGTAATGACTCGGGGGGCGCTCCTGCGAAGGTGGAGTAATGACCAGTCTCGTGATGCGACGGTACCAAGCCATGTACTCTGTCATGGCCGGGGAAGAAGTCCCAGTGAACGGGTATCCCTCGTCGACTCCACTCGTGTACATGGTCCGAATGCCGAATCTCCCAATTACGCTGTCCCCTTCGATCCTTCCTGTGTAGAGCAACGTCCGTGTCTACATCCTGTGGGATCGGCTGGTCTAACCCGAACTGACGAAGGACTCGGTCTGGGAGGTGGAACTCAACGACGTCAAAGCATATCAGAGGTGCCCGTGAACGCCAAATGTGCATGTCTGAGCGACAAATCTCCGGAAGTCGATCCATCACCGCCTCAGTATATGGCTGCCAAATCATCTAATTCCCAAAACAAGTATGTCAACATGTATATGACTAACATAATGGAAGAAATACAATGCACAAAAAAAAAGAAACACCGATTGTACCTGGTCCTCGCGCTGATGGTCAAACGCATCTCTGTAGTATGGTAGTCCAGAAGCAGTATGCGCACACGATAGATGGACACGTAACCACCTGTAAAGACATGTTAATAATAATTCTTGAAAGATAGAATTGTAAGAACATGAACTTGAAGCAAACATTGTACCTGCACGCCAAAGGGTCAACACCTCGCTGATGCTGAGTCCCCAAAATGTCATCCTCATCCTCAGCCTCAGGGTCCTCCTGTGGCGGATCTCGAGGCCTCCTAATGTATGGTCGGCCAATATTAATATGCTCCCACGACCACAACTGTAGTAGGATGAGCGGGCCTCCAATCTGTCTTGAATCTCGCTGACATCCTCGACATAGCTGCCGATACAAAAAACCAAGAGTCGCACTCCCCCAGCTGTAGGTCGAAGCTGTCCC
Source organism: Chenopodium quinoa (assembly GCF_001683475.1). Lineage (NCBI taxonomy): Eukaryota > Viridiplantae > Streptophyta > Magnoliopsida > Caryophyllales > Amaranthaceae > Chenopodium > Chenopodium quinoa. Next base: position 754,461 of record NW_018742483.1, read on the forward strand.
CCAGTCTCGAAGGAACGGCAAGTAGTAGAGTCTTTCACTCCTCTAAGCCTCCACGAACAACTACATTGTTCTTTCCTCTTGCACTCAACAACATATTTCTCTGGCTCTGCCTCCACAACTCGAATTGTTTGATTTCTAGCTATGGAGTAAGATTTCACAGCATCTTTCAGTTGTTTCAATGAGTCAAACTGCTGACCAACCTCAAATTCCCCCCCCCATTGTTATATGTCTCATTTCCTAACCAAGACATCCATGAGTTATTCAAACGAGGATCAACTTGCGCCACTTCATTGAAGTCTGAAGTGGGGGCGCTTCCTTTAATTGCCTTATCACGAGCTTCAATTACCTCTTCATCATCATCTTCATCAGTGTCATTCATCTCTGCATCGCCAAATACATCAACATTGTTTGGGTCAAGAGAATCAAGAATGCCTTGTGGTTGTGTGCTTGTCGAGGTTCCAACATTAGGCGATGAGGCCGGAGACCTAAACTGTGAGAGATGGTCATTGACATAATGTGGATCAACAAGCATTCTTGTGAATGACCCTATGCCCATACTTTGAACACCAGTGGAAAACGGTTGATCCACACTACCAAAAAAATCCATCCCCGGAAAGGAACCAGTGTTAGTTTGCACAACTGGCTCCTTTGGAACTTGTTCAATGAACAATTGCATTGCAACAGAAGAACTCTGAGTCACAACAATCCACATAGCTCTAACAGCGTTGTCGTCATTTAACGGAATTGCAACATATGCCCCTGCCATAGGATAACGCATAACCACCTTCAACTCCACACCTCTAGGATCAACACTCAATTCTTCATATAGCTTGTTCAGAACTTGTGAATATGTCATCGCAGAATGTACAAACACAAATCTTTGATTCCCACCCCTATACGTTATATCGCTATCTTTGTGGACAATTTCTCCACCCCAATAGCAATATAGAGGGTAGTTCGGAACCTCCATGTTTCATTCTAGAAAAGACCATTATTAATCAAAGATATTAGATTGCAAAAATTCATTAACAGTGTGGCAATGTCCTAACATCAAGCAAGCAAACTACACAATTATAGCAACCTAAACTGAGCTATGAAGGTCTTAATACCTCTTGAAGCTCAACATGGGCATAAGTCATGACTACATGTACTTTGAGCTCATGTACTTTGTGTATAGAAGCTCTATTTTCACTTTCAAAATCAGCAATTATAGCAACCTAAACTGAGTAATGTGATCGAAACCATTAATAATTCTACAAGGGTTATATGTAAGGTAAGTAAATCAACAACAACAACCAAAACCAACCACAAACATACATACAATTCTGAAACTCAATAACAACAACAATAAACAAGAACACTAACAACAACAACACAACCAAAACCGAAACCGAAACTCAATAACAACAACAATAAACAAGAACACTAACAACAACAACACAACCAAAACCAACAACAACAACACATACATACAATTCTGAAACTCAATAACAACAACAAACTCAATAACAACAACAAACCCAATAACTGAATACAAAAAATAATTAGGGCACTTACCACAAACAAGAAGATCAGCACGTTTCTTCTGAAATTAGCGAAGCCGACCACTAAAGTCGAACCCTCGGCGTCAACAGCGGCGGCCTTCGTTGCTGAGGAATGCTCCGGCGGCGTCGGTGGATTCCTTGGCTGCGCCGGCTTCCGTTGAAGGAGGTGTGATTTTGGTGGAAGGCGTGGATGGGATTTTGGTGAGAAGACGAAAATGAAAGAGGAAAGTGAAATCGGGAAATTATACCTGCTAGAAAACCACTACTTGAAGTAGCGGTTTATTAAACAAAAACCGCTACTTGAAGTAGCGGTTTATTAAAAAGAAACCGCTACTTGAAGTAGCGGTTTATTAGTAAAAACCGCTACTTCAGGTAGCGGTTTTGCTGTAGACCGGATTTAAAATTTCTTCCCCCTGAACCGGTGACGTGGACGGTACTTTGGGAATTCTTAAAACTTTGGCTGCAATTTGGGAATTGCGGTTCTTCTTGACCTTAATTTGGGAAAGAGCTCGTTTCTTTTTACTCGCAACAAACATGGGAAAAACGGACTCCTAGGCAAAATATTAAAAGTATGATTAATGAAAAATAAGGGCATACACTTAAGTGTTAATATAACCCTAAAAAAAAGGGAAAAAAAAAAGAAAGAAAAATCAAAGTTTTAATTTACGTACAACCCAGCAGCTAAAATCACAAAACACCACCACCTATCACCACCACAATACCACCCAACACCACCACCTAACACCACAAAACCACTCAACCCCACCACCTAGCAGTGCGGAACCACCCAACAACACCACCCACCACCACAACCATAACCAAGCTCCACGAAACAACCACAACCCACCACCATCAACCACCTCATTATCCACCACCCACGAACCCAGAACCACAAAAATTTCAACGGATGAACCCAAAACCACAACCTACCACCACCCACAACCCACGAACCCAGAATTCACGAACCCACAACTCAGAACGCGACCCACAACCCAGAACCCACAACTCAGAACCCGAACCCGCAAACCCACAACTCCAGAACCCTCGAACCAACAATCCATGAACTGAAGACCCAAGAATCCCGCCCCTGAGAAAAAACGAAACCCATTATCATAAATTAAGGCTTTAATTGGTCAAATTTAACCATCAAATTTTACCTTCAAATTTGAGCTTCACCACCAAGGACGAAATAAAAACTGAAATGGAAGAGAGCGAAAATGGAGGTGGCTAGAAGCAAGGGGACATCGGCCATTGAATGCCGGCGACGGTGGTGGTCTCCATGGAAGATTGCGGTCGAATTGAGGGTAGATGAACAAAGAGAGAAATTTCTTGGATGATGAATAGAGTATGGAGATCAATGGTAGGTGGTGGTGGTGGTGGTGGTGGATGTAGATGATGCTGAATTTGGATGGAATGAGAATTATTTTGGTGGAAATGGTTAAGTTAATTAATGTTAAGGTTTAAGTTAATGATAAAATTATTAGGTTAATTTAAGATGTTTTCAAAAAAGCAAGGTTAAATTTCTAAAGTCACACTAAAAACTTACTATAAAAGGGAAAGAAAAGTATGTTGTGAGTATTATGTAACGACCATTTTTTTGTAATTGTTGCGAGTAAAAAGAAACGGAGGGAGTATATATATATATGCATAAGTGAAAGCGTAGTTCCACGCAATTAAAATTTCATTACTAGAAACACAAGCAATTTCTGACGGACTAGTTCCGTCGGAAACGAAATTCCGCCGGAAAAACGAAAATTTCCGACGGATTTTAATTCCGTCGAAACTTTCCGACGGATTCAACAACTCCGTCGAAAATCTGTTGGAAATTTTTGACGGAAATAAAATCGGTCGGAATATATATGCTTTTCAACGGATTTTTACGTCGAATATTACAATTCCCAACGGAATATAAATCCGTCTGAAATTCCGTCGGAATATAATAAATTTTTTTTTTACCAAACCCTAAAACCCCTTTCCCCCTTCTATTTTCGCCACTATCTTCTTTTCTCTTCTCCTTCTCTTTCTCTCTCCTCTTCTCTTCTCCTCTCTCCTTCGTTCCCTGGCCTCTTTTACTCTTCTCCTTCCCTTTCTATCTTCTTGATTTTTTCGGTGGAGTCTCTTCTCCCTTCTCCTACTCTTTTTCTCTTCTCTTTCCTTTATTTTTTCGGTGTTAATGTGTTCTTTCTCATTGTCGTCGTACGTGGAGGTGCGGGTTTCTTTAGAAGTTAATGGTTTTTTAGGCCAAATTCGACCATGAAAACTCTAGATCTAGAGTTTTTATGGTCGAATTTGGTCATCTTACCATATTAAACCAAATTCAAGGTGACATACAAAGCAAAATTCAATTTTAGAGGTATGTTTTCTTGTTTTTAATTTTTTTTCTTAGTTATTTTGTTGATTTTTGGATTGTAGTAGTGGTTTTGGGCAGTCGTGATATGAGGTTTAAGTTAGTTGTGGTGGGCGGTTTAAGGTGGGCAGTTGTGGTTTTGGGAGGTCGTGGTGGGCGGTTTAGTTTGGGTGGTTTTAGGGTGTTAGATTTGGGTTTTGTTTGGGTGGTTTAGATGGGTTTAGGTTATAATCTGGGTTATTTGGGTGGTTTTAGGTGGGTCCGGGTTAAGGTGGTCGATATGGTGCCTGGGTTCAGGTAAGGGTTGGTTAAGGTTGAGTGTTTGGGTCAGGTGGGTTAAGGTGGGGGATCTGGTGGGTTTAGGTGGTGCATCTGGAGGGTTAAGGCGGGTTAGTTGGTTAGGCGTGGTGGCAGTGGGGGCTGCCAGTGGTGGTGCATGGTTTTTTTTCCTTAGATTTTTCGACGGAACTTTCCTTGAAAATCTCGGACATTTTTGACGGATTTTTCCCATGCTAGAAAATCCCTTCCGACGAAAAATATCGTCGGAAAAGACTTTTTTCCTACCAACCCATTTCTGACAACCATTTCCGACGGAAACAGGTTTTTCGACGGATTTCAGGGTGTTTTCGACGGAATTATTCTATCAGAATTGAGATGTTTTCTAGTAGTGTTTCCTAAAAGACTAGGCAGTTTAATATGATGCTTTAATTTTGAAATAGAAGTATGTACTTAATTAAAACTAGGAATCTAAACAAAAAAGAAGCCATCACAATCGATGACAATCGAATTTTAACCTACTTAATTTAGGAGCTATATGTACAATAGCACTCCCAACCTTGTTGAATAAAGTTTTACGTACTCATTAAGATCATTAAACTATCACAAACTATTGGGTGCGGACGTCCACTCCCATAGTTTTGTGCGGGAGATGACGATGACGATGAAGACGACGATGATGATGATGATGAAAACGACGACAATAACGGTGGATGATGACGATGACGATCGACGATTGAAACCCTAGATTTGAAGCTAACGGCTGGTATAGTGGAGTTCCCTGTTGGTTTATGCGGTTGGGCACTCCGCTTAGATACGCGTCTGGTCGTGGCTGCGGCTGGGATCCGGCAGGAGCTACGGTGTGGCTGTAAAGTGTGCTCGTAGCAGGGCAGCAGTAGAGGAGGGGTGGTGGCTCATAGCACGGCAACAACAGGGGAGGGGTTGTGGCTCGTTGCAAGGGAGAAGTAGGGGAGGGTGGTGACCTACGGGCAACATCAGCGGAGGGGTGGTGGCTTGTAGGGCAGCAACAGGGGAGGTTACAGTGGTGGCTCGTAGGGCAGCAGCAAGGGAGGTTAGGGTGGTGGCTGGTTGGGTGTGGCGTGAGGTTACGATCGTGAGGTTATGGTCGTGGTTTGTTGGATCTTGAGTGGGACATGGCGTGAGAAACAAAGAGAAAGAAATAAATATAGTATTATCATATTACTAACAAATAACTCATATAAGCTAATTGATGTCTGATATTAGTCAACATTAGGGACATATAAGATATTAATAAAAACGTATAAGCCAGCAAATTAAAAGGAATCTATCAGCCAACAACAGATACATAAAAGCCAACAAGAGGAGTATATCAGCCATCAAAATATACTTATCATCCAACAGAAGGAACATATCAGCCAATAAATGAAGCGAATGAATCAGCCAATAAAATGATGAAATCAACAAACAAAAGAAACAGGTAAGCAAACAAAATAAACATTTCAGCCAACAAAATAAAACATATAAGCCAACAATTAAAATATACATATCAACCAAAAAAATAAATATGAGCCAATTAAAGAAACATATAAGCCAAATGATGTATGATATCATCCAACAAAAGAAATCTATCAAATTTTTTTACAAAAAAATATATTAGCCAACACAAAAATCATATCAGCCAACAAATGAAACATATCAACCAACACATGAAACATATCAACCAACAAGTAAAACATATCAGCCAAGCCAGTCGCATGTAAATTTGCATGCGGAAATCTGCACGCAATAGCTTCTTTTAAACTATCAAGCTAAGTATTGGTTTTTTTTAACAAGAAAAATGAAGGAAATTATAAACAAAATAATGTTGCTTCAATTCCTGTAATAAATTTCTCTATAATATAATTATTTCGGTCTTCCACCCTATTTCAATTATTTAGTTGCCTTATTATGGTAAACTAGTGAGTAGCTCGGGCATTGCCCCGGGTTTCTAGTGTTGTCGACGTACAATCGATAAATTTGTGTAAAGGGTTTTCAAAACTGTAATTGTCATTGTCAAATCATAATTGAGTTATTCTTTGAGTATCTTATTTTTTTTATTTTTTTTTATTGAATATTGTGATTTACACTTATATAATCATTTTTACTTATTAATAACATAGTTGATCATTGGCTTGCATGGCTATATAGTCATCTTTGATAAGAGAGGTTGAGGGTTCGAACCTCTTTATCCTTATATTTTTATATTGAGCGATGTTGGTTGCTTGTGTGATGTGACATTGTTTGGGTGATCACGAGGCATCATGAATGTTGAGAAGATGACGTGGCGGGATTATGTGGCAAATCAACGTTCTTAAGAACGCCTTTTAATAGATCAGTATAGATGAGAAGCCCGACTTTATCATCATAATAAACAAAAGTCGTACCTTTAATGCCGTTTCTGTTAATAAATCAACAAATAAAATTCAAATTAGCATGACATTTTCATAAACTAATTATGGTCCCACATTTTTAATAAAGAAAATTGTTGAATTATTTACAGAATGCCACTAGATATATAGTTTTTTTTAATCATAATAAATTTGAATTGTATTTTTCCATGTTATACCCTATTCATAGATCAATTTGACTAAAGGACGGATACATAAATTACAATGTAATTTTAGTTTTAAATAATTTGCATAAGGTAATTAATATAGTGTATAAAAGAAAATCTTAAATTTGGGAATGACTTATATACTCTATCATTAACTTTAGCGTCTAAAAACAATAAATTTGTATTTATTGATTCCTTACTTACTCAAATAATAGAACCTATGTGTATTAGTTTATGAAAACAAAAACTGTAATACTACGCAAAAGTTATTAACGAAACCATAAAAGTAGGTAGTTATTCAGCCAAATTATATTAGCTCTAGGTAAATTTTCATGTATCCTTTAATATAAAACCAAACTATACTTACAATGGTATATTACAATCACGAGCTTCCCATCTCCATTTTTGGTACTCCGAATCCGGCCTCCCGTTATTTTTGCAGCTCATCTTCTCCTCGACGAATGGACACTTCACTGAATCATAGCTAGGAATTTCTTCAGGATTATAAACCCATCTCCCCTCAAACATATTGCACTTCTTTCGACTTTTGGTTTTCATCTTTTCCATCCCATTAAGGGTGAAGTTTGAAGGGTTAATCGAAATAATTGATGGAATTGATTTAAAACGAGTTAACATAGCATTTCTAGCTTATGAATAATAACTCAGGTTTTTGTGAGCATTGTCAACATATAGAAAAAAGACTAGGAACCCAATTAAGGTTACAAGTAAGTAAAGTTTCCATGTATACAAAATGTAGGGCTTGGATTCCATGACTTAACATTAAAATGTAACGTTTTTTGGTTGCCTAAATAAAATGTGTTAGAACTTGGAGTTCTATAATTGGTATGTATATATATATAGTATCAGAAATAATTCTATAATTGGTAATATATAGATAGAATAGTAGGTCAACTTTGTATTTTAGGTCTATCTATGTAATGATTTTTCACATGCACATCAGCACATGCATGTGGTTAGTAATATGGCAAGTGCTAATTATTCAACTTATTATCTTAATTACTGTCTAAAAACCTACTTCCGCGCTTTTGAAAAATGATTAGATTAATTCCTACTTGCTACTATATACCATGTTCTTACAAATATTTTTTATAAATATTAATAATAAAAAAAATGAGACTCTTGGTCTTATTAGTACATGAATAATTTTACGTGGACCATTTGATTTGAGCTGAAGAAAAGTACAGCTCACTCAATTAATTACACTTAGTTTGCAATGTAAGTTGATTAGTAGAAAATGTAGAAGTATAACTTTATTGTTATAATACCAGTAACAAGTAGGGAATGAATACAAGAATCGTATTACTTAGATCCATGCAATCAAATTGTAACCAAACTAGGTTAGTTCCCGTGCCATGCACGGTAATTTTTAATAATCATTATTAAACTATCATTATAATCAATTTTTATAAAGCAAAAAAATTAAAAAAAAAAATAAAAAAAATTCTAAAAATATTGACAAATTTTGAACAAAATAAAGGAATACGTAAGATATATTAGATATAAAACGATGTTGAAAATTAGTAAAATAAAGGAATTCACAAATTGTGAATTAAGAAATTTTAAATAGCTAAAATATATGTCAAATCTTTTTTATTTTAAGTAATTATATCGTATAAGATTAGAGAATTATTTTTGTAAATAAATTTTGTTTCTTTAATTAAATTTTATTCAAAAAAAAACTAAGGACATACCAGAAAATAACACGTGTCATTGTTGGTGTGTCTTTTATTATACAGTTATTGATTATCCAAATAAAAGTTTAAATATAGAGCAAACCTTCTAAGAAGGATCCCTCATTTAATTAGCAGGTACACTCTAAAGAAATGAAGTCAAAATACTAGTAGGCCAAACTAGATTGGACAGGCGATACTAGATAGAGACGAGGGACTCGAAACGATACTACCTTTATCCCAAACTAGAGCCCTATTTATCTTTTGTACTTCCCCATTTACCTTTTATTGCAGAGTTAAGCATAAAACTGGCAGGGCCGTCCCAATAAAATTGGAGGCCCTGTGCAAAATATAGGCATGAGGCCCTGCCTTGTAACCTATACTCTTAAATTCCTAATTTGTACGAATTATGTAACAATTAAAGGTCATCAACCATTCAATCTACCAGTCTTTTACATAATAAAAAAAAATTAAAAATAATAATTAAAAAAAACAAAAATTAGGAATATAGGAAAATATATTATTGTGATATTTTTCCATATAGATCTTATGATATTATATTTAGGATAATAATATATCTTAGTGATATTCTAAGATAGATTTATGGAAGTTTATATGATAGAGTTTATATTGTGTAGGTTATCTTTTGTATGCTATAAATAATAGCCAAGATCATCAATACAATTCAAGCTATTCTCTCATAAATAATTTGTCATGGTATGGTATCAAGAGCAAGTTAAATTTTGGGACCGCTCACAAAAATTCCCCCCCCCCCCACCGGTGGGATTCAAAATTTTGCTTCCGCTATGCAATATTAATACTCTTATTTTTATTTTTTTTGGGTTGGTACACGTTAATCATATGTGTATGTGAATTTTTTTTTTGGGAGAATTTTTTTTTTGTGGGAGTATGTGAGTGGACTTCCTCCACTATAATACATCTTTGGAGATGAAGACATTAAATAGCGTTATATTTGACGCAATATTTATAAAAAAAAAAAATCGGCTCTCTTGTGTCGTGAGACAAGATATATTTAGTTCTCCTTGTGCCGTAAGACAAGGTTTGTGAGTTGATTCGAGCATGATTTTGCTCCTTTGGATATGAGTGTGGTTTACTCCGAAAAACCAATAAAAGATTTGAGTGTGGTTTACTCTGAAAGACCACTAAGAGATTTGAGTGTGGTTACTCTGAAAGACCAATAAAAGATTTGAGTGTGGTTTACTCTTAAAAAACCAATATTTGATTGGAGCTCGGTTTTGCTAGGTTCGAAAAGAATGACGTTTCTGTTTGATTGATGACTGATGAGTTCGAAAAGATGAACGTTCTCATCGTTGAAAATAAAGAAACAAAAAATTTGAAGGTGACATCAACAGAGAGGTGCAACTCGATCGACTTCAACAAAGTGCGAATTTCCAATCATAACATTCGTGTTACTGTCGTTACGATTGCGGGATGGTGTTAGAAATATAGGAAAATATATTATTGTGATATATTTTTCATATAGATCTTATGATATTATATTTAGGATAATAATATATGTTAGTGATATTCTAAGATAGATTTATGGAAGTTTATATGATAGAGTTTATATTGTGTAGGTTATTTTTTGTAGGTTATAAATAATAGTCAAGATCATCAATACAATTCAAGCTATTCTCTCATAAATAATTTGTAAAAACCCTTCTACTGAAACAAATTTTTTGCACACGTTATACAAGTATACAACATTAAAACCTAACCATGTACAGTAATAAGTTAGACAAAAGCATTAATTTTTTTTATTAAACAAAATAACAAACTATTTATAGTTAATGGGTAAGCTTCAAAATTTATACATCGTATATAATTACTCAATTAGTTTCATATAAGAGTTAAATTAGAAGTCATACATTTCAATTTGGCGACGAACAAGCAATTTGTGATTGCCAAAATTGTCCGCTTCAGATAAGCTAAGAGAGGTTTACTGATTGAGCAATTGTAGTTGAAATTGGAACAATTAAAGTAGATAATCGAATTTTAGCCAGTTGAAAGTGGTTATTAATTTTTGTAGGATACTCAATCTGATCTTTGTATTTGGGGAGGGGTTTTGAAATTTCAGAAGAAAAATATGAAGAGTAAATAAAAAATAATTAAAATTTATGAAAATTAGGTCATTTATTAATTAATAGAAAAAATTTAAAATTGATGGGAATAGGGAAGGAATTAATGTTCATTAAAGGGAATTTTGGGAGCAAGACTGAATTAATGCCTATTTATATTTACTAAACATATAAAGATGCTCTATTGCATATGACAGCTCTACAATTGTACGCCTATATTGCGAAGAAGAAACTAAAAATTGGGCCTCTAGAATTTTGGGCCCTGTGCAGGTACTCACCCTGCACACGGTAAGGGTCGGCCCTGAAAACTGGGTACTATTTTTTTGCATTTTTCACCTTTTGGGTATTCTATGTTTTTTTTTCACCTTTTAGGTACTCAAGTTAAGAAACTGGTGACTTAACCCAACATAAACCCACCGGAAAAGAACACCGTACCTTAGCTAATTAAATGCAAAAAAAACTCAGTCCCTTCATTGAATTATTCATATATGACAATTATGAGGGGACTAAGTTTTTGCGTTAAAAATTTAAAACCTTTATAATATTGTGTTCATATAATAAAATTATTTCTCTTAAGTTTAAAGATCAAAATTTATACTAATTAACATGGATAATCGCACACACACCAAATAACGGGTGGTTCAATTGGAATAAAACATTGCACAAGAAGCAGTAACTCCATGTCTCTTGTAACACTCATCTTTACAAGGAGCATCAAGTAGTTTATCATGATCGCAACACAGGTGTAATCCATGGGAATTATTCCACACATTCTTTTCCTTCCACCATCATGTTCATGCTTGCTTTCTCTATACAAAATATTAATTTAATTAGTTTAAATTAAGTATCAATCAACGTCATTAAAGTCGGAAATTCTATTTTTAATCGAAAAGGGCTTTCAGAATCGAAAGCTAACATGCATAATCAAGACATCATAGTCAAATATGATTGAATGTGTTTGTATAAAACTTAATACGGGTAATGTTTCAAAAAAAAAAAACTTAATACAAGTAATATATATATATATATATATATATATATATAGTTGCTATATACTAGTATTATTTACTAAATAAGTTAGTAAACTTATAATGTTTTTGTCCATTTAAAAAAAAAAAAACTTATAATGTTTTCGTTATTTAAGAAAAGTATGTAAAATCGGAAAATATCGTAATTCGAAATCATAAGGTCATATATGAATAATTAAATCATACTCCGTAAGATTCAATGATTTGAATTGTGATTTCAATAATACAATAATGCAAAATAGTATAGAAAAAACCCATTATGAGGGGACTCAGTTTTTTCGTTTCCCATGGTCTTTTTTAAGTGGGTCCCACGTGTTAACCAAGGTACTCAGTTTTTAACTCACCTTTGGTTAACTTTTGGCTGGAAAATGTCTTTGAGTACCTAAAAGGTGAAAAAAAAACATAAAGTACCCAAAAGGAGAAAAATCTAAAAAGATAGTACCTACTTCTATACTTAACTCTTTATTGCACCATAAGTAATTCTACACTATTCACTTAATCTTCTTTTACCATCTTTTGTGATTTATCTATTAGAAAAAATATAATTATGTGGGATCTAGTTACATTCATCTTAAAATTTACTTTTCAAATATCAATTTTTTATAATTTTACAAAAGTATAATTAAAGATATTAATATCCAAGAGTGAAACCCCTTATGGTACAATAAAAAAAAACGGATGAAGTATATGTATTAATTTAATTTGCAATTAAATTACTACATATTTTAAAACATTTGTTAAAAATTTAACTAGACCATTTTTTTTAATCAGTTTTTTTTGTATGCAATTAAAATTTAGAACCTTACATACATTCACTTTCTCTCATTTAGTTTTAAAACATTTGTTCAAAAAAAATTATAAATTTTAAAACATCACATAATTGTTTTCAACTTACCTACTTGTTTTTTGGGACATCCCCATACAAGTGAAGGAGCTCGATGCTTGGCTAAACATCAATTTTATTTTATTTTTACTGGTGAGTCACGTGCACCACTTTGCACATAAATAGGTAGGGTGAAGTTGCTATGTTGTGGCAAGGAGATTGTTAAAGTTATTAGTTTTTATGCTCTCCAAGTTGGTTTTGACGTAGAGGAGAAACGGTAATTTTGGGAGGATTTATATGAGGTAGTACAGGGTGTCCCCCACACAAAGAAATTATAAATTTGTGGTGATTTAAATAGGCATGATGAGGTAATAAGTCGAGATGGCTTTGAAACTGCTCATGCATGCATGGAGGCTTTATGTATGGGCATAGGGACACTAGTGATGATACTATAATGGATTTTGCCCAATTATATGACTTAATTTTGGCTAAGACTTGGCTTAAGAAGCGGGATTCCCACTTGAAAACTTTTGGAGTGGAGCAAACACAACTCAAATAGACTTCAATTCTTGATTACAAGTAGTGTTGTTTGGGACATTTAAGTGGGTCGGAGCGACATTTGTAAAAGGGCCCTTAAGTATAGTGACATTTTTTTTATATAAATAGTACATCAAAAATGTATTTTATGAATTTTGTACTATCTTTGTTTCATATTATTTTTAATAGCTGTAAAAATGAATGCATATTTTTCTTTTATTTGCAACAAATTATTTTTTTTTTCTGAAGTTGTCATTTGTCTCTCTTATATAACATTTGTATCCTATGTTTCTTTTCTCAATTAACAATCACATAAATTTTTTTCCAAGAAGTCTATGTATCCTTCCAAAGTTGCATATTGTAATAAAGGAGGTAATATTATTAAAAAAGTTTGCCAAAATTATAGATGCATAGTCACTTGAGATTTGGCTAATTCTTCTTTCTAATTTTTCTAATTAACACTTTATTTGTACTCTTATGCTATATATTAAAAATAAAAGTTATGAAATTAGGTACACTAAAGACTTTTGAGGGACATAAGTATAAATTAAGGGGTTAGAAAATGAGAGAATTAGATAAAAAGGTTAGACACGGTACACCTAAAATAGGTGTACTTTTATAGTTAAAAAATTCATAAACTAATTGTTGCGGATAGTTTGTGCAGCAATCTTTTTCCCTTCAAACACATTACCCATTCATATCAATTCTCAAAGAAATTGTGATTTTAGGTCCCATGCAAAATTCGCACGTACAACGTTATGCTTGAATCAGGCAACCAAATCAAAGATTGAATCGAAAACCCCTCAAAACGGAGATGAAAAAGTTCGATCTGCGATGGATGGTGGACGAATATGACAATGGACGAAGATGACAATGGATGAAACTACTACAATCGAAACTACTTCTTTTATGATGATTCGTTTCGATTGCTTCACCATCGCACCACCAAATTGACCTCTCATTCTAAATCGGCTGAATTTGTGAGATTTGCGGGTGGTTGTGGGTTTGGTGGATGTGGGATCGATGGTTGCAGTTGGATACGGTTGTGTAAGTTTGGAGGTCAATCGATGGTTGTGGGTTGGTGATTAGTTGTAGTGGTGTGAGTTTGGAGGTGGCTCGGTGGTTAGTGGTATGGAATTTGGGGCTGATTTGAGAAAGAAAGAGAGGAAGAGGGGGAAAGACGAGAGAGAAAGAAATGAAATAAACCCATTCTCATTTGGAGCAAGAGAAAGAAAGAGAGGAAGAGGGCCAGGCAAAAGAGGAGAAAGAGAAGGAAATGAAAGTATATTGTATGTTCTTAATCGTAGTAGCCAACAAATGATGCATATCAGCCATTAAAATGAACATATTAGCCAATTGATATCAGGCATTAATAAAACGTATCCGCTAACAAAAAGAATATATCAGTCAACTAAAGTTACATATTAGCCAATAAAAGGAATATATCAGCCGCAAAAAGTTGCTTATCAACCAATAAAATGAACATATCAGCTAACAAATGAAGCATACCAGCCAACAAAAGAATGAAATCTGCAAACAAAAGCAACTGGTAAGCCAACAAAATAAACATATCAACAAATAAAATGAAACATATTATCCAACAAATAAAATATACATATCAGCCAACAAAATAAAGATAATAGCCAGCTAAAAAACATATTAGGCAAATGATGTCTGATAGCAGCCAACAAAAGGAATATATAAAAAATTTATAAAAAAATATATCGGCCTGCAAAATAATATATTAGCCCACACAAAAATCATATCAGCTAATAAATGGAACATATCAGCCCCAAGAAGTGAATTATATCAACCAAGCCTACCGCACACAAATTTTTGTGCGGCAACCCGCACCTAATACCTTCTCTATAAATTTTTTTAATTATAGCAGAAGAAGGTCTAAAACCCCAAAAAAAAACATGCTTCTCAATTTTTACTTTGTTTTATTATTTACATTTTTTTAATGAATTAGAATTCTATTTTAAAAAAACTAAAAGATGTGGGTCCCCTCAAAATGGTGGCCCTGAGCTATTGCTCAACCTTTTCATGCTAAGATCCGACCTTACCTGTAAGACCACTCTCAATGGTGAGCAAAAAAAATGCTCACCCACTCTCTCTACACCCACTTTCTCTCTCAAGAAATAAGTTTTGCTCATGGGCAAATTTTTTTCACATATTCTCTCCCAATGGTGAGCAAAAAAATTGCACACCCACCACTCTCTCTCTCTTACTTTTTCAATACCCCACCATTACTTTCTCTCTCCTACACAACACTTCTTTATTTATTTATTTCATTTATATTTTAACAATGTTACTCCAAATAAATAAAAACTAGTTAAAATTTGTGTAACTTATTTTTTTTTATTTTTGTCCTTTTTATCGTTAAAATTTGTCGTAAAATTAAGTACGTTATATAAATTTTTTTTTAAAAAAAGCTCAAAATTTCTTAAATGTTTTTATTTATTTTAAAAGCGGTACAATACTAGAAACCAATTACATTTGCAACGTCATGCGTAATTAAACTTAGGAAATAAAATAAACACAACAAGTAAAAGTAGCTACGCCATAGTACTTGGCTTTATTTAAGTCGTGCTAATTTCTCCCTAATTACGTGGCCCGTAGTGTTGCCAAATATGTTCGACTAAATCACGTTTCAGAGATAGATGAATTTCTCTGTCACGGAGGGAAGCTTTTCGCTGTAGAAATGCGTTGAAATCAAAGTTGGTAGGTCGGCCTACGTTGAATTCAAACGGTGGCGTTGTAGATGTTGATGCTGGTGTTGATTCTTGTTGATCTTCTTCGTAGAAGGCTCTTAGAACTTCGGCTCGAGTGTAGTTGTGGCGCTCATCTTCAACAATCATGTTGTGCATAATGATACATGCTTTCATTATGTCCCGCAGTATGTCCTCATCGTACGCCAGCGACGGTTTTCGTATTATTGCAAATCGAGCTTGCAACACACCGAAAGCTCTTTCAACGTCCTTTCGAGCGGCAGCCTGGTGGTCAGCGAACATTTTATCTTTGGCCAGTTGAGGGAATGTGATACCCTGAACAAAAGTTGCCCACTTCGGATAAATGCCGTCGGCTAAATAATAAGCCATGTTGTATTCATGGCCGTTAACCGTAAAATTTACCGGAGGAGCTCGACCATGCAGAACCTCATCGAACACTGGTGAACGGTACAACACATTAAGATCATTACAAGATCCGGGAATACCAAAGAAGGAATGCCATATCCATAAATCCTGATCCGCAACGGCTTCCAGTATTAGCGTTGCTTTCTTGTTCCTACCGGCGTACTGCGCTTTCCAAGCCGTTGGACAGTTCTTCCATTCCCAATGCATGCAATCAATGCTGCCTATCATGCCTGGAAAACCACGCATTTCATTTTGATGCAGTATCCGGGCCAATTCATCAGTTGTAGGGTTTCGCATGTACTCGGTTCCGAACTGGTCAATGACCCCGGCACAAAAACGTTGTAGGGCAACTCGAGCGGTTGACTGACTGATTCGAACGTATTCATCAACAGCGTCTGCAGCCATGCCATAGGCTAACATTCGTATCGCGGCTGTACATTTTTGCATAGGTGATATGCCTAACTTTCCAGTTGCATCCCTACGTTGCTGGAAGTAAACATCACCTTCAACGACCTTGTTCATTATACGTAAAAACAAAGGTCGTTGCATACGAAATCTTCTTCTAAATTGGGTGGTATTGTACACAGGATTATCGGAAAAATAATCATTGAACAGCCTGGCATGTCCCATTTCCCAATCTCTTCTGTTCGTACCCCCTCTACGTGATTTTGAAGTACGTTGGGATTGTGTTTGGGGCATGAGGAAAGATGTGGGTTGGTATGTGAAGAGTTCATCAACGAGTTGATCATATTCTTCATTATTGGAAGAAGATGAACTTGAACTTGAACTTGATGATGGTCTGGAATACATCATGTATTAATATTGTAATTTTCTGAATTGGTGTGGTTGTGGATATGTGCCATGCCTACTATATATAGCAAATAAATCAAATGAATATGTGGTTACAAATCTGAATGACCACACCAACTAAAGCATTCAAATTTTCAGCCACGGAATAGGTATACTATGCTAGTTGACAATGACAAATCTTGACAAAGTGAATTCAGAACAAAAGTGACTACACCATGTCGGTATGAATGACCTAAAGTTAAAGCATACTGACAAAGTTAATTCAGAAACATGTGACTACACAATGACAAAAATGTGACTACATGTTAAACATAAAAGACTACATTGCGCATAATTAAAAACTTAAAAGACTACATTGCGCATAATTAAAAACTTAACTAATACAAGCGTACACCTACTACAACCAAACATGCTTATAAGCCCTGTAATTTACCCAGTAAGAAATTCTTGTACGACTCTTCTTCAGGAGTGAGTGGCGTAGGCGAATTCTTCATAGCTTGCACCATATCAAACCAGGTTTTCATCTTATGAATGTCAAGTTCCTCCCTTTTCCTCTGTTCCTTCTCCCTTTCAATTTTGATCCGCTCTTCCTTCAGAATGGCCTCCCTCTCGCGAATTGTTGCCAATTCCTTCATTCGTTCGCTAAGCTCAGACGAACCACTGTCCGAAGCTACTTCTTTCCCTTTACTCGGGATTAGTTAGTAAATCATCACTAAAACCAGAAAATTGTTGACGGAAATTTGGGTTGTTTGGATCCATTAAAAGATTCTGCATCACAAAACAAAAGATAAATATTTTTACTAAGATTTACTCAAAAAACAAATTAAAATGACAACAAATCCAAAAAAATATCAACAACTTTATTAACCAATTCACATATATACTAATTTAAAGTCATAACTAAATTTTAATATTAAAAAAACAAATTAACCAATAATTTCAAGACTTTATTAACTACAAATTTAGTAATGTATGGAGAAAACATCAACAACTTTCTTCAATTACATAATGCAATTACAGTACATGGCCTACAATATTTTTTTAAAAAAAAAACACACATATACTAATTTTAATACATAACTACATGTATATATTTAAAATAAAATTAACCAATAATTGCAACACTATATTTACTACAAATTTAGTAATGTAAGGAGAAATTATCAACAACTTTTTTCAATTACATAAAGCAATTACATAACATGCCATACAATATTTTTTTTTTTTTCCAAAAATCACATATATACTAATTTTAATACATAACTACATGTATATATTTTTTTTTAAAAAAATAACCAATATTTGCAACACTTTAACTACAAATTTAGTAATTTATGGAGAAAATATCAACAACTTTGTTTAATTACATAATGCAATATAATTACATGGCTTACAATATTTTTTTTTCTTCAAAAAATCACATATATACTAATTTAATTACATAACTGAATTTAAATATTTTAAAAAAAAAATTTACCTCAATATGGATGTTTTGCAACAAATATATTCTTCTACAAATTTAAAATGCTTAAGAAAATAAAAAAGTGGAGGATTTTAGGTGATTACGAAATTATATCAAAACATATCAAAATGCATGTCTATTTATAGAGAATTTAATTTTATGACCGTTGGTAATTTTTTTTTTTTTAACAAATATATTTTTCGGAAAATCAGTTACAAATAATATTACCGTTGTAAACGGCTAGTATTTTCTCATTGGTCAATCCCCTGCGCAAGACACGTGGCGCGCTCTGATTCGCCAGCAATTCTGACGCGCCTCTGCCAGCGATTTTTTTTTTTTTTTTTTTATTTTCTAAGCGTCAAAACGACGCGTTTTGGAAGCGGCCCTTCAGACCACTCCATCAAAACGCGTCGTTTTGATAAGGGCCCAGCCAAATTTTTTTAATTGCGTCTGACCTGCTGTGGGGCCCACTTCCTTCACTGTAGCTACACGAAAATGCTCACTCTTTGGGCAAATTTCATTTTGCCCATGGGCTTTTTTTGGCTTGATCAAATTTTCTCACCTTCTACAATGGTGAGCATTTTATTTTCCCATCAAATTTGCCCATGAGCAAATAAAATGCTCACCATTGACATTGCTCTAAAGAGCATGGATATACAAAGTTGCTTAAATTGCAAGGTCATCCAAGGGAAATTGGCTATCATGTACAATTCATTTGAAAGAGAAGGTGAATAAAAAGGGAACACGAGAGGAGCCTATGGTAAGACGGTGGACTTTAAAGGGATGCAAATGCTAAGGTTTTTACTTAAAAAAAGTACTCAATTAAAGAAGCGAATTGATATGGAAAGGGGGATCCGAATGTGACATGGTTAAGAATGAAGAACTACTTTTTAAGAGTTGCTAAAGAGGTCTTAAGGAAATCAAGGGGAGACTTCGATGTGGAGAGATATATACTTCATGGTGGAATGAAGAGGTGAAATATTTAAGGTTGCGTTTGGATACTCACATTTCATTTGAAATCACTTATTTCAATTCCACAATTTCAATTTCTAGAATTCAATTCCAAGTTTCATGTTTAGCAAGTTAAGAATTTCAATATCTGGAATTGGCTAAGTAATTTCACTTTCTAAAAATGGCCAAGTTGATTTTTATTTCCCTATAATTTTATTACCACCAACAAAATAATTGATTTTTTTTCCACCAATTATTTTCAGAATATATATATATTTTTTTGCTTTTCGCTTTTTTTTTTTTAATTCTCGAATCATAACTTTTGTACGTAATTTTAATCAACAACTCAGAGAATTAAAATAACGAGGGAAAAAAACTACGAATTAAAGAAGAACGAAGAATAAAAAATCTGTAGTATAAGGGTACAAGATTCAATCAGCCGCATAAATCAACAAACCGAAACAAAACTAAAGCATGAATTGGGGGAAAACTTAACAATAATCCTTAATTTCATCAAATTGACAAAATTACACAACCAAAAACTGACAAAATATTTCGCTCCTTGCTGAACTTGGATTTGAGTTCCGCCATAGCAACTTGGAAATCGAGAATTGTGGTCTTCTTCAATTTTGTAAGATTATCACTTTAGAAGTGTAATTTTACAGTAGTGGAGGAGAGGAAAAAACTCTAGAAGAGAGAAAGCTTGCGTGAGAGTTGAGGCTGTGAGAGGTAAGAGAGCTTGAAGAGAGAGAAAGCTTGAGTGAGGGAGAGGCAGAGCACGAAGAGGAGAATGGCAGAGAGCACGTAGAGAGAGAGCAAATGTCGTTATTTCTGAGGTGGTGGGATTTCAAATGATGGGTTTTTGGATTGAATTTCAAATTCTGATATATGGCCTCATGTTTTAATTGGGTTGATATTGGGCCAATTCTAAATCCCAATGTTTAGATTACCTAAACATGAAAATTTGGCCAAATCCAGCATTTCAAATGAAATGCTTTAAACCAATTATGCCATAAGGGGAATTCCCATTGGTACCACACTACCACCCTTGTTTTGACTATTCCCATTGATACACTCTTAAAATTTTGTCTTTCCATCAGTACACCCGTGGTGTGGTCTTTTTTCCAACCGTGACTAACACCGTAAAACTATTTCATTAAGTTAAAATAATTAAGGAAAAGACTATAATACCCCTTTTAAACATCTAATGTCTCGATTTACGTGTCGAAAATTATTCGGTTAAAGTTTTGGGAGTCATTTAGTTCTTAAGTATACAAATTTACCTCAAATTTAGCAAAAAAAAATAACGCAAATGTCTCATATGCGTGTCAAGAAATGTCTCGGATTGCGTGTCGTTACTTTTTTGGGACAACAATTGTCCGGTTAAGGTTTTAGGGGTCATTTTGACTCTTTATGGAACTAAATCGAACTCAAAATTGTCAAAAAAATTACAAAAATGTCTCGTTTTACGTGTCATGACAAAAAAATTAAGAATTATCCTGACGTGCAAAAAAAGAGACATTTTTGTTAGTATTTTGACAATTTTGAGTTCGATTTAGACCCATAAAGGATTAAGATGACCCTTAAAACCTTAAGCGATAATTATTATCACAAAAAAGTAACGGCATGCAAACCGAGACTTTTCTTGACATGCATATGAGACATTTGCGTTATATAACTTAATGAAATATTTTGGGAAAAAGACCAAACCACGGTTGTACCGATGAGAAGGTAAAAATGTAGGAGTATATCAATGGGAAAAGTCAAAACTAGGGTGGTACCAATGGGAATTTCCCAATCTTTAATTATACAAAAAAGGGTATGCTATCAAGCCTTGGGAAATGTGAGAACGACAAAACTTTTGCTATCTATAAGGAGGCTAAGAGTAAGGCAAAAGCAATTGTTCGGAAAGCAGAAGGAAAGGCTTATTAGTAAGTTTATGAAAAGCTTAAATCTAAGGAGAGAGAAAAGGTCATTTATAAGATGGCAAAGTGATGAATAAAAAGTTATACCGCAAGTGCAATGTCTCAGTTGTTAGCAGAGACTTAGCAAAGTATGAGTTGAATCCCACATGGAGACAATTCTATTAGTTTCTGCACAATTATTTAAACTGTAGAAACGAAAAGTGATTTGATGATCAATTAACTAAATATGACAATAATGAAAAATATGGTTGTTCTCTGATAAATTAAAGTGTAGAGTTTACATTCAGTCCACCATGCTTATACCAATTCAAGAAATGCAAACAAGTCATTAATAAACAAACTAGGTCGAATAACTAAAGCGCTTGTTGATCCTACGGTCGAGATTTAATACTTACGAATTAACATATGTAGTTCGGTCGATAACATAATAAAATTCACCAAGTGTAATTAAGGCTCTAAAAATATGATCTTTCAATTCTAATTTTTATTAGCTAAATAATAAACTCATGATATTGGCTAATTACATGAATAAACAATAAGGCAAAAATCAATTGGAATTATTCAAACCCTAATTCATAAATTTATAAATAATTAAGCACAAATAATCAAGGTATAAACATAGCTTCCCTCACTTAGCCCTAGAAAACGACTATTCACTCATAATTGAAATAAACAAAACAAAAGAGATAAATAAACTTGAATTCATAATACGAGGAAGGATATTTGCATGGTAAAGTGTGTCAAATATAAGAACCAAATTGTTCAAGTATAAGACAGAGAAATCAAGGATATATAGGTGGAAGGGGTACATAATTCGATATTTTTTTTAATGGTAGTCAAGGAGTTGTGACATATTATACCTTTGAGAGTGATGAAGTATGTGCGGAGTATTAGGAGAGTAGAAGTGGGGATTGAAACAAAGAAGATGAAGCCTAAGAAGGCGGTTGGTCTTGATGGTATACCAATAGAGGTGTGGATTAAATTGATATTGATTAGTTAACAAACCTCTTGAACAAGAGATGTTGTGCGCTACAAGGATCCGCAAGAATGGAGGAAGAGTACCTTGGTCTCAGTTTAAAAAAAAAAGGAGTCGCTCAAGATTGTTCTAACTATCGAGGTATTTAGCTTATGAACCACACTATGAAGTTGTGCCGTTGTGAAAAATTAAAGGTGATTGAACATAGGTTAAGGGCATGCACAATAATTTTGGATAACCAATTTGGTTTTACGCTCGGCCAAGATATTTAATAAGAAAGCAATCTATTTGATAAGACAATGCAATTATGGAGCTATATTGAGTAAAGAAAAAGGATATAGATATGACATATGATTTTTACTAATTTATAGTAAGCCTATGACAAGTTTCCAAGAGAGGTACATTAGTGGGCAATCTTGAAGAAAGTTATGGTATTACTAGAAGATATGTGGACCTAGGGTTAAAGATACGTACTGGGATGTGTCAACAAATGTGAGAACGTGTGGAAGGTTGACAAAAGATCTTCCTTTTACAATAGGATTGCATCAAGGGTCTCCCTTAACCCATTTTCTTTTTGTAGCGGTTCTAGATAAAGTAAACGAACAGGCCAATTCAAGATGAGGTTATATGGTATAAGTTGTTTGCGGATGATATTAGTTTGTTGAATTAAGCTAAAGATGGGATCCATGCCAAATTGGAGTAGTGGATTGGATACAAAGGTGGGAATCTAGAGGGTTTAAGCTAACTAAATATTATTTGGTATGTCTATGTGATACACAGAGGGTAAAAAGCAATGATGTAGCTAGTTTGTTTAATTTGGACATAAAGGATTTGACCATTAGTTAGTGTTTTAATATCTTGGATCGATCATCCAAAAATATGGTGACATTGATTAAGACGTTGCCCTTAGGATTAAGACAGGGTAGCTTAATGGAGAGTGGCCACAGGAATGTTATGTGACCGAAGCATTTCGTTACTTTTAAGAGGAAATTCTACAGGATTGACATAAGACCAAAGTTCCTCTATAGTACCGAATGTTGGGTTTATAAGAGGGAGCACATTAAAGAGATAGATTGTACGGAAAATGCGCATGTTAAATTAAGTTGGATGTGCGAGAACACTCAAAGAGATTGGATAAAAAATGAGTTGAGGTTATTCTTGGGAAAGTAGGTGTTGCAGGCCCTACAAACAATTTAAAGAAAAATTGCCTGCGCACCAATACGAAGAGTGGAAGAGTGAGATCATGGAGAGGTTAAACGTGGTAGACAGACATCAAAAATAACTTGGTTGGAAGGATATTAAGCATATGGATTTGCATGAAAATAAGGTATAATAGTTGGTCATAAAAGATAAAGGAGGTAGATTTATGTGGATGACTATACAAAATAATAACTTTTTTGGTTCATGTAGCCGACTCCCTTCTAGGATTAAGGCTTTGATTTATGATTCATTAGCCTACTTATTCATTAAAACGCCCATTGATAATTACTTTGTAACACAAGTTTATGCATTTGGGAGAATGGGAGTTGGTTTAGGATGGAATTCAAACTTTATGTTCAAAATCATTGGAAAAATTCTTGCACTGGATTATTAATGATTTAAGGATTTCAGTGAACTTTTGTCTTGGGGGTCCGAACATGATAAATATTTACTATTACTTTTTGATTGAGGAGGAAGTTGGAGCCAAATTGTTCAAGACCCAAGTAATATTGTAGGTTTTTTTAATGAATTCCATTTTGTATCATTATCAATCCACGTATTTGAGACTATGACAAAGCATAGTAAATTAGAACGATTAGAATGGTCTGACTTGATATCATTGTTTTGTAAGAATAACCAAGTTAATGAATAAAAAAAATTTATAAAGAAAAGTAAGTCAGAACTAAAACTTCTATTTTTCTGTTGCAAACAATCTGATTAATCCATTATTGCAGATAGAAATGGAAGAATAAGAAAATACATAATTGCTAGACGAATGATGGGGGATGATCTTTAATCGTGTCAATAGTGCAGGTGACTGAGAATCAACCATTTTAGTATGCAAGAAATTCTTGTCAATTACCAACTCCTTACGAGTTAAAATAAAATTTTCTGATAATATACCAATCACAATCCTCTCTAGGCTGCTGCAAAGGTTTCCCAACCTTAAAAAGATAAAGTTCGATGAATATGGAGGAGACCTAAATGAAGCTGTTGTTGCGATTGCGCAGTCCGGGTTAGACCTTGAAGATTTGCAGGATATGACATATGGTCGAAATCAACGAGTTGAATGGTTTAAGGAGCTGGGTTCAAAAATGAAGAATCGGAGAGTACTGAGGTATTCAGGTGGATATGGAGATGTTGATCTTGTCAGAATAGCAGACTCGTTACCTCATATAGAGGACTTGCACATATATCTTTCACCGTTAAGAATATAATGAGGATGTGGAAGGAGGTAACAGACTTGTTGCGACTGATGCAGGGATAGATTATTTGTCATCCAAGCTCAAGAGATTACGCAAGATAGATCTTGTGAAAGAATCATGTAATTCAGATAAGTCCCTTATTTCGCTGTCAAAGAATTGTGCATTACTAGAGCATATTGAAGTTATATCCTATTTTGTTACCTTAAAAGGTATGTCATAGCTTATTAATAACAGTCATAATTTGAATTCATTTTACCTATGTGCACATTTTAAGATTGATGGATTATTTGACATATCGAATGGTAATTTCCTACCCAATTTACGATCTCTAAGGCTGGCTATGGTTCACATATTGGATGAGTTTCTCATTTCTACAATAGAAGCACAAATCCTTTTTACTGACTTGGCTCTTAACCATTGCAAAGGCTACACGTTTACTGGGTTATTAAGGCGGCTACAACACTATTCTTAATCTCTGAAATCTTTAGAGTTGTTGAGTGTTGAATTCCTCACAAATAAGCATATCGAGTACTTGTCTTGTTTCCTCCAAAACCTGACATCAATAAAGCTCTCTGATTATTACCATCTATCTGATTCAGCTTTTGCTATGATCACACAAAGATGTACTTGTCTATCCTCTATTGAAATGACTGTAACAAGTCTCGGAAGAGAAGAATACAATTATGATGGCCTATTGAAGAATTGTGCAATAAAGTACTTGAACCTATCATCAAATCGTACAATGAGCCCTAATGTTCTGAAAAGTATTCTTAACATATGTCCTGAAGTGGAGAAGCTCACACTATGTCAATATTTTTCCGTACCCCATGATCGACTAAATGTCCCTAACATTCTGAAGTGCAACAAAAGCCTTTTCAAATTGGTTTTAATTGGATCCCATCTTCTGAATGATTACGGAGAAGACTTGGAATCAAAGTTCTCACTGTTAGAGAAGTCGATCTTGAGATTTTCAGATATAAACGATAAATTACTTACAAAGTTAGGGAGGATCTGCCGCAGATTGACTTGCCTGGATCTGAATACTTGCAAGAAAGTGACAGAGGCAGGGATAAAGGAAGTGGTGAAATCGTGCAAACGAATGAGATACTTGTCCTTATGTATGAACATAATAGCATGGATTGTGACAAACTCATCTTCTTTGAGAAAAATAGTCTCTCCATCTCACAAATACCCAGATGACAAAAACCAGAAACTCTTCCTGCAGCAAGGTTATCTTGTCCTCAGGGATCCACAAGAGCCCGATGAAAATGATGATATTATTCTCAATCACTTCAATGCATTGATATATGAGAAAATACAAGTTTATTTTGAATTTTGTTTATCTAATGACATTTTCGTAAATAAATTAACAAAAAATCTCAGTTAGCATGGCATTTTCTTAAATAAGTCAATATTTGTGGGACCTGCATATTAATGAAAGTAGTTCACTTATTTACAAAAATGTCATGCTGATTGGGATGATTTGTTGATATATTTATAAAAATGCTAATAGATAAACAAATTTTGTTTATCATGAAGATGAAATAGGGCTCCTTCATTGAAATAAGTACGCTACTTGATTGTTTTCGCGGTTAATACTTTGTAGTGTCTTAATGTTTATTTTCTGAATGTTGTCTCATATATATGTTCTGCTAAGTAAATACCTTGCCTTGGATTGTAGTTAAGAACAAGTGAACAATCCTGTTCATTACTTCCCCTTTTTAAACTGCTATGTAATTATCTTACAATGGTTTGAGTAAGATGTGTAACGGTTGTGTACTTCCCCTTTTAAAATGCAATTAGAGCGATTTTTCAAAGAACTTAATAACGAATCCTTAATTGAAATAACATAATTGCATTGCACAATGATCAAGATGATGAAAATTTATTCGAAAATAAGCACAAAAGATACACATACAACCAATGTATGTGGGAGCCACATAAATTATTGCATGGCATCATTTCATTGGTAATTAATATGGGCCCCAAACTCCACTAATTTTGAATTTTCATTCAAATTTGAATTGAAATTTCTAATTTAAACTAATGTTTAAAATTCAAATGTTTTGTCAAATCAAAAGCTAGTAATTTAATTTTTTTATTTTGTTTTTTTTTTGAAAAAAAAACTGTTCATTTCTTTATGAACAACATTTCAGAGAAATAGCAAAAGGGCGACCATGAAAGATAGGAAAAAAAATTTGAAGCTGCTTCATTATCGTTATAGAATGTTGAATATACATCCGCAAGTCAGATTAATCGATGTAATTGGATAAATTTATCGAATTTAACTGGACAATTAAACCTCATGATATTATTAAGAATTTCAAATTTTAATTAACAATATAAACTGGTGTACTTATTTGCAATTATGTATTTGTGTAACATTGTTTAATGGGGTTGATGAATATGGTGTAACTACGTAGTAATGTAGTATTGTTTAATGGGGTTGATGAATATGGTGAATGATGAAGAACGGAACCAAAGTTCAGAGCAGACAAAAAAAAAGATAGAAAAAGAAAAAGAAAAAGGTGAGAGAAAGAGAACGACATTGTGGAAACTAGTGTAATTATTTGCAATTAAAATGATCTATTGAATTATTGAAATTGGTCATCTGCTTCTTCTTTTTTTTCATTTTCTATTGAACTTGAAATTGTGTAGAGATACAATAATTATTAAAGTAACAAAAGTGGCCAAAGTCATATTCGTTAGTAAAAAAAATGGAGAGTCAAATGACCTCGACAATGGCTGGAAAAGATAAAAGGTCGGCGAAAATGCCAAAAAAAATCATGATAATATTAAACACTTTAACTTACTAATTTATTTAGTAACACAAGCAGATTATTTAGCAGTACAAGCAGTTATGTTAGATAACCAAATACAAGAGACGTAGCACTACTTATTATTAACCAAAAAAAAAAATCCTACAAATGTCGATGTTTATCTTGCAATATTTATTACAAACAATGAACATAAATTTGCACCAATGAAATATTGTTTTCGAGTTCGATCTCTCACAAGAACATGAGTTACCCTTTTTCAAATTTTATTTGTCCTTACCCTCCAATTGATATTTACAAAGATAGTAACATATATTGTATCCTAAATCTTGTGATGAGTAAGTTATATTTTATAAGTACACTTTTGTAATAACAACAAAACCTAAATAAATTGTGAACATATAATTATTAGTAATAAATTGATGTATTGAATATAATTCTCAATAATTTTTCAAACTTTTAATACTATACATAGACCATAGTTATAACTTTTAAATTTACCAATTTACCCTTAATAATTTAAATCAATAAAATACATTAATCGTTATAGGAAATAAGGCAACATTATATTGATCACGTGTAATGATTTTTGTTTAAATTTTTTTCATGCCTGAAAAAAAAGGCAACAAGTGTTTAAACTTATGGATGATGTGAAGTAGACACAACCACTGAAAAGTCATAAGAAATAAAGTTGAATACGTAAATATATAGTAATCGAGTTTCACATCAATATTATCCATTGATGTGAAACAGTAAGTATATGATCAATTACCAACGATACAATGAAGAGTAATATATTTTGTTTGCTAAATGTTTTCATGTTGAATATTAGAATATCTCACAATGTTGCTAGTTACTAACACGTTGCTCATAAATTGTTACACATTAAATTTGGTACCGGGTTTGTATTTCATCCTTAATCACAATGGTTTTTTTAGTATAGTTTCCTTAATCACATAATTATATGGTAACAACAAATAAAAATATAGTATTTGAACCTATTTATTTTATTCATATGTGATACTTTTTTTAGTAACAAATTTAAAAAAAAAACGAAAAGTAATAACTTATTTAATAAAATATGTCGTAAACACATGGGATATTTAGCAATAAATGACAATAATTATATTGTGTGTAATCAATCATGATTCGATTTAAACTCTTATATATTTTATTTAAATCTTCAAATCTATAAAGTAAAACTACTACACTTAGATTCTAACTCTCAAAGGCCTCAATACTGTTTCAATTTTAATGTTTACAAGCATATAATTCATCCTTAAAAAAAAAAAGCATCCTTTTTTTAATAACACTTTGTTTAATTTTATTAAGACTTTGTATCTAACACTACTTGATTGTTTTTATTAACACTTTTCATTTATTGATACTATAAGAAAACTAGTCTTTTTCCACATATTTAATACGAGTAAATTTTTTTGTAAAATATAATATGAGTAAACTAGTATAAGTAAATATGATAAAATCAAAATAAAAAAAAATTAAACCAACTTATTTAGTAACGCAAATAAATAAGATAAGTTATAAACACACGGGAGTATTTAGCAATAAGTGATAATAATTTTTGTGTAACCTTAGCCTTTGTGAGTTCATGTTAACTCTCAATTATTTAATTAAAAATCTTCAAGAAATGAATAAAACCCTCCAATGTATGAATTAATCCGTACAACACTTGATAATTGTATAATAGTAGCTAACACCTATTTAATTTTATATAGTTCCTTATATGTAATAAAAATATAATTTGTACTTTTTTGGTATGTTTGAATTTTTTTGTAGTAACAAGAATGACAAATTACTAACATTTCTTTACAAAAGTTAACAAACGTAGTAATGTTAAAATTGTCCAACTTTATAAATTTTTTGAAAAAAATATATTGATATGGATGTTTATAAAAATATCTTTAAAAAATAATTTCATTGGTTTTTTTAATAATAATTTTTTGATTTGTAGTTTGTAAAATATCGTAAAATGAATTATTATTCGATTCTTATAATAAACATCTCTCTCCATTAATGACGTTGACTAGGATGCTATTTTTTCAGTAACAAAATTGTATATTTTAGTAACTAAAAATATTTTTAGTAACCAGAAAAATTATTTGGCGCCAATGAAATTTGTCCCGCCTTCTTATGGTAAATGGCGCCAAAAATCAAAAACTTTTCCCTCTCAAATTTCCCTCTCATTTTTTAGCTAATAATGAGTTGTCAATTTTTAATTGGTAATATATGTTGGGACCACATACATTCAATGTATGTGTATCATTGTCCTAGATATCACTAGTGATTAGTAGTGTCCATTCAACTTTAAGGAAGTTATAATGAATAGTCTGAGTAGAAGGTAGATAAAAAAAGTTTAAGATATATTGCAGGCAAAGACCCATCAAAATACATACAATTAAATGATAAATAGTTAAAGAAAACTCGCGAGTCACAATATACTCAGGGCCGGCTAAGGGCCTGTGCAAACAGACCCTTAGCACAGGTCCCCGGAATCTCGAGGGCCCATTTTTACTTGAAGCCCAGTTATGTGAAAAAAAACTCGTCTTTGCTTTGTGTTTTGTGAGTTCTGTCTAATTCTTTATTGCTTCGGTCTATTTCAACTTTCAAGAATCTTTTCATCCTAAATTAACTCTTCAAATTCATTTATTCCATAATTATTCCCATTAATTTTAATTCCCATAACAATAGTCATACTTGTATAAAACTTTCCATTTTTCTAACTTCTTTTCTAATTTGTCAGTAAATATCATGTCTTTACTAAAAGAAAATAAATTAAGCTTCCAATTTAATAACTCCCTTCAATACCTCTGTTAATCACAATGGTTAATTGGTTATGAGGGTTATATTTTCCAATCCCTGAACTGAGTCCAATCGAAAAATTATTTCATGTTTTCCACAATTAAATTACTTTAAATCTCAAATTTCTACAAACACCCAGTAATTAGATTACTCATTGTTGTGAATTTGGGATTATTAGTTCAAAATTAAAAGTTTATCCAATTAAAAGAATCAGTTATGAGGTACCCATAAAGCATAATTTAATTTCATTTTTTTTTGAGATTTGGTATGAGGTGATGTTGCACTTTTTAAAGGTTGAAAGTATGACATTGTATTTTTATTTGGAATTTTAAGAATTGCTAATTGGATTATCAATTTGTTGTTGTTTCGACCATATTCTCATTACGAATGGTTGTTGGTTTTTGTGTTTTTGGTGTATTATATGTTTCTTTTTTTTTTATAGACTATTTATTTAATTACTACAGTGTTAAAATATAATTTTAATTTACTTTCTTTGGGTGTATTGTTTGGTTTTTTTAATTTTATTTTTTATAAATATTTCATGTATCATTTGAGAGATTTTAAGTTTTACATTTAAAAGAAAAATATTAGTGTATATATTGTAATTAGACAGACAACGTTCATTAAAAAAATTGTAGTTCTAATTACTTAATTAGGGCCCAATTTTTGGGGTTAGAACAGGGCCTCTTAAATGTTTAAGACGACCCTGAATATACTATTTGATACAATTTGCACTCAATTTGCAGGACTTTGACGATAGAGATTTCAAATTATTAAGAGGCATCAAATGATGTAATCCGGTACTAGTGTTCTGGTAATTTGTGAATTTGAGAAGTTCAGAGTGAATGCTTCACAAGCTCAGGCACTAAAGGTGTTTCCCAAGCTAGTGTATTTTGGTAGAAAGGACTTTAAGAAACAGAAGAGTGATGTGATCTGTCAGCATTGCAAGAAGAAAGGTCATGCAGTCAGTCAATGTTTTCAGGTGGAACATGGATAAAGGAGAAGAAAAATCTGCTAATCTTAATCTCGTGTCTCAAGATGAGTAATCAGGCATACTTGGCAAAGCTCTTGGTTTAACATAAATGCTTGATTCTTTTAGAGTGGATCCGGTTATAGCTTCTTCTGTTTATAATTAGATTATTAGGATGATGCAGAGTAGTGGTGCATGTGGCAGTGGTGCAAGTGATTGTGTGCCTGATGACAATCCTATAAGTGCTGCGGTGAACTTTGCTGGTATAATTTCTGGTAATTTGTGAATTTGAGAAGTTCAGAGTGAATGCTTCACAAGCTCAGGCACTAAAGGTGTTTCCTAAGCTAGTGTGTTCTGGTAGAAAGGACTTTAAGAAATAGAAGAGTGATGTGATCTGTCAGCATTGCAAGAAGAAAGGTCATGCAGTCAGTCAATGTTTTTAGATTGTATGGTTATCCAGATTGGTGGAACATGGATAAAGGAGAAGCAAAATCTTCTAATCATGAGTCTCAAGATGAGTAATCAGGCATACTTGGCAAAGCTCTTGGTTTAACATATATGCTTGATTCTTATAGAGTGGATCTGGTTATAACTTCTTCTGTTTACAATTAGATTATTAGGATGATGCAGAGTGGTGGTGCATGTGGCAGTGGTGCAAGTGATTGTGTGCCTGATGACAATCCTATAAGTGTGCTAGGAACCAGCCCGAGCCCAATTTCCGTTTTACATACTCTAGAAGACCCAAGAAGAATCTGTTATAGGCTTGCTGAGCTGGATGTTTGTTATAACCAATTTTGGGGTAGAAGGGTATAATAATAATTTGCTGTAACAGTTTGTTATCAGTTTGTTATTAGTTTGTTATGGTGCTGGCATGCCTTAGCTTGGGATAGGCTGTTAATTGGGGGTATTAATAGGAGGTTTGTTTTTGTAATGAGATATTAGAAAATAATTAATTACAGAAGTCTGTAGTTGGGAGAGCTCCTTCCTCTTAAAAGAAGGTGTATTACTGTTTTTCCTTGTTGAGTAATACAACGTGCTAAGGCTGCCATTGTTAGCTTAGTCTCCAGCCTACATTGTTACACTGATTCCTAGCAAATTTGGTATCAGAGCCATAACGATCTAGGCAGGGACAGTGATGGATCGCTTGAACCACGGTCAACGCTTGGATCTCCTGGAACAAGAAATTGCTGGGTTACCTGCGCGCGTGGCCCGAGAGATCTCCACCGCGATGGACACTCTCAAAGCTGAAATCGCGAACCAAATTACAGCAGGACAGGAGAGACTCCGATCGGAGCTCCGATCTTCTCAAGAAAACGGAACCCCCGATAATTGGGACAACCCGTTTTCTTCGCATCCACAACCGCAACCGGAGGAAGGATTTCACGGGGGTCATGTGAACTGGAAATTGAGGAAACTGGACTTACCGGTTTTTGATGGAACGAATCCAGATGGTTGGATCCTTCGTGCTGAGCGATTCTTCCACTTCTACCGCCTCTCTAAAGAAGACAATCTAGAGGCGGCCGTGGTGGCGTTGGACGGCGACGCACTCCTCTGGTATCAATGGGAGAATCGGCGGCAACCCTTGCGGTCGTGGGATGCGCTGAAAAGAATAATCCTACGCCGTTTCAGAACCACCGCAACGGGCTCGTTGCACGAGCAGTGGCTGGCCCACTACCAGTCCGGCACCGTGGTCGACTACCGGAGGCGGTTTATTGAGCTCCTAGCCCCCATTGATGATGTTCCTGAAGAAATAGCTAAGAGCCAGTATTTGAATGGTCTCAAGGATGAAATAAGGGTGGAGGTCCGTTTATTAGATCCGGTTTCGTTGGACCATGCTATGGAGTTATCTATGAGGGTTGAGGAGAAGTTGAAAATCAGCCCAAAGCCCAAGTCCTTTGGCAGCCTACCTTCCTGGAGAACCCCAAGCCCATCTGTTAAAAATAACCCAAACCTAAACACCAACTTTCTGTCCAGCCACTCAAATATCCAGAACCCTAACCAAAACTCCACAAACATAAACACTACCCATAAATATCTTCCCCCAGCTCGACCATTCCCTAACAATACCAAACCCACCGGCGAAATAAGGCGGTTGACGGAGAAGGAGCTGCAACAAAAACGGGAACAAGGCCTATGTTTCCGTTGTGACGAGAAATGGAACCTAAACCACCGTTGTAGCCGAAGGGGGTTGAGTGTGATGCTCATGGAAGAAGAGCTGGATGAAGATGACAACAGTGAGCTATCTATGGTTGAGGCGAAAACCGATGTACTCGAGCCACTTTCTCCAGGTCCAGTTATCTCACCTGAGGTATCTTTAAGTTCTGTTATGGGTTTAACTAATCCTAAAACAATGCGTATGGTAGGAGTAGTAAATGAGAACCCCGTGGTTGTGATGATTGACCCCGGGGCTACTCATAATTTTGTGTCTAGTGAAGCAGCTCAAAAATTAGGTCTAAACCCCATAGAAACCAGAAGTTTTGGAGTAACTCTCGGTAATGGAGAAGCGGTGCAGGGAGAAGGGATTTGTAAGGGGGTTTTGCTCGACATTCAGGGAATCTCAATCATTGAAGATTTCCTCATACTCCCTCTAGGTAACTCAGAAATGATTTGGGAATTCAATGGTTAGAGAAGTTAGGCACAATTGCCACGAACTGGAAAAATCAGACACTGAAATTTCAGTGGGAGGGAAGCACCATCACTTTGAAGGGTGATCCACATTTGGGGCGGACTGGCATTTCTTTGAAGGCCATGTTCAAAAATTTACAGAAGGAAGGGTTTGGTTACTTGTTGGAATTGAACCACTCAGAAAAATCAGAGGAGAAGGAGCCGAACATTCCGGAGGTTTTTAGACCTCTAATCCAGGAGTTTCAGCAGGTTTTTCATATGCCTGCTGGTTTACCACCTCAGAGACATATTGAGCATGCCATTGTGTAACGGAGTGGGGCCAATCCAGTTAGTGTCAGGCCATACCGGTATCCTCAAACCCAGAAAGATGAAATTGAGAGGTTGGTGTCGGACATGCTCAGCGTAGGGATAATTCAGACCTCAACAAGCCCGTATTGCAGCCCGGTTCATGGCATATATCTTCATGGCAGAAATTGTTAAGCTACATGGGTTTCCCAGTTCAATTGTTTCGGACCGAGATAAGGTGTTCCTTAGCGTTTTCTGGAAGGAGTTGTTCAGGTTACAGGGCACTCAACTCATGCGCAGTACAGCTTATCACCCTCAGACAGACGGTCAAACTGAGGTTGTGAACAAAGGAGTGGAATCTTATTTGAGGTGTTTTGTGAATGGCAAACCCCATACATGGGCACGATGGTTACCTTGGGCTGAATATTGGTATAATACATCATTCCACACGGCCACTAATTACACCCCTTTCAAGGCTCTCTATGGACGGGACCCCCCTCAATTGGTGAGATTTGCTTCTGGCAGTACCTCTGTGGCTTCAGTAGAGGCACAGTTACTAGAGCGTGATGCTGTACTCGATGATCTGAAATTTCACCTAACTCAAGCTCAAGTTTATATGCAAGCTTATGAGAACAAGGGAAGGCGTGATGGGGAATTTCAGGAGGGTGACCTGGTATATCTGAAATTACAGCCTTACCGGCAAAGATCCCTGGTACGAAGATCAAATGATAAGCTCTCTCCTCGTTTCTATGGCCCTTACCAAGTGCTCCAGAAGATTGGTAAGGTGGCCTATAAGCTGCAGCTTCCCCCTGGTACGAAGATCCACCCTGTTTTTCATATTTCACAGCTTAAAAAAGCCTTAGGTACTGGTCACCGTCCCACTACCCTTCCTGCACAGCTGACTGCGGACTTAATTTTGGAGGTTGAACCATGGGAAGTGTTGGGTGTGAGGAATTCTCAAGCCTCTATGGAAGTTTTGATTCACTGGACGGGTTTGCAAGCCTTTGAAGCAACTTGGGAATTTTTTGATGAAGTTAATCTCAGGTTTCCTGATTTCCACCTTGAGGACAAGGTGCAAGCTTGGGTGGCAGGTATTGCTAGGAACCAGCCCGAGCCCAATTTCCGTTTTACATACTCTAGAAGACCCAAGAAGAATCTGTTATAGGCTTGCTGAGCTGGATGTTTGTTATAACTAATTTTGGGGTAGAAGGGTATAATAATAATTTGCTGTAACAGTTTGTTATCAGTTTGTTATGGTGCTGGCATGCCTTAGCTTGGGATAGGCTGTTAATTGGGGGTATTAATAGGAGGTTTGTTTTTGTAATGAGATATTAGAAAATAATTAATTACAGAAGTCTGTAGTTGGGAGAGCTCCTTCCTGTCGAAAGAAGGTGTATTACTGTTTTTCCTTGTTGAGTAATACAACGTGCTAAGGCTGCCATTGTTAGCTTAGTATCCAGCCTACATTGTTACACTGATTCCCAGCAAAGTGCTGCGGTGAACTTTGCTGGTATAATTTCTGCCCTCTCATGTTGCTAGTTTATCTCAGTCTTTGATCATGATAGTTGGATAATTGATTCTGGAGCAATAAATCATATGGCTTCTAATTTGGTTTTGTTTGCTAATATCCATAAACTTCCTAAATCTGTTAAAGTTCTCTACATGATGGATCAGTTAAACTTGTCTTTCATAGTGGAATAGTTCACCTATCTTCTCAAGTCAAACTTGATCATGTCCTTTATATTACTGAGTTTAGGCATAAATTGTTGTCTATTGGCAAATTACTTGATCAAAATGATCTTGTTGTTGTTTTTGAACAAGACTCTTGTTCTTTTTAGGACTCAATCACTATATGTGTCAAAGCTGCTGGTACAATTTTAGGTTCATACAAGTTTTCTTCTCTTTCTTTTCCTTGTCCTATCAACAATTTTTTTTTTCTGCTGTTGATGTTGCAAATAATACTTCTTTTCATAATTCTATAACTAGTAATACTATTTCTAGCATTGATTTGATACATGCTAGGTTAGGACATCTGTCTATAGGGAAGTTGAAACATGTTTCAGTTCCTTCTTTTGGGAATATAAATAAAACTGTTGATTTCACTTGTGAGGCTTGTGTATTTGGTAAACATCACAAATTTCCTTTTAGCCTTTCTAAATCTCATGCTTCACATCATTTTGACCTTGTTCATATTGATCTTTGGGGTAGATATAAACAACCTAGTTTGACTGGAGCCACCTATTTTCTCACCATTTTGGATGACAACACTAGGGTAACTTGGACATAATTTTTACATAATAAGACACAAGGGTTCTTTGCTGTTTCTGGTTTTTTTAGTATGTTTCAACTCAGTTTGTTGGGAAGATTAAGGTGATAAGGAGTGACAATGGTACTAAGATTATTCAAGAGGTTTGTGCTATTTTTTTTTTCTATTAAGGGTGTGGTTCATCAGAACAGTATTCCTTATACACCAGAGCAAAATGGTAGGGTGGAGAGAAAGCATAGGCATCTTCTTGAGACTGCTAGGACTAGTAGGTTATATGCTAATTTACCATACAAATTCTAGGGAGATCGTTTGCTCATAACAACGTATCCGATCAATATAATGCCAAGTTCAGTCTGGAATCGTAAGACACCATATGACATGTTGATGGGTGTTTCTCCTACTTATGAACACTTAAGGGTTTTGGGTTGTCTTAATTACAAAACTAGTAATCTTCTGATAAGTTTGCCCCTAGGTCTAGAAGATGTGTTTTTATTAGTTATCATTTGGCAGAAAGGGTATAAGTTCTATGATTTGGACACTCATAAGGCCAGGTTATACTGAGTAGAGATGCTTATTTTGTCGAGGATTCTTTTCCTTTCAAAATTAAGCAAAATGATTCTTCTTCAGAATTTGTTCCTGTTCTTCACACTAATAAGGCCAGGTTATCCTTGTCCTGTTGGAGTATCATCTAGACCTTGTAAAATACCTACAAAGTACAAGGATTTTATTATAGCTCCACCTGTTCATAGAACTGTACTGGAATAGGACAGTGATCAATCCATTTCTTTTAATGTATTTACTAAGCGTGCATTAGCTCATATAGACAAAGATGGGTTATATAGCTTGAATGTGGTTCTTACTTGTAGACACCTAAAAATGTCTCCCCAAAACCAAACCCGATGATAAATAACCTTTCACTGCCACTGTTGGTTGGGTTTAGTATTTAATCCCGAGAGTGCTTGAAAAATCATATTTTATTAAATTCATACCTTTGAAAGGTCCATGGATTATTCTTGATGTTTGGTAAAAGCATAGTTTTAATTTTAGCCCAAGCTTGTTAATTAATTTTAAGCCCAAACCTTTTTATTTTATTATTTTATTATTTATTTTTGGCCCAAATATTTTATTTTATTTTATTATTCTAGTCCGAATAATAAAGTCAGAAAAAAGCCTAAAATTATCAATCGGCACTTAAAAAGCCGAAAGAAATTAGGGTTAAAAATGAATTTAGACCGAAAAATGGACTGAAATTGACCGTGTCACGGTACAGCCTGACCGTGTCCCGGGAACCCCTCCCGTCTGACGGTGGGACTTCCCGTGACACGGGAGGTCTGCCGTGACACGGGAAGTTCCGTGTCCTTTCCGCGTAAACCCTTAACGCGTTTTCCGTTCCGTTTTCTGAAAATTTCCCGCGTCACTCCAAAACTGACCGTGTCACGGGAATGTGTACCGTCTGACGGTACATTCTAACCGTGTCACGGTACAGTCTGACCGTGTCACGGGATACTTTTTTAGGGTTTTTATCATTTTAGGGTTCTGTATGCTCCCTCAGCACATTTCCCTATTAATACCCCCTCATTTCTGATGTACGGGGCAACGAGAATTCTATGATTCTTATTTTCTCTCTTCTATGCTATTAACCTAAACACTAGCCTACCCTTTTCACTTCAAAATTCCTTCTTCAAGCACTCAAAGGAGTCCATATTTTACTCGAGGTTCTGTCCTTAAGCCAAGGCGTGAAAGGTAGGATCATTTGAGGGTTTGGCCACAAAATCAACCTTATTTTATTTAATTTAATTTAGTTATTGTTTTATTATTTCCTTGAAGTTATTATTTTGTAGTTGCAAGCAAACAGATTCAAAGTAAGGATCATGCTCTTTTATTGTTATTATTATTTTTCTAACAATTTTATGTTGTTGGGATTGTGATTAAATTGGTATTAATGTTGATTTTATTTTTGATCACCATATTGCATGTTTAAAGGGAATATGTAATTGAAAATCACGCCTAATAAGATAATTTGGACAACCAGTTTAGGATCCTTTTAATTTTATTTTTAATTGAAGTGATCACCAAATTTTTAGAATTATGTGTGCATTAATTTTAAACCAATTTAGTTAAATAATAGTTTGGAGCGAATTGAATTATTGTTTGTATGCCTTTGAGATCACAGGAATGCTTTTCACTATAAGAATCGAGTAGAGGCCAATACGGGCGAATGTGACTCCATGACTCACTTCGTACCATCATCCCCGATCCTCCTTTCGTGGTTCCGAACCATATGGAGTTAGTAATCTCATGGATTATGAATGGGGTGTAACCTTCACGGGTCAATCGTTGTTGCCTTCGTTGTCCCTTATCGTGGTTGCCTTTTATGATCCGTGAACGGTTTACAAGTTCCTTAAAAAAGTTGTTGGCGGCTCCCTACTTTACTTGTCCCTAATCGTAATGTCAATTCCCACTTCCTATGAGTGCCAAGCATATTCGCAACATGCTTTAACGTAGGCGCGCTTCGAACGACACCTACAATTTGGCGACTCCACTGGGGAGGATTCTTAATTATTTATCGATTTGAGTGATCGATATTTAATTAAGATGAGTGGATGAGACTTGAAAGATTATTGAAAAAATATTCCTGTGATTAATTTGGCATTTTTGCATCGGCATAGACGTTTTAACGTCGCATTCAGGTCTGTCTCGTAGGAAAAATTGGATAACTCGGTTGCGCGCAAAAGCAAACAGGGCACCAGTCAGATTTTCTGACTGCCGTGTCACGGCAGTCCTAAAATCAGTCCGGTGACCTATTTTCTTTTCTCACAGTCGACTTCCTTCGATTTTTCTGAAAAAACGTATGTGTTCTACATGCGTCTTAGCCCCGGGGGATTTAAGCTCTATCAACCCAAAAACGCTCATGGCAATAAGGGTTCATCCGAGTTATTCAATCCACCCAAACCATGGAGTCGAGTTCGATTTCATCACGAACTCGCGGAGCCGCCCGTTGGCATACATCCTCAAGGGAGGCTGCCTTGCTAACGCGTCCAAACTCTTAACCATAGTACCCTTTGACACCCAAAAGCTTGACCAATAGTTGAACATAGATCTTGACTTTAGGTTGCGAACTTTTTTTACATCATCGTGCCTAAATGCTATATGTTTGTTTGACGCTAACCCTCATGTGTTTTCTCTTTT
The DNA here is from genome assembly GCF_001683475.1 of Chenopodium quinoa. Taxonomy (NCBI): domain Eukaryota; kingdom Viridiplantae; phylum Streptophyta; class Magnoliopsida; order Caryophyllales; family Amaranthaceae; genus Chenopodium; species Chenopodium quinoa. Next base: position 793,979 of record NW_018742483.1, read on the forward strand.
TGTTTAACCCATGACTGAGGGTTTTTATTCTCACATAGTAATTAGTACGGATTTAAAATCGATTAAAATCTGAAAAAAAAATACAAAAACTGACCTGGAACTGCGCACCGTGTCACGACATGTTCTGCCGTGTCACGGTGAACAGTGCCGTGACACGGGAATGTCTACCGTCTGACGGTAGACTGCACCGTGTCACGCCAGTCTGCACCGTGACACGGTGCCCAAGAAAGTGTCCCGTCAGTCTTTTTTCTCGATTTTTGTGTCCAGTATTGAGTCATGTCTAGCTATACGGTCAAAACACACGTCTATAACCTCACCTAATCACTCACATATTATGTCCACACACTTTTTTTAGTCATGCACCACTTTTGACCGTATTTTTAGGGAAGTTTTGTTTTTTGTGTCGTTTTTTTTTTCGGAGTAAGTCGGATGGTATCCTCCCATGTTTTCTTTTTGTTTAATAAGTAGAGCTTCAATAAAATATAAAAAAAAATTATTTTTTAATCCGGATAGGTTAAGGTCAAGTTTGGGTCATTAAAGGTGTGTTTGTTTCGGTGTCACAGCACTTGGGCAAGAAGCAAGGGTAGATTGTTACGGTTCGAGTCCATACCTCAATAACCTCTTGTACCAAAGAGGCGTACAAGGAAACCACCTCAGTCATCTCCACAAGATCCGTCTCCAATCTACTTTCAACCAATGGCCACTAAGGAAGACATCGAGAACCTCAACAGGACAATCGAAAGATTGTCTGACATGATGCAGATACTCACTACTAGAGTCAGCACTGTAGAGCAAGACAAGCAAAACAGTGTCACTACTGCTGCGATGGATAAGATCAAGGAACAGATGAGCATGATTTCCGAAAAGTTCACTTATGTGGAACAACCTATCACCTCCTCGTCCATAAGAGAGAAGCTTCCTGAGAAGTTTTCCACTGTTGATATTCCCAAGTTCAAGCCTACTGATAACCCGCTTTTCCATTTGAAGGCTTTTTCTGCAACTATGGCTCTTAAGGGAGTAGATGTGACACTCTTCCCTACGGTGTTTCCTCTTTCCTTAGAGCATGCCTGTCAACAGTGGTTCTATTCTCTGGAATCCAAGCATGTCGCGACCTGGGAGGATGTTACTGAAAGCTTTATGAATCGGTACAAGTGTAACATCCAGGCCAAGACTTCTGAACGTGAACTCTCCATTCTCAAACAGAAAGAGAATGAAGGCTTCACCACTTACCTAAGCAGGTGGAGAGAAACAGCTGCGCTCTTGGTGGATCCTCCCAAGGAGAAGGAAATGGTTCGCTTGTTCATTTCCAACCTGACTCATAAGTACAAGAAACACCTGAAGTTTCTGCCCTTAAGTACCTTTGATGCTGTATACGATATTGGAATCAATATCGAAGATGAACTGATGAAGTTTGTTGGTAGCAACAATAACAACAACACTTGGAAAAACAAGAAGAACGACACTCCTTCTTCTTCGTCTTCTAAGCCCAATAATGCTACCAACAATATCAACATCAATGATGTGCTGACCCTTAATGCTCCTCCTCAAAGATTCCAAAGGCAAAGGAGGGTTTATACGCCTTTGGGAATGACTTATGATGTTGCTTATGACCGTCTTCATGGTCAGGGACTGATTATGCAAATTGGACCATTTCCAGAACCTCAACCTGAGAATAGGACCGCCAACCATGACCCCAATTCTTATTGCAAGTATCATCAAGGAAAGGGTCATAACACTGAGAAGTGTTGGAGGCTGAAAGACGCAATCCAAGACTAGATAGATGCTAACCAACTTCCTGTCCCTCCAGGGGGCAAGAAGCCTAACATTCAAACAGGTCCTCTTTCTGATGCTCTGGCTATCATGGGAGATGAAGTCTCCTTTGATCCGTCGATACTCATTCAATCTGTGAATAAACCTCTGCCGGAAGTTGTATTTATCTCAAGCACTGAAGAAGTGAATGGGATCTGGGATAGTGATGATGAAGACGTCTATCTCAAAGACATAGCATGTTCATCTCTCGGCACCAGTGAAGATGTTTGGGGGGACCTTGAGGTCAAGGTTCTCACCAGAAGTGGACGGTTGCAACAACCTAACCCACCTCCACCTCCACCACAATCAAATCCGATAGTTGATCCCATCGACCCTGTGAATAGCGATGTGGTCAAACAGCTGCAAAAGACCAAGGTGGAGATGAATGTATGGAAGCTTTTGGCCACTTCCCACGAGCATCGAAAGGCTGTAATGAATGCTCTGGTAAAGATAGAAGTTGATGATGACATGACTCCTCAAGTATTGGTCAACTTTCTCACTACTGAGCTGCCGAGTACTAGCAATCTGATCTCCTTTTCTGATAAGGATCTACCCCCGGAAGGGGACCAGCATAATAAGGCCTTACACCTCACTGTAGTGTGTAGGCAGATGAATGTTCCAATGATCCTGGTTGATAATGGCTATGCAATCAATGTGTGCCCACTCCGTACTGCAAGGAAGTTGGGTATAAAGAATGAAGAGTTAACTCCCTCCACTCAAGGGATTCGAGCTTACGATAATACTCGCTGTCAAGCCGTGGGTACTATCATATTGAATATAACTACTGGGGCCATTGAACGTCGCACCAAGTTTCAGGTGGTGGACATTAAGGCCTCTTTCAATCTATTGTTAGGACGCCCTTGGCTTCATGAGCTAAAGGCGATTCCGTCATCGCTCCACCAAAAAGTGAAAGCCATAGTTGGAGGGGTTCCGATTACTATCGATGCTTCTCCTATGCGCATTCAAGTTATTGATACTCCTATCGTCCATGTTGAACATGATGAAGAAGATGAAGATCTTTGGGGGTTTTCACTAGATGATGTTCTTGTGATCGAAGAAGAGGAAAAGTGTCATCTCGACTTCGATCCCTATTCAAGCACCAGTATCAACGCCATTCTGGAGAAGCAAGGTCACTTCCCTGGAATGACCCTTGGGCTCAAGAAGAAAATGGCTAAATCTTGGGGCCATCCTGGTGCGCTCAAGAAGGATACTTTCGGCTTGGGATTCGAGCCAACAAAAGAAGATCTCAAACAAGCTGCATTGAAAATGAAAGCTCGCAACAACGCTCGAATCACGAAGACGGAAATGGCCATGGATCAATATCCGTTCACCCTCAATGGCCAGTACATCAAAGAAGGGGAAGACTTCCCATGTTATGAATTCCCTGAACCATTTGTCCATAATAGGATCCGTGAACCGGGATTCGAGGTGTTCCTCGATTGTGACTTCATCGATGAAGAGCTCTCCATAGTCGAGAAGTCAGCTAGCCTTAACTCTGATGATCAGGGAATCAATATTCTTTTTGGAATGAAGAAGAATGAATCCAAGCCGGTCTACAATGATAACTCTGAGCTCGTTCAAGCCATCATAGCAAACAAGGATTTCGACCCTTCCGAGTTAATCGTCCAAGCTAACAACATTTCAAGGGGATGGCGCAAGACATTGAGGATCACTACGCCGAGTGGAGAGAAGTTGGAAATAACCGCTGGCGAAGGTCCTATGTTTGATGAGTCTGAATCGCCCGGGTCTGAGTCCGAGTCTGAGTCTAAGTCTGTAGATGAGTCCTTAAAGTCTGAGGCTGACCCTCTTTCTACTATAGAGTTCAACCCTGAGTCTCTTGTTGAGTCCTATCCTTCTAGTCCTAATAATTCTGGTGAGGTCACAGCTGACCTTGCCTCTCTTGATGTATTAGCCAATAAATTCAATGAAATGAGTACCTTTGCTTACGATGTGTGCCATTCCCCTAGCCCTGATCAATATTGCTTTGCTAATGATAAAAATGACAAAGAAATAATAAAATAAATGGAAGAACATGAAAATAAAACAGTAGTTATTGAAGATACAGAAACAGTTAACATTTCCAATGATACGACTGTTAAAGAAGTAAAAATTGGATTAACACTAAGTCAAGATGAACGCAAAGAGCTAATTAACTTGCTTAGTGAATTTGTTGATGTATTTGCTTGGTCATACCAAGATATGCTAGGAATTGACAGGGATATAGCTCAGCATACGATACCACTCATTCAAGGTATGAAGCCTGTTAAACAAAAGCTGCGCCGAATGAAACCAGATGTGGCTCTCAAAATCAAGGAAGAAATCAGGAAGCAATTGGCCGCAGGTTTCATCAAAGTATCCAAGTATTCGGAATGGATAGCAAATGTGGTTCCAGTTCCAAAGAAGGATGGAGGGGTCAGAATGTGTGTTGATTACAGGGATCTCAATAAAGCAAGCCCAAAAGATGGGTTCCCTCTACCTCACATTGACATTTTGGTCGATAATACAGCAAACCATGCACTCCTGTCATTTATGGATGGTTACGCCGGATATAATCAAGTATTGATGGCCGAAGAAGACATGGAGAAAACCACATTCATCACACAGTGGGGTACATATTGCTATACGGTAATGTCATTCGGGTTGAAAAACGCGGGTGCCACCTACCAAAGAGCAGCTAAAGCACTCTTACATGACATGATGCACAAAGAAGTGGAGGTCTATGTCGATGATATGATTGTCAAGTCTAAGGATCACCCAGGCCATATCGTTGCGCTTCGCAAGTTTTTTGAAAGACTCCGTAAGTATAGCATGAGATTAAATCCAGCAAAATGTGCATTCGGAGTCACGTCAGGCAAATTACTTGGATATGTGATCAGTTCTCGAGGGATTGAAATAGATCCTTCACAAGTAAAAGCGATCATGGCCATGCCACCACCCAAAAATGAGAAGGAGATTCGAGGCTTCATTGGAAGGTTGCAGTACATAAGTAGGTTCATATCAAAGCTCACAGCGATATGTGAACCTATATTCAAGAAGCTTAAGAAGAATGTCCCAGTCTCATGGGATGATGACTGCCAAAAGGCTTTCGACAAAATCAAAGAGTATTTGGCAAACCCACCCGTGCTAGCGCTAGCAATACCTGACTTTCCTCTTCGACTCTACCTTACGGTCACAAGAGAAACGATGGGGGTAATGCTAGCACAAGAGATCGAAAGCAAAGAGAATGCAATCTATTACTTGAGCAAGAAACTCCAAGGATATGAGACGCGATACACGCCTCTCGAGAAGTTGTGTCTCGCACTCGTATGGGCCGCACAGAAACTAAGACATTACATGCTAACTCATACGGTGCATGTCGTGTCTAAGATGGATCCTCTCAAATACCTGTTCGAGAAAGCAACACTCAACGGCAGATTATCAAGGTGGATAGTCAATCCGGCTCAATTTGACTTGAGATTTGTGCCACAAAAAGCCATCAAAGGTTCCGCAGTTTCTGACTTCTTAGCAAACTTCCCGTTAGAAGAAGCTGAAAAAGAAGAAGATGAGTACGATTTCCCTGACGAAGATTTACTCATGACCGAAGACGATAGTTGGACGCTCTATTTCGATGGAGCTTCAAACCAAAAAGGATGTGGTGTGGGAGTCTTGCTCGTATCGCCCAACGAAGAACACATCCCAATTTCCATGAAGCTAGACTTTGATGTCACCAATAATGCCGCAGAATATGAAGCATGCATTTTGGGATTAGAAACAGCTGTCGCCTTGGGAATCAAGAAACTCAGAATCTACGGTGATTCTTGACTAATCATTAACCAAATCTCTAAGAAATGGAAAGTGAGGAGTGAAAGTCTTGCCACGTATCAAGCTCATCTAGAAACTCTCACGGAGCAACTAGATGAAGTGGAATATATGTATTTGCCAAGAAAAGAAAACCAGTTCGCCGACGCACTAGCTAAGTTAGCATCAATGGTGCGAATTCCAGCTGACACGATCAGAATGCCACTAACCATAGAGAGAAGATATGAACCAGCTTATGTTCATACACTTGATGATGAACAAGAATCACAGGAGGAAGATGAAGAACCATGGTATATAGACATCTGTTTCGGGGTTTTCTGATGTCCTGCAAGAGAGTTACAATTCCGAGACTGGAACCGGACGCCTGTACCTGCAAAACAAACGGATGCTCCGGATGATTGGAGATCCGCCTCCGACGGTCAAGTTAGTACTTGATTAAGGAGTAATTAATGCGGAAATTAAAGTGATTGGGTCTCTCTAAGTGAGAGTGTTTAATGTGTGTAATCTGCGTTTTTTTTGCGTAATCTCCCTTAATGAGGATTAAGGGAGGTATTTATAACCTCGGGAAACGTGCCAATCTAGGTTTAGGTTAACCTTTGGCTGATTGGGCTTCCCTCGGAAGTTGGGCCTAGGTGACCGGCTTCTCCATTAGGCATGGAGTATGCCACGTGTCATGACATAATAAGTCCAGGGTGGACGAATAAGCGTGTGCCACGTGGCAAGCCCTGAGAGGTCCAGCTGGGGGACACTTGGCAGGACCTCATTGGCCCACGTGGCACATTCCGATTGGTGGGAGCAAAATCCCCTAATCATTTGCCCCTCACAGGTGGCACGTGACTGGTCACGTGTTACCTGTGACAGGTATCGCCCTGTAACAGGCGACGGCCTGCTACAGGTGTCACTCGGCGAGAGGCCGAGAGATTCTCCCGCCAAAATTTTGAATTCTGGAAGTGACCCTTCGCCTTCTCACTTCGCCTATATAAAGGAGTGTTGACTTCGGTCATTTTCACACTTGAAAACTTTGTGAGAGAACATTCGGACCCCTGAACTTGCTCTGACATTTTGGACCCTTTCTGCCTACCGCCTGCTATGACAAGCCGATTGCAAAGGATTTTCAGAACTTCATCAATCGTCACTCGTTCAGGTAACCGTCGGTTCTCTTACTCTTAATTTTCTCTTTACTTTATTCTTTTTTGAAATGGCACAACGGAAGCACACGACACGACCTAGGTTAGTGATCAGCCGGTCACCGGGGACGGCTGAATCTAGGACTAGGAGTGCCGCCTGCCCTTTTCTGGACCCATCTTTGCCCTTCATACAAAGTCCGACTGTATCTGTGTCTATGTAGAGCATGATGGCCAGAACAAAAAAGACTGCCAGGATCTCAAACTCAGACGGCTCCTCCCACAGGGTGCCGATTAGTGAAACATCTGACTAGGCGCCAAATGTTGAAGTGAAACAAAGCGGCTTGAAAGCCGGCAGTTCTGAGGGAGGAATCAAAGTGACCCCTTCCCATTTTTCAGTTGACAATTCTACATTCTCTCCTGCTCCTTTTAAAGGAGAGGAGGCGGGCCCCTCCGGGAGAGGGGAGGAGTCGTCCTCTTCGGACTCGTCAGAGGACGATTCCGAGTCTAGCTCTTCTGGCCATGCTTCTCTGGACACAGAAGAGAAAAACAGTCGCCTACAAGAGGCGAGGCTTTCTCACGCAATTGAGAAGGGGGACGATTGAGCGGAGCCATCCGCCTCTCACCGAGAGCAAAATACCCCCTACTACTGCACGGTACCTCGGGGCCGGATCACGGCCATGCAAGAGAAAGTGGAGAGCTTTATCGCAAACCACACAATGGGCCCCGACTTTTTAGTGTTCGTGCCGGATCCAGAAGACACAGTCGTCTGGCCGGCTGGTACCAGTTATGATGGCGCTTGCTTTGGCTGCTACGAGGCGGCCATCAAGGCTGGGCTGCGCTTCCCACTACATCCGGCTGTTCAGCGGATCTTGGATGGGTATGAGTTGGGGTTATGGCAGTTAGCCCCGAACTCCTGTGTAAACGTACTCGGCTATGTGGCCGGGTGCGAACTGCACGGGGTGGAGCCAAACTTCGAGGCTTTCGCCCACATGAACTACCTCGGCCGGACCCCTAAGGCAGGCGGTACCGGCTGGTATCAATTGACGAGCCACAGGGGCTACCTCATGACGAGAGGTAAAGCAAACAAATGGAAGGACTGGCGGAGCACCTTCCTTATCATTGAGAGTTCAGACACAGAGCTGAACAAGCGCTTCAACAGGTGGAACAGGAATCCGCCCCTTCTTGCAGGCGGCCGCAGCATGCCGCCTGTTCCCCCCAAGGCTAAGAAAGAGATCCTAGATAAAGGACTCTTCAAAGTAGAGTCGAAGGTGAACTCTACTTCAGGGGTACGAGAGCAAGTACCCCTGAACTGCGTCCCGAGCTTCAAATGGCTCTACGACGAGTAATTTTTGGCCGCCTGTGGCCTCAGCAGTCGGTGCTCAAGAGGTAGCCGGCCTGTCGAATACTCTGTTGTTCCGTGAATTTCTTGTTATGACTTTTATTAACTTTGCTATTTGTTTTTGCAGCGGACGCCATGAGAAAAATTACCGCCTCCAAGACTGCGGCGGCCATGTTGCGGGCCTCCATCATGCAACAGTCTTCAACCGACTCCCCCAAGGGGGCACCCTTGGTGGGCTTCGAACCTTTCACCCTCTTTTTGGAGTTGTGTTTATGCATATACTGACTCTTTTCTTCTTTTTTAGACGGGCGCTCCAAGAGCTTCTTCCTCCCAACAGCCGGACCTCAAGGCCCGGAGAACGACTGTTGCGAGCTCTCCTGGTTCTGCCAGGAAACATGCGGCGGCTGAGAAACAGCCGACCACTTCTTCTAAAACTCCAGCTGGGCCACCTAGAAGTATGAAATTGTCCTTGTAAATTTTAGACTTGCTCCCTCCTTTACTAGGTCTAATCCGTTTGTTTATGCTTGATGCAGCCGCCCCTCAGGAGCCTGACTTGGTCGAAGTGGACAAGTCTATGATCAAGGCCGTACCTCCAGCTGAAAGGGAGGCGGTCAGGGGTGTCGGCACCCTTGACCTAGACGGGATTGCAGGGGTCCTTGCTGAGGTATACTTAGCATATTTTTGAGTATTTGAATTCCAGGACGCCTGTTTTCTTTTTTGTTTGGAAACTGACGCCTGTTCCCCTTTTTACTTAAGCCCTGCTCCAAGTGAACGGCCTTCGCAAGCCGCTTGACCGGAAGAACAAAGAGGTAAAGTCTGCAAAAGCTATGGCCGCCTCTGACTGTGATAAGGCAATGTTTCAAATTGCCCAAAATGAAGTTCTGACAATTGATATTCTTTATTATCAGGCGCAGGCTACCGCCGCTATTCGGGCTCAGTTAGAGGCGGCCCAGAAGAGGAATAGCGAGCTGGAGGCGACCATCAACAACCTCAAGACCGAGCTGAGACCTCTTCGCCAAAAGATGTCCTCATACGAAACCTTGGAGAAATCCTTAGCGAGCGTAAAGGAACGCCTGGTGAACCAGGAGAAGAGTCTTACTCAGGAGCTCTCGGAAAAGGCCGAGCAAGAAAAGAAAGAGCTGGTCCGGGAGATGATGGAAGACTTTGCTCAAATCCAGCGCATGACTTGGGGCCGCCTCTTCCCCAATGCCGACTTTGCCTCCTGGGAAAAAACGTACCGCCAGTGTTCTGATAGATATAATCAAGAGATCCTGGCGGCTGCTGAGGAAGAGGCACTGGAGGAGGAGCAGCCGGTGGTGGCGCTTGTGCCGCTTGGGGGTAATACATCAAAGAAGGACGCAGCTGAAGCCGAGTCCAGCAAAAAGAGTGCTGACCAGGCGGCAGCTGCTAATATTGAAGATCTGCCCCCTTCATAAGCTTTATGTCTTCTTTCCCCGGCCTGCGTGCCGTTTGTTTGTATTTACCCGGCCAGGGGGCCGGGGCTCTGAATATTTTGCCGGTCTTTAATGACCGGCTTCCTTTTAATGAATAGTTTTGTTTTGCTTCAAATTTGTTCAAGTATTGAATATTCTGATATCCAATTGTACACTATACCAACTGTTTTACATGGCCGATAGTTGCAGACAGGTACGGATAGTTAGTCACGCCGCCTATGCCTCTGGACGACTGGTTGTCTCTTTCCAGGCTAGATGATCAGTCGGCCATTTATCCAATCGGTATTCGAACCATTTTAAAGACTGGATCCCCTTTAGGCAGGCAGTTCTGTCATTTGTAAAATTAACCAAGTAGGAAAGTGGTTTCCTACTTGTCATGTTTTTAGGCTAGAGACTTTAGGCCGTCTAGACCGACTGTTCCCCGCCATATTTAATCTAGTGTGAACAGGTGCTGTATGAACACCTTTTTAGTTTCATACTAAATTTTTAAGGAGTGACCAAGTAAACATGATTGTTACCTAGTCGCCAAGTAACTGAGTAGTAGAGGTATCAAGCGGTGGGTACCGATTGTTCCCCTTTATTCGCCAATGTTTGTTGGCTTTTAACTCATAGGTTGTTAACCTAGCAGGAGTAGTGGTTGAGAGCCCCTGTTTGCTAAAAACAGGCGGACGACTCATACCTTTTAGGCTCCATACTAAGTTTGAGAGAGTGACTATGAGTTAACTTTGGTGTTACTCAGTCGCCGTCACTCCTGCTTGAGTAGTAAAGGTACCAGGCGGCGGAGGCCGGCTGAACCTTTTGATTCGCCAATGTTTGTTGGCTATTAACTCAAGAGGTACCCCCTGCATTTATCCCAAGTAATACAGGCGGTCATCTGACTCAGATGTCAACTGCTACCACTGGTTTGGTTAGTGATAGAGTTATCCTTGTCTCAAAAACGGCTACGTGGTTGCCCTTGGGGACAATCGTATAGGTGCCGTGTAATTAGTTTATAGAGCAATGTTCCACCCGAAAAGGAGCTGCTCTCTGCGACGAATTTCATCCGGAGGGATGCCGCCGGACGCCTGCTATGATGTTGGGACAGGTCGTATTAGTTTTGAAGATTGGATCAGTTGGCTTGGCGCCTGGTCTGATCATTCGGCCTGTGGCCTTGGTTAGTCCTTTGGTGGACGCAGATGCTAAGTAAGAGGAGGGCAGCTGCCTATTTAGGCACAGGGTCGGCCAGGCCACCATCATTTTTTAGCTAAGTATAGGAGGGCGGTCGTCTGTCTTGGAATCGACTGTATGTCCAGACGGCATGCCCCTATGGTGATAGAGTAAAATATTCAATGGAGATTAGCCGGCTGTAAAGGTACAGACGGCATGCCCCTCTGAAGATAGAGTAAAATACTCAATGGAGAGTAGCCGACTGTAAAGGTACAGACGACATGCCCCTCTGAAGATAGAGTAAAATACTCAATGGAGAGTAGCCGACTGTAAAGGTACAGACGGCATGCCCCTCTGATGATAAAGTGAAAATACTCAATGGAGAGTAGGCGACTGTAAATGTATAGGCGGCCTGCCCCTCTTAAGTAAGAATAAAAATTAAACATGGAGAGTAGCCGACTGTTTGTCAGTAGGCATGCCCCTTTTAAGTAAAAATGAAAACTGAGTATGGAGAGTAGCCGATTGTTTGTTAGTAGGCGTGCCCCTCTTAGTAAAAAATTGAATATTAAGTATGCAAACTTTTATTAAGTAGCCCTTGACTATTTATATCATTCAAAAGAAATATTTCTTAAGATTATCTACATTCCAAGTTCGAGGCAACGGTTGGCCGTCTGGTGTTTCCAGACGGTAGGTACCGTCCCTGACCTCTTCACAAATTCGGTAGGGTCCTTCCCAGTTGGGAGTTAGTTTGCCAGACTCATTAGCCCTTCCAACTGCTTCCATTTTTCTAAGTACAAAGTCCCCACTTTGAGTGGACGCCTGTGTACTTTTTTGTTGTATGATCTAGTCATTCTCAGGCGGTAAATTTCATGGCGCAAGACAGCATTGCCCCTCCTTTCAGGAAGTGAGTCTAATGCCAGGCGCATGGCTTCCCAGTTTGCCTCTTCGTCATATAGCATTACTCGAAGAGTCGGCTCGTAGTGTTCTATTGGAAGAACAGCTTCCGCACCATAAGTTAGGAGGAATGGAGTTTCTCCAGTCGCCCCTTTTTCAGTCGTCCCAATGGCCCAGAGAACATGTGGTAATTCATCCGCCCATAGGCCGCCTGCTCGTTCAATATTTTTCTTGAGACCGTCTGAGATGATTTTATTAAAGGCTTCTACCTGGCCGTTTGCTTGTGGACGGCCGACAGATGCAAAGTAGTGTGCAATTCCTTGGTCACCCAACCAGCTTTTGAGAACAGGCGTCTCAAATTGGGGACCATTATCAAAAACCATAGACATGGGAACCCCGAACCGAGTGATGACATTTTTTCCAAATGAATGAAATTACATCCTTCGTCTTGATTCCCTTTACAGCCTCCGCCTCTACCCATTTAGTGAAGTAGTCGACTGCAACAAGTATGTACCTCCTTCCGCCTGTAGCAGGCGTATATGGACCCAGAATATCCATGCCCCACTTAGCAAACGGTAGTGGGTTATGAATGGTAGTGAGGTCAGTAGCCGGACGGTGAATTAGTTTGCCAAACCTTTGGCACTTGTCACATTTTTTCACCATCTCCATTGCATCTGCTTCTAAAGTAGGCCAAAAGTAGCCCTGCCGCCTTGCCCATTGAGCAAGCGTCCTACCGCCTATATGAGAAGCACAGTAACCAGAGTGAAGATCGTCTAGTATCTCTCGTCCCTTTTCTGGAGTAACACACTTTAAGAAGGGTTGAAGGTACCCCCTTTTGTGAAGTTCTCCCTTTATTATTTCAAAACTGGTTGCTCCTTTTTTCAGTGATGCCGCCTGTTGATGATCATCCGGCAGGGTACCGTTTGTCAGATATGCCCTGATTGGATCCATCCAGGTTGAGCTTCTGTCTAAGATTCCAATAGGGTCTTCCTCAATGCTTCTCCTCTCCATTACTTCCCAAAAAACAGTTCGAGGAGTATCACAGGAGGCGGATGATGCTAATTTTGAAAGTGCATCCGCCTGGTTGTTTTCTGATCTCGGCACTTGGGTCAGATGGAAATCCTCAAAGGAGCCGACTGCTTGTCGGACCGCCTGTAAATACTTGATCATGGCCGGATGGGTTGCTTCGTATTCGCCATTGTACTGACTCACTATCAATTGTGAATCGGAACAGGCGTCTATTTTCCTTGCCCCTGCCGCCTTGCACATGCGGATTTCGGCTAGTAAAGCTTCATATTCTGCCTCATTGTTTGAGGCCTGAAAACTGAAGCGTAGAGCATACTCGTACCTGTCGCCTTCTGGCGACTGACATATGACGCCTGCTCCACAACCATTTGAAGTAGAGCTTCCATCCACATATACCTTCCAGACTTGGTCTGGAACTTGAGAGTCAGGAGGACGAGTCATCTCAACAATAAAGTCAGCAAAGGCTTGCCCCTTCACTACTTTTCTAGGCTCGAAGGTAAATTCGAGGCTCTGTATTTCTATGGCCCATTTGATCATTCGGCCTGACGACTCCATGATGGTCAGTGGCCGCTTGATAGGTTGGTCTGTATACACGACGACTGCATGTGCCAAAAAGTAAGGCTTCAAATTTTTAACAGCCATGAAGAGTGCAAGACCAAATTTCTCCACTAAGGGATACCTCAACTCGGCATTTTTCAGTACGTGACTGACAAAGTAGACCAGGAGCTGACAGCCGTCTCTTTCAGCAAGGAGAACAACGCTTAACGCATGATCAGAGACGGCCAGGTACATGTAGAGTACTTCTTTGGGCAAAGGGCTGACCAGCCTCGGCAAGGAATGCAAGTGAACTTTCAATTTCTGGAAGGCCGCCTCAGCATCCGGCCCCCATTCAAACCTTGCCTTTTTCTTAATTTCCTGGAAAAAGTATAGGCATTTATCGCCTGATCGGCTTAGAAATCTTCCCAGAACGCCAGACAACCTGTTAACTTCTGAACCTCTCGGATGGTATGAGGCGACTGCATGTCGATGACCGCCTGCACCTTCTCGGGGTTCGCCTTTATTCCTCTCTGATTGATAAGGAATCCGAGAAATTTCCCAGACTCAACTCCAAAGAAACATTTCTTGGGATTGAGCATGACATGGTGCCGCCTGAGTGTGGCGAAAGTTTCTCGGAGGTCCGACAGATGATCTTTCTGAAGTTTAGACTTGACAATCATATCATCAATATATGCCTCGACATTTCTCCCAATCTGATCAAAGAACACAGTATTTATCATTCGCTGGAAAGTGGCCGGGGCATTCTTAAGACCAAACGGCATGACCGTGTAACAGTATAACCCCTGATCAGTGACAAAGGTCGTCTTCTCCTGATCTTTCTTCCATAAAGGAATTTGATGGAAACCAGAGTAGGCGTCCATAAAGCTCATCAAAGCATGGCCGGCTGTTGAGTCGACCAGGTTATCAATTTTTGGCAGAGGGTAACTGTCTTTGGGGCACGCCTTGTTTAAGTCTGTGTAGTCTACACACATTCGCCAGGTGCCATTCGGCTTTTTAACAAGCACCACATTTGCAACCCAGTCTGGGAAGTAACATTTCCGAATGAACCTTGCATCAAGTAATTTTTTAACTTCGGCGGCTGCCGTCTGACTTCTTTCTTCGCCATGGTTCCGCTTCTTCTGCCGTACCGGCTTCTTTTTCGGATCCACGGCCAGTTTATGTACCGCCAGATCAGGACTAATGCCTGGCATTTCATGGACTTCGAATGCAAAGATGTCCTTGTATTCTTTCAATAGTTTGTGCAAGTCGTAACCCAGGTCCCTTAAAGCAGTCGTCCCAACCTTGATTGTTCTGTCAGGACGCGAGTCATCTAAGATCAGGTCCGTATGCTCACCAGCTGGCTGAGGGCGGAAATCATCCAACCGCTCCTCTGCCAATGATTGCTATTTTCTGTCTTTTCTTGCGGCCCCTGTCTGGGATGCCTTTCTCTTCTTGCCGCTTGCTTCTTGAACAGGCGCACTCTCCTTGACATTGTCAAGGTCTATTTTTCCACCGCTCGACCCAGTGGCCATAACAGTGGGTTGACATCCGCGAGATAGCACTCTCGGGCCATCCTCTGATCTCCCCTTAGGGACCCGACTGTTCCATTATCCCTCTCAAACTTGAGCAACATAAGAGATGGGATTATAACAGCCTTGGAATTATTCAGGGTTGGTCGTCCCAGAATCATGTTGTAGGCCAAGAGTTCTTTTACTACCAGGAACCGGACTACCATGTGTCGTCCTTCCCCTTTTTCGCCCAGGCGGATGGGTAAATCCACTCGTCCCACTGGGTGGACGACTCCTCCTCCAAACCCTACTAAAGGGTTGGATGCCGGATGTATGCAATCAGTCTGATATTTTAGTTTCGACAAACATTTGCTACTGTTGAGATCTGAGGAGCTTCCGGTATCTATGAGGATTCGGCCAACTCTCTGGTTGGCCACTTTACATTCAATAACGATAGGGTCGTCATGCGGCCCTCTTACCCCTCCTAGATCTTCTTCAGTGATGACAATCTCAGGAAATGAATATTTGGAGGGCCGTTCTTGGTGAACGGAATTTACATCTAACCGCCTGATATTGTCTTTGTTGCCCCTAATAGTGGGGCTGCCTCCTGAGAAGCCGCCTGGAATGGTGTAGACGACTGCATCATCTGTATCGGAGCTGTCGGCCTGTTGATTCTTTTTGGTCGACTGCTTTTTTGAGGAAGTGTTCCCCGTAGATTTCTTGACATAAGTGGCAAGATCACCTTGCTCAGCCAGGCGGTCCAGATACCGCATGAGACTGATGCATTTATTGGTGTGATGACCAACATCTTCATGATAATCACAAAATTTTTCTTGGTTCCGGTTGTTTGCAGAACCCTTCATGGGGACCGGCTTCTTAATTGAGATCCGTCCCTTGATTTCCTTTAGGATAAATTGGCTATCCTTGTTAAAAGCATACTTTGGGGAGTATGGTTTGAATTCTTTTTTCTTCTTCTGGGCTGGCTGTTTAGAGGAATCAGCCGCCCAGACCTCTTTTCTCTTCTCATCTTTGTTTGACGACTGTTTCTGTCGTCCTTCTCTTTTGTCGGACCTTTTCCCGTCTGACTGTTTTACCGTACTACAAAGATCAGTCGCCTGTATATAGGCTTCCGCTTCAATCAAGGCCTCTTGAAGAGTCGCCACCCTCTTTCGGACCAAATCAAATTTGAAGGTCGACCCGTCTTTGAGACCTCTGAAAAAGTCAGTATAGGCTATTTCATCCGGTAACCCTTGAATCTGTATTCTCATCAGGTTAAATCGCCTGATGTAAGAACGAAGCCCCTCCTTCTCGCCCTGCCGAATTGTTCCTAAATCAAGGGTCGTCTTCTTCGCAGGGATGTTCATGGCGAAGTTGGAGGTGAATAAGTAAGCAAGCGTCTTGAAGTTATTTACACAACCAGTCGGCAGGTTGCCGAACCATTGTTGTGCGATTACTTTGAGAGTCGCTGGGAAACACTTGCACCAAGTGGGATCATCCAACCCTTGAAGGTACATCTGGTTGGTGAATGCCATCAGATGGTCTTCTGGGTTAGTAGTGCCGTCATAGGCACCTACTAATACATTTTTCACTTTGGCCGGTTGAGCGGCTTCAGTAATTCCCTTGGAGAAGGCCGACGGCTGTTCACCAAGTCTAAGCAACCGTAGCTGCCAGTCCATAGGTTGGACATTTTTTGCTGCATGTCCACCAAACGAAGGTGGGTGTAAAAAATACTGTTATTGCGGTACAAACGGTAAGTTTGGTACCGCCTGGTCTCTATGAAAGCCGGACTGACGGGAGGTGCCGCCTGACTGACCCTCATGATACGACTGAGTATGCCTCATCGAGGTATTTCGTAGACTGTCTTGGAAGTTTGAAGTAGAGGCCGACTCTGACAATCGGTCACTCTTCTTCTGCTCTAGCAGTAGCCGAGCGTCTGTGTATGTTTTCCTCGACCCGTCCGCCTGAATATGACGAACAAGTTTCCTATTTCCTGGAGTAGGAAAACAGTATTTTGTGAAATCAAGGGCAGGTGGCTCCCACTTCCTAGATTTAGGATGAGGGGTCGCCTCTCGCCCTTGAACTGGCTTCCTCTTCCGTGAAGTGGAGGGTTTCTTAGCCGAATGCTCCTTGTCTAGAGCAGGCGGCTTCTTGTTGATCAACTCTTGAATTTCTCCCTTGAAGTCCCTCATGAAGGTCATGAGTTCGTTCCTTGTAATGGGAGCAGACCCATCAGTCGGCTGCTGCCGAACAGGCGGTGCGCCTGCTGGCTCGCTTCCAGTTTGAAGATGTTCCCGTTCCCTCCTTTCGGTATGACGGGTACGTCGGGCCCTTAGGGTCCCGTCTGAAGCTGTGTGAGCTTCAACTTCAAATTCATTCTCAGTATCGTGGTCCGACTGAACTTGAGGGTCGTCTAGGGGACGCCTCTCTTCAAGAGTCGGTACAGACGTGGATGCCATCTCAGAAGTACTCTCCCCACAGACGACGCCAAAATGTTTCGGGGTTTTCTGATGTCCTGCCGGAGAGTTACAATTCCGAGACTGGAACCGGACGCCTGTACCTGCAAAACAAACGGATGCTCTGGATGATTGGAGATCCGCCTCCGACGGTCAAGTTAGTACTTGATTAAGGAGTAATTAATGCGGAAATTAAAGTGATTGGGTCTCTTTAGGTGAGAGTGTTTAATGTGTGTAATCTGCGTTTTTTTGCGTAATCTCCCTTAATGAGGATTAAGGGAGGTATTTATAACCTCGGGAAACGTGCCAATCTAGGTTTAGGTTAACCTTGGGCTGATTGGGCTTCCCTCGGAAGTTGGGCCTAGGTGACCGGCTTGTCCATTAGGCATGGAGTATGCCACGTGTCATGACATAATAAGTCCAGGGTGGACGAATAAGCGTGTGCCACGTGGCAAGCCCTGAGAGGTCCAGCTGGGGGACACTTGGCAGGACCTGATTGGCCCACGTGGCGCATCCCGATTGGTGGGAGCAAAATCCCCTAATCAACATCCTTAATTATGTGACAAGAGCAGAATACCCTCCTAATACTGATAAAAGGGCACGCTGTGCTTTAAGGCTCCTGGCCTCACAGTATGTGCTCATCAGGGGAGAACTCCACAAGAGAACCGCAACAGGAAGGAATCTCTTATGTATAGCCAAGAAAGAAGCACATAAAACCATGGAAAACATTCATGCTGGTATATGCGGAACTCACATGAATGCAAAGATGTTAGTCCAAAAGATTCAACGACAAGGTTACTATTGGACTACTATGGAGCGAGATTGTCATGAGTACGTCAAGAAATGTATGAAGTGTCAAATCTATGCAGACTTACAGCATGTTCCACCTTCACTTCTCTACACGTATACTTCTCCATGGCCTTTCTCCACTTGGGGCATTGACATCATTGGAAAAATCACACCACCAGGACAAGGGGGGCATGAATTCATTCTCGAAGCAATCGACTACTTCACCAAATGGGTTGAGGCAGCCTCATATGCTAAGCTGACGGCAAAACATGTAGCTCAATTCATTGAGAAAAATATCATATGCCGCTATGGGGTACCACATGAGATGATCAGTGACAATGGAACACATTTCCAAGCCGAATGCGCGGAATTGTTGCAGAAGTATCATATCAAACATCATCGATCATCACCTTACAGACCACAAACGAACGGAGCAGTCGAATCGGCCAACAAAAACGTGAAGACCATCATCGAAAAGATGACGGAAAATTATAAAGATTAGCCAAGTAAGCTACATTTCGCCCTTTGGGGTTATCGAACCTCTGTTCGTACATCGACAGGGGCTACCCCCTTCTCCTTGGTCTATGGCGTCGAAGCTGTACAACCAATCGAGCTCGAGATACCTTCTCTCCAAATCGCATTGGAAAGCCAACTAGATGAAGTCGACTGGATTAGAGCAAGATACGACGAACTGGTCTTGCTTGATGAAAAACGCTTGACAGCTTTGCATCATGTCCAAACCTACCAACAGCGTATGGCACGACATTTTAATAAAAAAGTCAAGACCAGGAATATCAAAGAGGGTGACCTAGTGCTTAAGGCACTTCGCAAAAATGTGTTAGATCCAAGAGGAAAATTCAGACTGAACTGGTCAGGCCCGTACATTGTTAAAGCCATCCTCTCTGGCGGAGCGGCACAATTGGTAGACATGGACGGCAACGGCTTCCATAATTTAACCAACTTGGATCAACTCAAGAAATTCTACGCCTAGTCGCATGGGTTCATGACCCAATAGAGCTACGTCTGGCCTGATTCCTTTTTAGGATACGTAGGCAACCCCTCAAGGGGGCCCGGCCACTTTAAAATATAAAAAATCCTCCCTCTATTGATCTAATATGCGCGTCGGTTCAGCATTGCGTCACGGCAAAAAAAAAAAGGGATAAATATGCCGCGACACGGGAGATATTCCCGTCTGACGGGAGAAAATCCCGTGTCACGGCAAACTCTGAACGGCAAAAAAGGACAGAGTGCCTCCCGTGACACGGGATTTGTTCCTGTCTGACGAGAGAACTGTTCCGTGCCACGTCACCCTGTCTACCAAAAAAAAAAAACTGCAGATTCCCGTGACACGGCAGTTTTGACCGTGTCACGGCAGACTCTAACCGTGACACGGTGACTGTTTTGTGTCACGGGGCCTATTCGGAGCGTATTTTTACCTGTAATAGTACCAGAGAGCCCTTCCTGATGGCTTTCCGGTCAGTTTTTGCCTCGTCAAGACCACGAAATGTTTCTCCAAGGCACGTCGGCATAGGAGATCTTCCGGATTCAACATGCTTAAGCACAGACGCTAGACAAGCATGTCCTACCCTACCGTTTGCAAATATTAACTTGCTAAACATGCAAAAAATATATGCCCTTCTACGATATACATGATAAGACTCAGAGATAGGGCAATTAAAATATAAGTTAGCAAGTTTTTCTAAATCTACTTCATTACCACAAACAATTCTATTTAAATCTGGATCTGTTAGATTCAGATGGCGTTCAAAGTCTTGGTAATAATATTCGCGTAAGGTAGGCATGGCAATAAGATTTCTAGCAGGAAATCCAAAGATTGCACCAAATTCCTCCGGCAGAGGACAGATCTCATCATAATCAAATTTGAAACAGTGCGTTTCCGGACTCCAATAATCTAATGCTGCTCTAAGAAAATCATGTTCAATAGCTACATGTCGCAGGGCTAGCAAACCCCTGACGTAAAATAATTCTAACTCTCTTTTTTCAGCATTGGTTAAAGAATAAGACCAGTCGCGCAATGTATTATCAAAATTCTGAGACATGATTATTGAAATATTAAATTCTAAATTATTTTGTGTTTCGTAATTATGCATATCATGAATAATCTGGTCTTATTTTATAGAAAAAGCGCTCGGAACTGCCCAGAATTTATCTTTTCGCACGCGTGAAACTAACCGCTGAATAATACGCTTCCCGTGACACGGGAAATTCCACTATGTCACGAGAACCTTTGCCGTGACACGGCAGGTTTTGCCGTGACACGGTGAACAGTGCCGTGTCACGGCACTTTACGCGCCAGATTTTTTCATCTTTTCCGTATCTATCCGGATTTTTTTATATTTTCTTATCTTTAACGTTTATTTTTTAGTCTTTTCTGAGAGTTTTATTTCTAATAAAATTCTCACCTTTTTTTTATCTTTATTTTAAAATTTTATTTCCGAGAGTTTTATTTCTAATAAAATTCTCACCTTTTTATTTTTATTTTATTTCTTTATATTTGTTTTGTTTTTTACGAAAATATGTTTTATATTTATTTACTCATCATTTTATTTTATTTCTTTTCTTTTCTTTTGGGAAATTTTATTTTAAGTATTTATTTCTTTTCTTTTGGGGAAGGTCGGTACCCTCCATTACTCCACTTATGTTTTTTTCGTCGTGTCATTAACAAGTACACAATCACACACAAAGAGTCTCAAACACACACTAACACACACAATAGTAGATATATAAACTGTAAATAATGTACAAAGAGTCGTAATACATAAATGTGTCAAGTGTCATCACAGTATGCACAAAAACCCTCGGTCAAAAATCTCTAGAATCAGAATCAGTCTCATCTTGACCCTGTGCATGTGGACCTCCCTGTGTGTATCGGAATGGCAAACCGAAGAGTCCCTCGACCATCCGAGTACGGGGAGTAGCGTCCCTACTAGTCCCCGTAGGCCCAGTAGTAGCCAAGCTCAAAGCAGGACCCGTCCAGCCGGAGAATGGAGTAGACTGGCCCAAAGATACTGGAATCGTCGGCGAAGGCATCGTCCCATACAGCGGAACCGAGAACAAGCCCGACAGTGGTGGAGGAATCCTGGATAATGGGGCCGAGAATGAACCAGGATCCAAAGGAGACCCAAACTTAGGAACTGGAGGCTGTGAAAATGACGGACGCTGAGAAGACTGACCCTGCTGCCACTGAGCCTCCTGGAACGGCTGAGTAGTCTGCGGCTCTCGCTGAGAACGCCGGTGAGCCTCAGGAGATCGTCTACCACGACCAAGCTCCTCCTCGTCCGAGCTTCTGGGCCTCGAGCGCGAGCGGGACCTCCGTCGCTCCTGAAAAACACAAAATCAAAAGGTGTCAACGATGCAAAATAAAACAAATGGTAGAAATGAAAAAATAATAAGTGATACCTCAAGGACGTCGCTAGAGCTCCGAAAACTCGCACCACGCTGAAGCTTGATGATACAATACTTCAGCGCGTCCACCAGCTTCATAATTCCCATCACCTCCGGGCGGTTAGGCTGAGGATAAAACAAAGAAAAATCAGTAATAAGCAGCATTAAAAGAGTGGATAATGCGTCAAAGAAAACTCACCGGCTCAAAAACCTCGGGCACTGACTCCTGCGCCTGTCTATAACCCTCCGGCGCGTCAGCAATATGGTCCTCCGTGATACCGATCGGCCCAGGGTAGCGGACAGACTGAGGAGGAATCTGAATCCTCCCCACAGGGTGGATGGTCGTCTAAAAATATGATCGAATAATCAAGTTATTCGACTATTTAAAACAGAGACTAGAAAAGAAGATTCTCGAAAGAAATCATACCTCGGGAAGACGGGGTGGAGGAGCTAGAGAGGGAAGCAGATCCCGCGCATAGTTGCTCTCCATGTGAACGAGCTTCTGCCACGTAAGAGTGTAGCGCTTTCCCCTGTTGATCAACCCTCTGATCAAGCGGGAGTCCAACATCGACTCTGGCGGGGATGAAGGCACCACGAAACGATCGCCGCTATGCTGACGGACGATTCGCTCCCCCAAATACCAGACGAAGCGCCCAGTACCAACCAAAATGGTACGGTACACTGAAAGACGTAGGGCCTCGGGTAGATCAGTCATCCCGGCCCAAGGACGATACTGGACATCGATGGGAACCTGGAAACCATAAAAAGTTAGGCGTGAAACGACAGAAACAACATCAGAAGGAAAAAACGCAACAAATCTAATCCTTACGCCAACGGAAGAGGTGCCTCGGTGTAGTAGCCCACGAAGCGCCAGAACAGACTCCACCCGTGACTCTCCTCGGTCACGCCAGCTGGCTCCGACGGGGAAGTCATGGACCACTCCCCCACGCCGGCGAGGAGCCAAGCCTGGGAAGTACTCGTAGAACCATAACTACAACAAAAATAACATTCAGCACACGAATCGAACAAGCCGAAATGAAACAAGAAGGGAAAAGATCATCACCTCTACGACTCTCCACAAGCCGTAAACGGTGATAGGGGACTCGTCATTCAGCTGACGGCAGCCATGACGTATAGATAGAAGAAGATCCGCGTATCCAAGACTGGCCCAGCTGTAGGATCCTTTCTCGGGAATCCTGGCCAAAGAAGGGAGGTAGCAGAGGAGCACGCGTGAACTCCTGTCGGGAGAGAGGGTCATAGAGATCAGGATCAAGATGAAGATCCGCACCCGCTGCTCGGCCGTCGTATCCTCCATATCGAAGCCGCGAGCAAGAACTGAAGCCGACTCCGATCATCCACTCCTAGGACCACCTCGAGACACCGGTTGGGTCCTGATGTGCTGAACGACCGGACCCAACAAATCAGCTACCTTAGGCAATGTCCAAGATAGATCGGACATCTGGCATACTGCCTGGTCAGTAAAGCGCATCCCGCTAATCATGCTGAAGTCCAGGAGGGTCACCGTCATCTCCCCCCAAGTAAAGTGAAACGTGTTGGTAGTATCCCAGAAATACTCCAACAATGCGCGAACGACCGTCGTGCCGCAACCCCGGGGGCTGCGAAACCCTACAACCGCCGCGTAGAAATCGACCAAGCCAGACGACTCCCATAGGGCGCTCGTAGCAGGATCCCCCGTAATGACCTGGTAAAGTCGAGGGATCAAATTACCGGCCCCGGAACCATGCTGGCGGAGTGTGCCATCGACTATGCCGGAGAGTGTGCGGTGAGAGACGTGGTTTTCACGGCAGAAAACCAACTGGTCTGGGGTCCATGAAGGTGGAACCCACCTACCCCTACTCGTAGATGTCCGAGGCTCAGACTCCAAGACGTCGTCGTCCACGCCCTCAGGGACAGTGGGAGTGTCCTCCCGAAAAGCCCGACGCCGGCCGCGGGTAGAAAGGTCGCAATCTCGTCGTCTAGGCATGCTATTATTAAAATCTAAATGTTTAGCATCATTTCCTAAACATTTTAAATTGCAAAATAATAATCTAAATACTTAGCATCATTTCCTGGGTTATTTAGTTGTTTATTGAATTATATGCTAAATTTTTACCTCAAGGCTAAAAATTGGCAAAAATTATGGTATTTAGTTTCTCCATGACAAACTAATACTACAGTTCTCCTAGCCGCATGATACTATGTTCTCCATGACAATATAGTACATATGAAAAATATGAATCAACACATCATTTCACAAGGTTCACCACCATCTTTTTTTCACCATTTCAAAGCATGAACATTATTTCACAAAGTAGCACCCAAAAATTGTGATTTGCTCAATTCTCCATCAAATCATGCAACTTTTGTCTCAAATTTCTCACAAACAAACATGTACACATATACAAGTAAAATCATGGCAAGAATTTCAACATAAAGCTTCAAAATCAAAAAACCCCCAAATTAATTTTTTAGGGTTTGTCATGAAATTGTTAATGTGAAGCAAATTCAAAGCAAAAATCAAAGGGAGCTTACATGGATGTTTGTAAAAGGTCAAAAATGAGGAGAAGATCGAGAAATTACAACAAAATTGGTGAAATTCGAACTCCAAAACTTGAAAATGTGTTCCGGCCACCAGAGCAACTGCCTCGACACGGGCGAGACTAACCGTGTCACGGTCAAGAGTAACCGTGTCACGGCAACCTCCAAGCGTGACGGAGCTCCGACAATCTGGGCGGCAGCTCCGGGACATAAGCAGAAGCAGCAACGGAAACAGCAGCAGCGCAGTACAGTGCAGCAAAACAAAAAAGAAAGGAGAAGAAAAAAAAAACAAAAGAGAGAGACTAACCGTGTCACGGTCTCCGTTACCGTGTCACGGCGAGTTTCGAACGGCCGGCGGTTAACCTCAGGCGTGGCGCGGCAGCTTTTGGGGAGAGAGAAGCTAAAGTGGTGAATGGTGAAAGCAAGAAGAAATGTGAAATGAAAAAATGGTGCACGCGGATTTAAAGGCAGAAAAGGACAAAAAAGAGCCGTTGTTGACTGATTCAAACAGCGAAAAAGAAAAAAAAAGAAAAAATAGGTGTCCCGTGACACGGGATACTAGTCCCGTCGGACGGGTATCCCTGACCGTGTCACGGGAATCTGATGACGTGGCGCGGCAAACCTGAGCCTGGTCAGGAAATATTCTTAGCTTTTTGACCAGTTTGGCTAACTTTCCGAGTTTATTGGGCGATTATTTTTCGCTGCAGTTACGCGGAAAATCCCAACTGATATTTAAGGGGGGCTAAAATTGCCATTTTACCCCTGGCAAGCGTCAAAGCCTATTTTTCGGCATTTTAAGCATTTAATATGGTCGGATAATCGGCTTAAAATTGTGAATTATCTGCAGCCCGCGTTCGGGGATAATCGAACCATCATACACTTATCAATTTTCAGCAATAGTCGGCTTTCCTCAGGCTTGGAAAGCGTTATCGGTGGATTTTTCTTCAAGTATAGAAAACCGCCAAGTCGGCTTTCCTCAGGCTTGGAAAGCGTTATCGGTGGATTTTTCTTCAAGTATAGAAAACCGCCAAGTCGGCTTTCCTCAGGCTTGGAAAGCATTATCGGTGGATTTTTCTTCAAGTATAGAAAACCGCCAAGTCGGCTTTCCTCAGGCATGGAAAGCGTCATCAGTGGATTTTTTCTTCAAGTATAGAAAACCACGAAATTTCTTTGTTGGCTTTCCTCAAGTATGGAAGGCATTAGCGGTGGATTTCTTCAAGTATAGAATGACACCAAATTTGTTTGTCGACTTTCCTCAGGCATGGAAAGTATTATCCGGTAGCTTTCTTCAGGCTTAGAAAGGTACCAAACTCTTCAGTCGGCTTTCCTCAAGCATGGGAAGCATTTCAACAAATGTCACTCGGTGGATTCCTTCAAGCTTAGGAAGATTCCAAACTCGTTTATCACCGACACACTGGTGTCAGATACGTTTCTATCCCTTTACTCTCTTATCTGTGGAATTAATATTTTTCTCCTAGTATCGGCGTATGCAGAGTGATTTAGGATCACAGAACGTCTTAAATCATTATCCGTCCCTATCGACTACTTTGACTATCATTTTCGAAACTAATGTTTCTACAAACTCAGTCAAAGTGGGGGCTTCTGTAGACACCTAAAAATGTCTCCCCAAAACCAAACCCGATGATAAATAACCTTTCACCGCCACTGTTGGTCGGGTTTACTATTTAATCCCGAGAGTGCTTGAAAAATCGTATTTTATCAAATTCATACCTTTGAAAGGTCCATGGATTAGTCTTGATGTTTGGTAAAAGCATAGTTTTAATTTTAGCCCAAGCTTGTTAATTAATTTTAAGCCCAAACCTTTTTATTTTATTATTTTATTATTTATTTTTGGCCCAAATATTTTATTTTATTTTATTATTTTAGTCCGAATAATAAAGTCAGAAAAAAGCCCGAAATTATCAATCGGCACTTAAAAAGCCGAAAGAAATTAGGGTTAAAAATGAATTTAGACGGAAAAATGGACTGAAATTGACCGTGTCAAGGTACAGCCTGACGTGTCACGGGAACCCCTCCCGTCTGACGGTGGGACTTTCCGTGACACGGGAGGTCTGCCGTGACACGGGAAGTTCCGTGTCCTTTCCGCGTAAACCCTTAACGCGTTTTCCGTTCCGTTTTCTGAAAATTTCCCGCGTCACTCCAAAACTGACCGTGTCACGGGAATGTGTACCATCTGACGGTACATTCTAACCGTGTCATGGTACATTCTAACCGTGTCACGGGATAGTTTTTTAGGGTTTTTATCATTTTAGGGTTCCGTCTGCTCCCTCAGCACATTTCCCTATTAATACCCCCTCATTTCTGATGTACGGGGCAACGAGAATTCCATGATTCTTATTTTCTCTCTTCTATGCTATTAACCTAAACACTAGCCTACCCTTTTCACTTCAAAATTCTTTCTTCAAGCACTCAAAGGAGTCCATATTTTACTCGAGGTTCTGTCCTTAAGCCAAGGCGTGAAAGGTAGAATCGTGTGGGGGTTTGGCCCCAAAATCAATCTTATTTTACTTAATTTAATTTAGTTATTGTTTTATTATTTCCTTGAAGTTACTAACTCGTTTATTATTTTGTAGTTGCAAGCAAACATATTCAAAGTAAGGATCATGCTCTTTTATTGTTATTATTATTTTTCTAACAATTTTATGTTGTTGGGATTGTGATTAAATTGGTATTAATGTTGATTTTATTTTTGATCATCATATTGCATGTTTAAAGGGAATATGTAATTGAAAATCACGCCTAATAAGATAATTTGGACAACCAGTTTAGGATCCTTTTAATCTTATTATTAATTTAAATGATCACCAAATTTTTAGAATTATGTGTGCATTAATTTTAAACCAATTTAGTTAAATAATAGTTTGGAGCGAATTGAATTATTGTTTGTATGCCTTTGAGATCACAGGAATGCTTTTCACTATAAGAATCGAGTAGAGGCCAATACGGGCGAATGTGACTCCATGACTCACTTCGTACCATCATCCCCGATCCTCCTTTCGTGGTTCCGAACCATATGGAGTTAGTAATCTCATGGATTATGAATGGGGTGTAACCTTCACAGGTCAATCGTTGTTGTCTTCGTTGTCCCTTATCGTGGTTGCCTTTTATGATCAGTGAACGGTTTACAAGTTCCTTAAAAAAGTTGTTGGCGGCTCCCTACTTTACTTGTCCCTAATCGTAATGTCAATTCCCACTTCCTATGAGTGCCAAGCATATTCACAACATGCTTTAACGTAGGCGCACTTCGAACGACGCCTACATTACTGCATATGGTCCATCTTCATATAAACAAGCCAAGGATCATTCTGAGTGGGTGAATGCTATGAACAAGGAATAGGCATTGACACTATAAGAAAAAATATTTTGGGCAACAAACAAATTCGTCGCCCATACTCTTGGGAAACAATATTCAGGTTGTCTTGGGCTCGTCGCACAAGGGTCGACGCCCATTCCTATTTGGGCGATGAACAAGTTTTTGGTTGAACATAACCGAGCATGGGCGTCGAATGAGGTTGTCTCCCTAATTACAACTTTGTGCTATGGATTCTTATTTTTGTTGCCTTTGTATTTGCACTTTCGTCAACGAATAACATATTTCGTTGCCTAAAGGTGATATTGTCACATCGTAGACAACGTTTGGGCGACCATATAATGGCATCACCCAAAACTATTTTAGGCAACGAGAAGTTACCTTTGTTTCCCAATTTCATAATGTAGTACCAAGTTTAAATTGTAATGTGCGTCGATTTTGTTGCCCAAAACCTATA
This sequence comes from Chenopodium quinoa, assembly GCF_001683475.1. NCBI lineage: Eukaryota > Viridiplantae > Streptophyta > Magnoliopsida > Caryophyllales > Amaranthaceae > Chenopodium > Chenopodium quinoa. The sequence goes on from NW_018742483.1 coordinate 821,590, forward strand.
ATGAGCAACGAGTTATGTGATTATTTTGTTGCCGAATAAATGAAATATTGGGCAATGAGTTTTGTGTAGTTTTCCAGCTACTTTTACCTTTTTCCTAAATATTTTACATACGTAAACAACAAATCATTATACTATTTATATAGGACAATAGTAACGGCTCCCTATTCAAAAAATTTAAATTTCATAGATCAAATTTATGGCATAAAAACCCATAACAAAAAGTACATTTGTTTCTCCAAGTTCAATCTAAGAAAATTAAAATTACATTAAACTTGTTTTACTAAGAAACATGTAGTAGGACCATCTAAGTTAGATTCAATAATCCTTAGAAATTACTAGCTGTAATAAAGAGTAAAAATATATCCAAAATGTACATCTTGTTCCTCGGCTTGTTACCAAAATATCACGATCCTTTGTTCTTGTAAAATAATATTCCAAAATTATATACACACTATGAAATATTGCTCTTTTCACCACATAAAAGAGAGGTCATGAAAATGACAATATTACCACTAATACGATACTATTGTTAAAAAAAATGACATCAAATTTAAAAGGAGTATGTAGGAGGTGAAAGATGTCATTAATGACAAAATTACCACAAGAAATCGTTTATGGAAGGTTTTTCTCCTTAATTTTCCTGCTCATTATAATACATGTAAATGTTAGTAACTATTAAGAGAAGTTGTCACACTGACTAGAGTATTAATGACATGGATAAGCAGTAAGTGAACGAGCTTATTGATGACAAAATTATGAAGGCCTAAAAATAAACAAAGTTAACTTAGTCTAGCAAGTATGTAGCAGATAGTGCAATGTAAACCAGAACAAACCAACAAAAAATAAACATATATGTAAAACATGTTCATTATATACATCTGCCAATGAAAAATAAATTTAATTTTCGGTAATTTAATAAAAATAAAAAAAAACTTCAGTCCTAAGAGAAAAAGGGAGGATCCTCCATTCCATAATTATAAATCATTTGTATCTGGAGTTGTAAATGAAAAGAAGAAAATTAGGCTTGAGATAAGGGTGAATGAAAGGAGTGGGAACGATAAAATAGAGGAGTAAAAAAGTTATTATATTATATTACTGCCCAAGGAGTCCTTTTTCTTACTTTGGCCACGGCATACTGCTGGCTAAATTTCATCAAAATAATTCTCTAAAAGCAAGTTCAGTTTATCATTAACAAGTGGAAAGAACAAAAGCCTCTGATAACAGTAGCTCTACCCTTATTACAAACAACTCCAAGTAGTAAGCTCACTCATTTGAAAATACTTGAATAACATCGATTCCAGCACCAAATTGAAACATATAGCAACACAAGCTGATAATCAATAAAAATATAATAAAAAAAACACACCAATAAATTAAACCTCATGATATAATATAATAAAAAAAAATCAATTAGAAAAGACCAACTAAAAACAAAGACTAATCTTCTTTAAAGCTCCTCAACAAAAGGGGTAATAAAAGGACCTTAAGAATTAAGCAAAAGAATTTCTTAGACAGTAAAAATGGCTTGAATATACTCTAATTTATCACAATCGCTCTCTTTTCCTAGAACAATAGATGGGTATGACAGGATAACTGCATTATACAAATTTGTTTGCATCATACGTGTTTCCTCCAATTATGTAGATAAAGTATATGCATAGAAAAACCATTTCATTCCAAGTGCCAAAATTAGCATATCCAATAGCTATTATCATTGATTCATGATTTGAAGATAACATTTTGACACCAATCCAAAATAAACCTATAGTACGCACTTGTCCATTTATAGACAACCTAATTACCAAGCCAATAAAGAAAAAGGAGTGTTTTGACAAATGAAGTACAATATAAGCTGAGAAAAATCCTCCTTCAATGATCAATGAGAATCACATGATAGAACATGCAACAGGATTACTAAATGTTGTGGTGTGCGCAGTTTATTATACTCAGAGTAGTAGGTCCTGTATTTTAAAATTAGACATGTTCTCCTATAACTAAATCTCTATATAGATACTCAATTCACTCATGACATTATATTTTTAGGTTCTGTACAGTAGATTTGTAACAAACTAACAAAAATTGAAGTTTAAAAAAAATTGGACATGAACGAAAACCTCTTACATATAAGATTAATTAAACTAATATCATTGTCCTCCCATAAGTGTCATCTACTGCTAGGCTGGTTATATGCTTTCTACTTGATATTACACAAATCAGTAAATTCAATTAAATTCTAGGTTAATATTACCCATCTAATATAAACCCTTAAAATTTTTTGGGACATATCTGCCATCTAAACTTTTTAAACTTTCCGTCACACCAAACAAAACCAGGAAAACTAATAAAAACCAATAACATCAATAAATCTGAATTGGAAAAATTAAAACCATAAGATAATTAAACGAACGCTTTCTTTTTATTTAGTTACTGAAATGAAAATCGAAATTCACTTGATTAATATAGAAAAGAATGAATCTTAACCATTGCACAACTGACCCTTTGAGATCGAGGACACCTTGTAGCCGTCATTAGTTCTCCCAATAACCACTGCTGGACAACCTATTAACAATCAAAAATAGGGTTTGGCTGATTTAGAAACTAAATAATTAATTTTACAAAGGAAAAGCATAGATTGACATACTATAAGAATAAATACCATGAAATTAAGGATGCGGAAAAAAAAAGGAAAAATTGCCCGCAATAATCTGACGTTTTGCCCGTCCGCTGAAAATAATCCCACCTTTACCCCCGATCTTTTTTATTGGTCCCTACAGGTTACCTTATCTATTGTAGCCGGTTTTGGGGTGATGTGGCTTCCAACGGTTATAATCCTTTTAATTTTATTTTTAAATATGTCAGCTCCTCAATATTTATTTCTCTTTCTTCTTCATTCTCTATTTAAAAACAAGACCTCCCCTTTGTACTCTAAATTTCCTCTCTGAATTTACTTTCTTCTTAGCTAAATCTGTCACAAATGGCTAGTAGGAGGCATAGTGGTTCAAGTAGTTCTACTTCGTTAAGAAATTTTGGCTTGGTTTCCCCAAAAATGAAGTGCAGGTGTGGTTTGGAAGCAATTACTCGTACGGTTAAGAATGGTGAGAATGTGGGGTTGAAGTTCCATGGATGCCCTAGATGGCCTGTAAGTTCCATGTGTAGTGCGAATTTATATGTATTTGATTAATTAAGATTAATTCAGATAATTAAATTGGGCATTTGAAACTAGGGCTTTCAATCTAATTGAATTGGGGTTTTTTTCATATTTTTTTGCAGGAGGGTGATTGTGGCTTCTTTCAGTGGGTTAATGTTAACCTCAAAGATCTTGATGAACTATAATTACAAATGTTTGAAAGAGATATGCATGTTGATGAAAAAGAAATGGAGATTGATTTCCTTAAAGAATAATTGAAGATGGTTGAGAAGAAATTGGGAAATAAGGAGGATGAGTTGGATGACACAAAAATGGAGTTTTGCCACACTCAAATTGAATTGATGAAGGCTACAAGGAATGAAAAGAATTTTTCCATTGCTCTGTTTGTTTTATGGATTTTCTTTGCTTTCATGATAGTGATTTTGAAGGCATGACTATGATGTATTGCAAATGATTGTAGGTAGTTTAACTAAGTTAAGTTAGTTTAGTTTGGTTAAGTAATGTATTGTGGTCATTTGTGACATGTATTGAGAAAAGAACTAGTTGTTGTGTAATGGGAAATACATTGATTAGTTAATGAAAGTTATTTTGACAATAAATTGCACAATACTTGAATTTTTGACATAGCTGAATAAGTTCAACAAAAGAGGGTGAAATTGTTTTCCCTAACAGTCATACACAAAATAAACCTGCATAAGGTTCGTGACTTGACAATGTATACTTGCTGTTGGACTTAACACAACCAACATGATCAAAAGAAAGTATCCAAAAGCTTTACATAAACATAGTTAAGTCTAATATAGTAGACCTTAAAGTGACATTAAACTATTAAGTTGGTGGATGTAAAGTAGAGGTTTGGCTTGATTGACTGCACTGAAACCAGTCCATGGTTGATCTTGTCCTTTGATTGCTAATGGTATGAAAACACATATAAAAGAAAGAGTTTCATTAGGTTTTTGGCTAATTAACATTAAACCATGTTTTTTACAATGTACAGTAACTCACATTAGTGTGGGCTGATCCATCAGGTGCAATCTACACACCTATACCTTGTGGAACCTGCAGCAAACACATACAATTGAGACACATAAGCACACAAAATAAACAGGTTAAGGGTCTAATTGAGGGTTGTATAAGAAGAAAAAAAGATCTAGTTCCTTCCCCTTCCCCTTAAGCCACCCCTTGCCCTTCTAAATCCCCTGGTCCCACTTCTAGCACCCTTTCTCCCACTTGCACCACCTCTGCTAGAACCTGCAGCACTTGAAACACCTCTCCCAGCAGTAGAGCCTCTCCCAGCATCAGCTCCCTTCCTAGTATCAGCCCTTCTCCCGACAGCAATAGAACCTCTCCCAGCACCATCTCCTCTACCCCTTCGTCATCTAGAGCCCCTACCCATAGCTATCATTCTTCCTCCTCTACCAAGTATTGTAGGTTAAGAATTTTGGTTGTAGTGACTTGTATTTGGTCCTTGGGGTGCAGATGGCATAACCTGACTAGCTTATGTAGATGGCATAACCTGACTAGCTATTGAGGGCTAAGTTGCTGGTGTAGTTTGAGCATCCTTGCGAGGCCTTCCTCTAGCCCTTTTTGGAGCTGGTTCAGCTGGTTGCACATTATCCTTGTTGGGGCACTTTCTTTTATTATGTCCCTTAAGCTAGTAGAGTGATCAAGTCATTTCAATCCATGTTCTTCTAATTGTATCAGATTTCTTAGGGTTCTCATGGGGATCTTTAATACGATTTTTCCTTGGCCTCCCATGACCAATTTTGATTGGTGGTGGAGCAATGAATTGGGACACTTTTTGCCAGTGTCTTTCACCTTGATTTGGGGGAATTGAGCCTGCCAAACACAAGTAACATGTAACAAATCTACATACAGCTTATTGTTACTTGAGAAAATGTGAAATGGATGAGTTATTGTACCTGCATACACTGACATGTAAGTGTCCTTGAAGTATGATGAATCTACATACAACTCAGGATCTTTTCCCACAAAATAAATGCAGGCAATTCCATGACAGCATGCGATGCCAGTCATGTCCCATTTTCTACAAGTGCGGCTCCTATCTTCCAACTTCACCACCAAGGCACCAATTGATTCAATATGTAACTTACATTGAAAAGAATTTTAGAAGAAGGATACACTTCACAGTCAGCAGCTTTTGTCTTCTCAAAATCCAACTTGTATTGAATTCTTGGACATAGCACACTTGTAGCTTTCATCATTGTTTGTCTTTTCACTACCAACCTTTGCATCAAAGAAGTTATGATTTCTTCTAAAATGTATATCAAGTGTTTGGTCCTTGATTGAATTATGAAACCATTGAATGTCTCTGCAATGTTGGAAGTTATTGCATCTGTTTTGATTGCAGGATTGAGGAAAGATATGTAAAACAAATCTGGCCTATGAAACTTGAAGTCATTGGCAACATCAACATTGAGTGATGTAAGCTTAGCTAGGTTCTCTTCATAATCAGCCTAATTATAGATCTTTGCAATACTCCAAAACAACAAGTCATTTCAATCCCTGTTCTTGACATTGTACCAGATTTCTTAGGATTCTCATGGGGGTCTTTGATACGATTTTTCCTTGGCCTCCCTAGACCAATTTTGATTGGTTGTGGAGAAATACATTGGGACACTTTTGGCCAGTATCTTTCACCTTGATTTGAGGGAATTAAGCCTGCCAAACACAAGTAACATGTAATAAATCTACATACAGCCTGTTGTTACTAGAGAAATGGTGAAATGGATGAGTTATTGTGCCTGCATATACTGACATGTAAGTGTCCTTGAAGTATGATGAATCTACATACAACTCAGGCTCTTTTCGTACAAAAAAATGCAAGAAATTGCATGATAGCATGGGATGCCATTCATGTCCCATTTTCTACAAGTGCAGCTCTTATCTTCTAACTTCACCACCAACTGATCCAATATGTACCTAACATTAAAAAGAGTTTCAAAAGAAGGATACACTTTACAGTTAGTAGCTTTGTCTTCTCAAAATCCAACTTGGATTGAACTCTTGGACAGAGCACACCTGTAGCTTTCATCATGGTTTGTCTTTTCACTATCAACCTTTGCATCAAAGAAATTCTGATTTCTTCTAACATGTATAGCAAGTGTTTGGTCCTTGCTTGAATGATGAAACCATTGAATGTCTCTGCAATGTTGGAAGTTATTGCATCTATTTTTATTGTAGGATTGAGGAAAGCTTTGTAAAACAACTCTGGCCTATTCAACTTGAAGTCATAGGCAGCATCCACATTGAGTGATGTAAGCTTAGCTAGGTTCTCTTCATAATCAGCCTCATTATAGCTCTTTACAATACTCCAAAACAACAATTTCATCTCATCTCCTCTGTATTTCTTAGGCAGTAAGCAAATATATGTCTGGCACAGTGTCTATGTTCTGCCCTAGGTAGGATAGTTGAGACACTACTCACAATACTCTAAATTTGAAAAAAAAGAGAAATGAATAAGTAAATCATCACAAATAAAACTATATGAACAATTAGAAAAAAATGAGTGCAAAGTTAAGACACATACCACATGCTCATCAGAAATGATTGAGATACCTTCCCCTTCTCCAAGACTTAAGCACATTGCTAGCTTCCTAACGAACCATTCCTAGGAGGAGTTATTTTCTCCTTCAACAACTTCCCAAGAGACAGGGAACATTTGGTCCTTGCTGCCCCTTCCCACAGCAGTCAACAGCTGACCCACTAAAAAGCATGCATCCACCTATTTTTAATCCCCTCAAAGAACAGAGAGGATTTCAAGGAAGCATGCATCTACTGCCAAGACTTTCCTGTAACCTTCCATCCACCTATTTTTAATCCCCTCAAAGATAATGAATAACCTTTGGAGTAGAGGTTAGTTTTCTTGTTTTCCCGAGTTAGTTATAAGCTCAATATCTGTCCCTTGACTGCAATTTTCTATTTCTTTCAAGTACCCTACTAGCTTGTTGTAGTGGTCATGCATTGACCCATGAAAAAGCCTATGACCATTGTACTTCAACTTATAGGCAAAGTCACTAGTCACAAAGATCTTTTAAGCCTTCCTTATACACTCCTGAATCTCTTTTGCAGGCCATTGTGGCCTGGATTTGAAGACATCTAGGAATTGCTTTCCAACCCAACTTGATTTGAGCTGTCTGTTTCTATTCATGTTTCTGTTACAGGTGTGTTCCCCTTTGACTGTCTTCCCCATAGTTGTAGCTCTTCTTGTATCCCAAGAAGCATCACATAAAAAGGACACTTCCATATGCACCTTATACCTATTCTTTGAAGCCTTTGTTTGTTGCTCACAACAAAAGAAACATCTCTACCCTACAGAATTCCATACTTAGCAACTGCATCCTTGAAATCCTCTCTGTTGGCAGACTTCTGCCCAATCTTCCATAAAAATGAACTAAAGTCTGTATGCTTAGACACTAACAGCCCTAACCTTTTTTCCCTCCCAGGAATCAACTCTTCTTCATCACCACTGTTGGGGGGGGGGGTATGAATTTCTTCATCACTGTCTTCATAATCACTTTAAGCCCCAATAGCTGCACTTTCCCCAACCTCTGTCATGTTCCCTTGATTTTCTTTTATGCTCAAACCCCTAGCATCCTCCACTTATATTTTCCTTGCAATGTCAACTAGCTAGGCAGTTGTATCCCTAACCCTTTGTCAGCTATGTTTTACTCCTCATCTCTACTATCAGACTGATATTGCAAATCCTCATCAAAAATCTCTTCATGTTCCCTCTCATACTCTTCCTCAAACTCCTCTAAAGCTTTAGCCTCTACTTCTAAATCAACAACACCAGCCTGCTCCCCAACTGACTCCACATCCTTATCACTTTCATATGTGAATACATCTCCAAAGAAAGGCTTAGAACTCACTCCCTTGCCCTTGTCAACTAGTGGGTTGTATGGAGGGTCTTCATTGTCACTCTTAGTGCTATAATCTGGAATCAAGTCATTAATGGGGATGGGGCTATCTGGCCTTTAATCTTCCCTCTCATAGAGCTTATTGGGTCAGCTTGTGTGTTTAAGGCTGCTATAATGGAAGAGAGAGTGAGGAGAGGTGTTACAGTTGGTGAGCTAGGGTTGATAACATATTTAACTCTAAAAGAACTTTGGTTGGTGTAGACACTCATTTGTGTCTCCCCAAAATCAAACTAGGTGATGAGTACTTTTCACGTCGAATCATAATCGAATGAAGTGAAAGTGTAGAAATTCTAGTGTTGCGGATAGTTTTAATTTATTTTCTCTTCTCTTTGTTTTTAAAAAACCTATTCTAAGAAAAAAACCAATCCAGCTTGGTTTGTTTCATAGCAAAGGTCCAATAATAGTGTAGTTGGATGGGGCTTGAAAAGAGCTTTCCAACGATATACTATAAGCCCAATTTCGATGAATATTGAGGGAGTTATGGACAAATTACTAAACTGGGCTCGGTTTGAGCCTTATATGCGGCCCAATGATCTAGAGGAGGGCCTAAAATGAATTTATCATTCCTAATGCAATTAGGAATGATTTTAGTCTCCTAGATTCTTCTATAAGGTTCTTTTCATTCCTAATTCAGTTAACATTGATAAATTGAGTTTTGTTGACTTTTTGGAGTTTTAATTAGAATAAAAGAGTGTTTTTTAAGGAAAATACGATTTTGCCCTATGTACGGTTAAATTTTATCTGAATTTAGAAAACGCGTAAAAAAATTGATTAGCGCCTGGCGCTAACTTCGATTTTTCACGTCGAAACTCTGATTTGTTTTTCTATCTTTTTAGCTGATTTTCTCTATAAATAGCCTCCTAAAAATTCCGTTTTTAATCATCTACAATCATCTACAATCACCAATTCTCTAATTCTCTTCTATCTCGAAGCTAAAGCTTGTTCTCTGTCTCTCTGTCTCTCTCTCTCTCTCTATCTTTTCTAAACCAACCCTTTTATACAAAATTCCGCATTCACAAGACCAAGAAACACCTAGCATTGTTCGAAGTTGCCTTCACCCTAGACATGAAAGGTTTTAATTTCTGAGGGTTTGGTTCCAAATCTCTTTTTCAATTATTTAATTTAATTATTGTTTTATATTTTCCTTGAAGTTACTAACATGTGTATTTTGTTATTTAAAAGAGATACGAGGCATCCAAGTAAGTGCTTTAATTGATTTATTGATATTATGATATATAAATCATGTCTAGGTTGTTATTATGATTCCTAGTATCATGTTAGGATACTTGATGCTTTGGAGACAACAATAATTCCTGTTATTATGTTTAGGGAAAAGGTTATAATATCAAATATGCTTATTATGATTTCTGCGATGCTTCCTATATTCTTTCCTAATATTCATGTTAGTATCATGTTAGGGATAAAGATTTGATTTTTAATGTTTAGTGACATGCTAGGGTTTGTTATTAATCGTGTTAGTATCATGCCTAGGATCTTGCTATCATTATACCTTAACATGATTGTGCTTATGATTGTTATTATGGTTAATTATTATTATAATTATTTGGATTATTATTATTATTATTATTATTATTATGTTGCTTGATATATTTATTGTTATTGCTTGATCACGCCTTTTATGCATGTTTAAAGGGAATTGGTACTTGTAATCACGCTTAATAAGATAATTAATAATCTTGTTTAGGGTTAATTATGATTATAATTCAAGTGATCACCAATATAATAGTTTATTTTTGCATTAATATTCAACCAACATAGATTAAACAGGTTTAGGGTAAACCTATTGATTGCATTTTAGTCAGAAAACGCACATGAATACGATCAGAATAAAGTAGAGGCCTATTATTAGGGCAGGTTCAATCTCTTTTAGGTTGGATTTGTACCTTTATCCCCGAACTACCAGTCATGGTTCCAGACCTATTGGAGTTGACGATCTCTTGGATCGTTAAGGGGTGTAACCTTCACCCTATGAACGGTTTACAAGTTCCTAAAATTTGTTGGCGACTCTTTTACTCTATCTTCTTTCCCTTTGGACGCCACCGTACTTTAGTGTATGATCACAGTGGGGTTCAAGATTGGGGTAATGCTTGAAATATTCCCTACATTTTTTTGGCGACTCCACTGGGGAGGATTTCTATTTTAATTCCTGAAATTTAATTCGGCAATGATTTAGAATGAGTGGATGAAACTCGAAAAGTTCTAAGTATTTCATGTGCATAATTTTGATTAACATTATTGTCATATGCATAAAAAAGATCTCATGGGAAAGACCATCCGTAATGAGTTAAAAACATAGGATTTTTGCACGCAGGAAATTTGAGGAATATCTTTCACAACTAGGATCGAAATAATGCTGCACGAAACTGGAAAATTTTATCGAGCACATAAAGCTGTTGAGGCATGTAGGAACTAGCGTCAGCGAACAAAGACTAGCGCCAACATTTTGATGTTAGCGCCAGACGACAGCTTCTGTTACCAGGCGCTAAAGCCAAAAGGTGGCGCTGGACTCTGTTTGCTGGCGCCAAGTTCTTCCAATACCAAGCCAGAAATATGCGTTCTAATTTCGACTAGTTTTTAGCAATGTTTGCTCGATCCTACTTGCTGATTGAGTTTTTCTTGCTTTTTCAAAACCCATATGTGTTCTAAGTATGGACATAACCCCCTTGGAATTCATGCTCCATCTACCTGATTAAACGCTGAGCAACAAAGGGTTCATTCGAGAATGTTGAATTCACCAAACCATGGAAGCGAGTTTTTCTAAATTCGCGGTGTCCCATCCACTCGCGCCAACCCTTCACGGATAGGCTTCCGCGCGGTGCATCCGGACAACTAACCATGGACCCTATATAGACTAACCCATATTCCGAACTTTAGAGAACTAGAGCCATGATTAGGTTACAAACTCATTGCATCATGTTGTTCCTACTTGACTAGTTGTGCATTATTGGTTATCCATACTCTATGTGTTTTTCCTAACCGTTTGTTTGACTTGTGCTAAGATTAAATAAATTGATTTATGACTAAAATAACTTTGCCTAATTAATTAATTAATTAGAGTAAATAAATCTTAATAATTTAATCAGAGTTAACTTAGTACGACTTTAGGCATACCCTGTAGAGTAATAATACAGAAAGCAGTTCCAGATCGACGTTCCAGCAATGGCGCCAAGATTTAAACTGCAGCGCCACTCTGTGGAGTGTAGCGCCTAGCGACAGTCCTGTTGTCTGGCGCTACACTGCAAAAAGAGGCGCCAGTCTTGTCGTTTTGATGACAGTTCGGTTTGTTGCTCGAGTCATCACCTTATTTCTAATTGAGCAGTTTTCTAGTCGATTCAGCTAATTTTTACTGGTAATAACACCTTGTCAAGCCATTAATCGAATCTAAGCTCTAAGTCCCATGGTCTTACACAAGAGTCAAAGCATGTCACTAACACTCACCACATAAAGCACACACTAATGTACACTTTGACCATGTCAAAGGGAGTCTTGTATACGCGTATTTTCCATCATTTTTAGGGGGGTAAATTGGATATTAATCCTCCAATTAAACCACTTATTTGAACCCTATACTTAACTCCCAAAAATATATACCTTATTTTTGCCAAAAAAATGCACCTATTTTTTGCTTCTTTTTTTCTTCTTTTCAAACCGTAAAGTCAAGGTCAATTTGAGTCAAGTAATTAAAACAAAAATGGTTTAATTTACAGCGCGTGGTCAAGAAAGGAAGGGCGTTTGATCAAAGAAAACTTTTTTATTCAAGTCCAACTTTTCGACAAACCAATCGCTCGTAAAAGGAAAGCTAAGACAATAATGGCAACTCAAGAGGAAGTTAATGAGCTCAGGAACCAACTGATTACCGTGACTGAGGCATTAAAGGTCCTAACCCTCAAGATTGATGATCCTGTGAAACAACAACAGATGGACCTCATGCAAGAGAGTCTGAGCAAACTGTCTAGTGACTATAAGTTTCAAGGAGTTAGCTCACAAGGGGTCTCGATGGACAAGGATCTTCTTCCGCAGAAGTTCAATGCCAACGACATCCCGAAATTCAAAGTGACTGACAACCCTTACTTTCATTTAAGAGCCTTCGAAACAATAATGAGTATTAAGGGTATTGACAAGAAGGTGTTTCCTTCTTTGTTCTCACTATCTCTCAAAATCGTTTGCCAGCAATGGTTCTTTTCTCTCAAGAAACACTACTACATTTTTCATCAAATGCCATGGCCTAAAAAAGGCTAATACAATGGTATTTAATTGCCGTTGCAATAGAGTAGGCTAATGCGACAGACGGTAGATCTATTACAATGGCTATAATGAACCGTTGCATCAGCCTAGATATATCAATAAAAGGGAAAGCTATTGCAACGGTAGTAATTATGTAATGGGAAAAATAGGAGGCGCGCTGAAAATTTCAGCTTCCCTCTACTTTTTTTCCCAAATTTTTTGAACCCTTATACTATTCCAAGGGCAAAAAATAAGAAAAAAAAAAAAAAACAAAAGAAATATTTCCCCCAATTCTCTCGTACACTACCTGATACTTCTCCATTTCAATACACTAAGAGCTACTTCCCCCAATTCTCCATTTTCTCCATTTCCCCCAATTCTCCATTTTCAAAAACTTCAAATTCTCAATTTTCCCCAAATCTCCATTTTTTATTTCTGAAATTACTCAAGAGGTGGCGAAGTAATTGAAATTACTCAAGAGGAAAACTAATTGAAATTGAGAGGTGGCGAAGTAGACGAAGGCGGAACTCAAGAGGTGGCGAACTTCAGGTGACGTCTGGTTGCTCAAGAGGCGGCGAAAATCTCCATTTTCATCTTGCATGTGGCTGATATCTCGAAATTGAGTTCAAGCCCCTTCAAGGTATATAAAATTTCTTAAATTTCTGAAATTTTTAATCGAAATTTTTGTTGTTGCATTTTGATATATAAAATTTAAATTGTTATTGCATGTGGCTGATATCTCGAAAATCTCCGTTTTTCATTTCTGAAATTTCTAATCGAAATTTTTGTTGTTGCATTTTGATATATAAAATTTAAATTGTTATTGCGGTATTTTGGAATTTGTATTTAAGGCCATGGAATTACTTTATCTTTGAGTTTGAATTTCATGGTTTTTTTCCTTAATTTTATTGCAAAAATGCTATATATTGTTGGGCTATGTTTGGTTGAATTTGTAGTTGTTTTTGCTTCAATTATATTGGAAAAAAATGCTGTGATTTTCTGGTGTATATTGTGCTCGAAATTTGGGTTGTATATTGTGCTCAGATTTAATGGGTTTCTTTTAGCAGTATTGAAATTACCCAACATTGATATGATGAGAGGGACTCCTTCGATGCAATAGGTCATTAACAATCTCTTACAGCATATCTTATTGCCTTTGTGTTTCATGTGATTAGGTGTTTTTTTTGTTGATGATATATGTGCTGAATTTTCGGTGAATGTGTACTTGTAAATAAGATGATTAAAGGGTTTGAGTATCAGATTGGTGTTCATCTGGGTTCAGTGATTCCGTTTTGAGCTTCTTTGTTTTTGTACATAATATTTTGGGTGCTCTATTTATATAATATCTTTGGTGCTCTATTTATCTGGTTTGGCTTATAACCCTCCTTTTGTTTTCCCTTTAACTTATCAAGAAAGGAATTAAATGGCTTAAACTATAAAGAAAAATGATATTACTGTATATAGTGCTAATATCGAAGTTTAGGGGTTTTCTTAGTACCTTTTGGTCGATAATATCTTGAGATTGCCCGTGCAGTTGGAGTCGTAGATGTACTTGTTTCTGCTATTGGTAGATAAAGGTATACGTGATATCTTGAGAGCATGTATATTTCTGGGGTAGGGCGGTGTTGTGGTACTTCCCTGATTTTTCATTAATTTATCCTCATATCATTATTGGAAAAACCCGAACATTGATCAACTTCTGTTCAGACATTCCAGTTTGTAATTTTCATTTCAAAGTATGGAAGATTTGCAGGTTACCTTTTTTTTTTTTGTTTAGTTTTTAGTCAGCTAGATACACTGTACCGTAGACTGATGTGATGTGAGATAGTTTAAAATCTTCCCCTTTTCTCCCAAATTTATTTACTACCTATGCTGCTATGTCCATAGAGATTATACAAAATGGTAATTTAGCAGAAGAATTTGGTTTCACAAAGAATATTCAACCGTAATTGGAAACTCCAACTAATGAGCTAACTTTTTTTTAACTAAATTTGATTTTGAGACCAGACTTTGACTTGTACACCTGAATAAGGAACGGATTTCAGGTCCGGTTTTTAATCTATTCTACACCAGACATGACTTATATCTTTCGAATCCACATTTGGGCTAATGTTCTTGCTCACTCCTACTTGTAACTAGTTTTTGCCTTTATAGATGTAAAAGCACGCTTCATTATCCATGGTACATCTCTAACACCTATCCCATGATTTTAATTCAAATAAAGCATGAAAGTGTAGGTGGAAAGCAACCTAACATTTCCCCCTATGGTCTTGAACTACACAACCCATGCTAATTAATCTAGAAAAGCTTTTACCATAATCTATCTAATATATATTGCTGAATAATGAAAGGTATCAATTTCTTTTGGGCTTTTGAATTGATCATGTACATGAAGGACTCTTAAGTACTTTCTTTGTTGCTGGTTCTGATAATGAAAGGTTTCTTTGAGTTGTTGGTTAAGGCACCTTTGTTTGTTGGAGTATATTGGTAATTTGTTGACGATTTATGATATATTTTTATTTTCAAATAAAATATTTATTTCTCATGGAAATGTATGTGTGAAAATGCTCTTATGTATCACAACTCATGAGTCATGGCTACAATTTAAATTGTGGAGCAGAATTTTATTTTTAGACTAGTCCTCTTTCTTCCTGGTTGTTGTAAAGCAGATTTAATGTCTATTCTTTCTAATTGATTAAAGTGACTCTCTAAATTCTTAGTGAATTGATTAAATGTTTTTATTGTTAAAATTAAGTAAAATAACCCTATTAATTCTTACCAAAAGGTATGGATAGTGGAACTAAAGAGTGGTGGATGTTTGCCAAATGGAGTGATGAATATGAACGGGGAGTAGATGAATATGTACAAAAGGCTTTTGCTTCTAAGTCTCAAGGAAATCAAATTTGTTGTCCTTGTGAAAGTTGTCATTATCGTTTTTGGCATCATGAAGGTGTTGTGAGAGATCACCTTATTTGTAATGGTTTTGTTCCACGAACGGATAAGTTATCAGAGTTAGGGATCAACTTTGAAAGGGAACAATTTGTTTTGGATAATGAAGAAGGGTCAACCCCAAATGATTTTAATGATGACATAGTAGAATTGTTGCATGATGCACGTGATGATTTTAGAAAGGGGCCAAATGACGAGGTAAAAAAGTTTTTCAAGTTAGTTGAAGAGGGCCAAGAAGAATTATTCCCTGGTTGTAAAAATAATTCAAAACTTTCCTTCATGATCCGACTTTTTATTTTGAAGTGTGATCATAAGCTAACTAATGTTGCTTTTGGAGATATATTGGAGCTTATAAGGGAGGTGTTACCTAATGCGAAACTGCCAGCTTCTTTTAATGAAGCAAAAAGTGTTCTGAAAGTGTTGGGGTTGGATTACACTAAGATAGATGCGTGCCCAAATGATTGCATGATATATTGGGAAGAGCATGAAAATGCAACAAGCTGCCATGTTTGTGAGACGCCAAGATGGAAATCAAATGACACAGAGAATGACATACAAAATGCAAATGGAAAAACCTATAGGATTCCTCAAAAGATTCTTAGGTACTTTCCAATCAAGAAAAGGCTTCAACGACTATTTTTGTGTCAAGACACGGCGAATTACATGACTTGGCATGCTGTTGGGCGTGAAAATGATCATCTCTTACATCATCCTGTTGATGGTAAAGCTTGGAAGGAATTTGATTCTTTATACCCAAAGTTTGCTGATGACCCACGCAATGTGAGGCTTAGGTTAGCCACAGATGGATTTAGCCCATTCAATTCAATGAGCATTGTCCATAGTACATGGCTAGTTATGTTGATTAATTATAACTTGCCTCCTTGGATGATTATGAAGCCTGAGTTTTTGATGCTAGCCTTACTAGTTCCCGACCCGTCTTCCCCTGGCAATGACATTGACATATATTTGCAGCCACTTATCAAGGACTTGAAGGATTTGTGGGAGTTTGGGTTGGAAACTTATGATGCTTTGACTAATCAAAGGTTTGACATGCATGTAGCATTGATGACTACCGTGAGTGATTTTCCGGGTTATGCAATGTGATCTGGGTGGAGCACAAAAGGATACTTGGCATGCCCTGAATGTCATTATGAAACATATTCCGAGTGGTTGCCTTGTAGTGGTAAGACTGTGTATAGGGAAAATCGTAGATTTTTGGATCCATCTCACCCTTGGCATCATGATAAGAGGAATTTTGACGGAAAACTTGAGGAAAGATGTCAACCTATTCCATTGAATGGAATTGATATTGAGAATATGTTGCGTGATTTTCCAAATGCATTTGGAAAGAAGCAAAAGAAACCAAGGCGTGATGTGGATGATCCGAATCCGTGGAGAAAGATACTCATATTTTTCGAGTTACCATATTGGAAGCATTGCTCTAATCGCCATAATCTTGATGTAATGCATATTGAGAAAAATTTCTTTGATAATATCATTGGGACATTATTAGACATTTCTCCGAAGACCAAGGATAATGTGAGTGCTCGTCGAGATTTGGTAGAACTTAATTTGATGCCAGAGCTTCAACCAATTGAATTGGAAGATGGTAGTGAAGAATTTCCAAGATCTCACTTTTGGATGTCATTGGAGCAAAAGCGTAAGTTCTGTTAGGTTATAAAAAATGCTAAGCTTCCTCAAGGTTATGCTTCCAACCTTAGTCGTTGTGTGCAAGTTGGAGAAAGGAAAATAGCAGGCTACAAAAGTCATGATGCTCATTTTATGATGAATTATCTTCTTCCAATTGTTGTGAAGACAACATTACCCAAAGATGTTGCTAGTCCTTTGATAAGACTTTCTGCTTTTTCAAAGGTATATGGAGTAAAACTATTGATCCTCGAGATCTTGACAAATTGCAATCTGATATAGTTGAAACTTTATGCCTACTTGAGAGGATTTTTCCACCTGCTTTTTTTGATATAATGGAACATTTACCCATACACTTGGTTGACCAAATTAAGTTGGGTGGACCTGTTAGTTCAAGGTGTATGTATGGAATTGAGAGGAATCTTCATGAAATGAAACAAGATGTTCGAAACAAGGCTCGTCCAGAAGGCTCAATGGCAGAAGGAAACCAAGCTAAAGAATGTGTTGCTTTCATAGCTAGATTTTTGAAATGATCAAGCAAAGCCACACCTGAAGTTAATGAGTGTGGTACCTCAAAATCATTTTTCCCTAAGGTAGGACATCCTATCAAAGGAAAAGGAAGGACCTCAAAGAAAAAAAATCGTGGAAACATAATTGATCGCAATACATAGGCACAAGCACATCGTTATGTCATGTTCAATTGTCATTGTGAGGAAGTTGAGAAATATATAAGGTAAGATTTGTAATAAAAATTTAGGTTTATTAATATTTTTTTATAAAATGTCTTTATTCTAACTCTAGTGCGTTAGTAAGAGAAATATTTTTTTTTTTACAGTGAGCACAAGATTTGTGTAAGTGCTAAAAGGAAAAGAAAATGGAATAGTGCTCAAGACCATAGCAAGGATTTTATGGATTGGTTTAGGGAGAAAGTTGATTTGATTCTTAAAGATGGCCATGATAATATCCCGGACCATATTTTGTGGTTATCAAAAGGTCCCTCTCACGTTGCCAAAAAGTACATAGGATACTCGGTTAATGGCTATAGATTTCATACCATGAAGCGAGATGCAAACTGCGTAACTCAAAATAGTGGCTTCACTCTAACAACCATTACACATAGCTTTGCAAGCTTCAAAGATCAAAATCCTGTTGTGGGAAATGTTAATTATTATGGTTCAATAACTGAAATCATTGAGATATCTTATCATGGTCATTTCAGTGTTGTCTTATTTAGACGTCAATGGTTTCACTCAGAGAAGGATGATGATGAGCTTATTACGGTTAATATGAATAAGACCGTTTCTAAAGAAGAACCTTTTATCTTAGCAACTCAAGCACATCAAGTGTTTTATGTGGAAGATTTGAATAGAGAAGGTTGGCATGATGCTGTTCAAATCCCTCCTAGAGAGTTTTCAGATGGTATTGACATACATTATTTTAATACTTCACTAAATGTTATTTTACATACATAATTAACATACTTCCATTTTTTTTACAATGCAATTTATTTCAGTTTATTATATTTACATGGCAATTTATTTCAATTTATTATATTTACATACATAATTAACATACTTCCATTTTTTTTTCTAGATGAAACCGAGTGGACCCAAAGTTCCTACTTCCCAAAGTCAGCTTACTGAATATGAGTTGCAAAAAATGTTCCTACTTCCCAAAGTTCCTTTCTTCTAGTTCATTTGATTTTCTACTTTTTTTTTCTTACAAAAAAATGTTGAGTTGACTCTCGGTGTTGATCCCTAAAACTTCCTTCTATTGGTGTCCTGTTTTCTCCTCCAATGTAGGTCTGACCCTATTCTTGATGAGTAAGTATTCGGAATATTCTTCACTGGAAAGTTGTTTTGCTTTGTTGTTTCTGAGGATCTGTTTGTCTTCTATTTATGTCTTCAGAATTCTGTTTGGAAGTGAGCAGAACATTAAGTATAAAGACTTGAGAGGTCATGTGTGTCCTGTGCAGATTAGACTTTAGTCCTACTTTTGGGAAATTGATATTCAAACTTGAGAGGTCATGTGTTTCCTACGGATAACAGAGCATAGATTAAGTATATATAATGATGAAATTTCTTTTGTGAAGCTGAAACAAAAATATAGTTGAATTCCTTGTGCAATTGACCAGGTTGATTCTTTTTAATTTTTATAATTTTGAATAATCGTTCATTATGCTTTTACTGGTATGCTTGTTCTGATTGGTTGGTTACATTGATTTGCATTGGGCCTCAAATCTTGTAATTTTTATCTTGTTGAGCATTGACGAAAATTCCAGCATGATGTTAGATTCAAGCTGAATTTATGATCAGGTCATGATGGGTTTTAACTTTTTTTTTTAAAGATGATGGGTTTGAACTTAGGGTTAGGACATTTTCCTGAGTCTTGAAGGATGTCAAGCCCAGGTCTTGATTTGCTTAGTGTTCGAACAGGGTCAAGGGCACTATACTGTTAAGACCTTGGTGTAAAGGTGCGAGGTCACTGGTATACGTCTCTTAAATTGGACTTTGCTTTTCTAGGCTCTAACATTGCTTTACTTTTATTAAGGTTTTCATTCCAATTCCTCTGTCATTTGAAAGACTACAATTGTTGTACTGTGCTTTATGAGTTTCCTTGATTTAGTTCTATTATTTAATTCAATTATTTTCTATTATTTAGTTCTATTATTTTATTCTATTTTACGTGTAGGTGCATGGCGAGCAAAATGGAGATGAAGTAGAGTGACTAAACTACTAGTCATCTGACACAAATGGTGCAAATATGTTGGCGACTTCTATTCTATTAAGTTCAAGTTTGTGAAGATTTAGAAAATCCGGCTACATATATATTGGAATTTGTATTTTGGACAATTGAATCAATTATATAACTTTAGTTTGTTAGTAGGGTGTAATACTATACCGAAAACAAGCAAGTAATATTTTTGTAATGTCGTACGTATTTATTAGCATTATAATTATTATATATAAATTTAATGATTTTTTGTTTATGTTGTTAGTGTATTTAGATTTGTAGAGACTAATTAGTGATTTACACATATATTTTATATTACCGTTCCATTCTAAAAAAATAAATAATAATAATAATAATAATAATAATAATAATAATAATAATAATAATAATAATAATAATACCGTTGTAGTAGATACGTACTCTATACAACGCTTCATCCGTTGCATTAGGTGCCAATTTCATCATAATTATTAGTTAGTAATCTATTGCCACGGATAAATTATTCCATAGCATCAGGTATTAAGCTAATGCAACGGATCATAGATACCGTGGCATTAGGTGTCAAATACCGTGTCAACGGATCATAGATGCCACGGTACATGGCCGTTGCAGTAGACCTAATGCCACGGATTTTGATGCCTAATGCAACGGAATTAGGGGTTGCAATAGATCAAAAATGTAGTAGTGAAAGAAAGAACCTCTACTTTGGAGTCCATAGTAAACGCTTTCATTGATAGATACAAGTACAATATTCAAGTTGAGACTAACTATAGGGAACTTGAAATCCTCAAGCAGAAAGAGAATAAAGGTTTCACCTCTATCTTCAACAAATGGAGAAGACCTCTACTAAGATGATCGAAGTGCCAAGTGAAAAAGAATCTGTGAGGCTATTCATCAAATACATTCAAGAGAAATATTCCAAGCATCTTAAATACCAGAATAATCTCCACACCTTCAAGGCCGTCTACGACATCGGAATCAATATTAAAGACGACCTGGCTAAGCTGAAAGCTGCTAACAATAACTCCAACAGTGGCTAGAAAGGCAAGAAGAACGACAATCCTTCTTCTTCCAAAACCACCCACTCGAACAATGCTAGCACCTTTAACTTAAGTGAAGTCCTCGCTATGAATAATCAAGGACAAAAGAAACCATTTAGGAGGAACTTTACTCCTATTGGCATGAGTTATGACACCGCATTTGACCGATTAAATGCAAAAGGTCTTATAACTCCTATTGGACCATTTGGGGACCCACCAGTCGAGAAGAGGACGGCTAATTGGAACCCCAATAATGCACATTGCAAGTATCATCAAGGTAGGGGCCATCTTACCGAGAATGTTGGAAGCTTAAGGAAGCTATCCAAGACTTAATCGACAATAACAAGCTACCATTGCCTCCTGCAAGTAAGAAGCCAAGTATTGATAATGCGCCCCTCGCTCACTCCTTTGCCATCTCTGATGAGGAAAATGAGGTTGATCCCTCATCTCTCATCAAGCCTATCGAAGAAACCCAAGAAGAGTAATATACTCTATACTCCAATTGGGATTCCATATGCTCAAATGTTCAAAATGCTCTCCGAGAGTGGCGAGGTAAAACCTCTCGAACCGAGACCATTTGAATCATTGAAAAGAATTGATAGATTATATTGTCAATATCATCAATCAAGGGGTCACACTATTGAAAACTGTTTTAAATTTAAGGATTTAATTCAGAAAATGATTGATGACAAAAGACTAGTCCAAATTCCACAAGAAGAAGACGTAAATATTAATGGAGTTTGGGACAGTGATGAAGAAGACGTCTACTTAAAAGACATGGTAGGACCTTCACCTTCGGTGTCATATGCCATGGATGACTTCTGGGTCGAAGAAGATTCATCAATAGACGTCCTCACAAGATCCGAGATAATGCAACCTCCTATTTCGACACAACCTATGCCAACCACGCAGCAAGTTCCCATACCTATCATAGAAGACAATGACATTGTCAAACAGTTCAAGAAAACCAAGGTTGAAATGAACGTATGGAAGCTTCTGGCAACATCTCGAGAGCATAGGTTGGTAGTAATTAATGCCTTGGATAAGATTGGGATAGATTCTGACACCACTCCTGAGGGGTTAGCTAACTTCCTTACGAGTGATCTCCCTAGTCCTATCAACTTGATTACCTTTTCCGACAAAGACTAACCTCCAGAAGGTGACAAGCATTATAAGGCGTTAAATCTCACAATGGTTTGCAAGAGAATGAATGTCCTTATGACTCTTGTAGACAATGGATCGGCCACTAATGTCTGTCCACTCAGAATTGCGAGGATGCTAGGCATAAGGGATTAAGACCTAACCCCGTCAACGCAAGGAATAAGATCTTATGACAACACTCGTCGTCAAGCTCTTGGTAAGATCACTATGAAAATATAACGGCGGGAACAATAGAATACGCTACTATTCCAAGTAATAGACATTAAGGCTTCGTTCAATCTATTGTTGGGACGCCCTTGGCTTCATGACCTAAAGGCCGTCCCTTCATATCTCTACCAACAGGTAAAGGCCATAGTTGGAGGAATTCCCATTACAATAGATGCTTCACTCATGAAGATTAAAGCCATATAAAATCCAATAATTAATGTGGAGCATGATGAAGATGATGAAGATTTGTGGGGCTTTAATGAAGAGGTCTCCTTTATTGAGGAGGATGAAAGGACCCCTCTCTACCACGACCCCCACTCCAATATGATAGTGAACGCTATTCTGAAGAAGCAAGGACATTTTCCTAGGATGACCCTAGGATAGAAAAAAGGAATAGCAAAACCGCTGGAATCACCTGGCCTCCCTAAATTAGACACTTTCTGACTTAGTTTCGAACCGACTCGGGAAGATCTCAAGCGAGCCCAGGAAAAGTCAAAGGCACGTAAGGACGCTCGCATCCAAAAGAAAGAAATCCCAATGGATCAGTATCCTCTCACCCTCAATGGACAATTCATAAAAGAAGGAGAGGACTATCCATGCTACGAATTTCCTGAACCGTTTGTTGTAAATGGCATAAGGCAACCGGGATTTGAGATTTTCCTAGATTGGTACTTCATAGACGAAATCCCAACTCCTGTCATAGAATTACTATTTGGGCGAGACAAAGATGAGCCAACATACAAACAGGATAACTCCTCGCTCATCCAAACAGTCCTACATAACGAAAGCTTTGATCCCTCAAAGCTCATCACTCCAACGGAAGGATCACTACAAGGGTGGCGCAAGACCGTCAAAGTAACTACTCCAAGCGGAAGGAAAATCTCCATCACAACGGGGCAAGGACCGATGTTCGAAGAGTCTTCTGAGTCAGAGTCAGAGTCTCTCCCTATAGAGTCATCTAAGTCTTTAGTTGTAGCGCCCCCTCCTTCTATCTCTTCCCCTAGGATAGTTAGTGATCAAGTCCCTGAGGACATATCTCTCTTTGATGTAATGATCTCGGAATTTAATAATATGTCTTCTTCCCCTTACTCTTTGTGTTCGTCTTTAATCCAAGATGACGAGCATTGCTTAACTAACAATGAAAATGACAAAGAACTTATTAAAGCAATGGAAACACTTGAAAATAAAACATCGGTAATTGAAGAAACTGAGACGGTTGATATCTCAAATGATTCAACCAATAAAAGAGAAGTTAAAATCGGATTAACACTTAACGAACAAGAAAAAAACCGATTTAATTAACTTGCTTAAAGAATTCATCGATGTATTCGCTTGGTCATATGAAGATATGCCAGGCATTAATAAAGAAATAGCTCTACACACCATACCATTAATTCCAGGAATGAAACCTGTAAAACAAAAGTTACGTCGAATGAAACCCGACGTAGCTCTTAAAATAAAAGAAGAAGTTCAAAAACAAATAACTGCAGGTTTTATCAAGGTATCCAAATACCCTGAATGGATCGCCAACGTCGTCCTAGTTCCGAAAAAGGATGGAAAGGTAAGAATGTGTGTCGACTATCGAGATCTAAATAAGGCAAGTCCAAAGGACGACTTCCCTTTACCACACATCGATATTCTGGTGGATAACATAGAAAATCATGCACTTCTCTCATTCATGGATGGATACGCGGGCTATAAGCAGATTCTCATGGCGGAAGAAGACATGGAGAAAACAACCTTCATAACACCATGGGGCACTTACTGCTACACGGTAATCCCATTCGGGTTGAAAAACGCGGGTGCTACTTACAAATGAGCAGCGATTGCCTTGCTCTATGATATGATGCATAAAGAAGTTGAAGTATATGTGGACGATATGATTGTTAAATCAAAAGATCGCCCAGGCCATCAAATAGCCTTGAAAAAATTCTTCGAAAGGCTGAGAAAATATAACTTGAGGTTAAATCCATACAAGTGTGCTTTTGGAGTCACCTCAGGCAAGCTTTTGGGTTATGTCATAAGCTCTAGAGGAATAGAGATAGACCTAACCAAGATCAAGGCAATCATGTCAATGCCACTGCCCAATACCGAGAAGCAAATTCGAGCATTTATTGGCCGGTTGCAATACATAAGCAGGTTCATATCAAAATTGACAACAATATGTGAACCAATCTTCAAAAAGCTTAAAAACAATGTACTAGTAATATGGGATGACGAGTGTCAAAAATCCTTTGAAAAGATTAAAGCCTATCTCGCAAATCCTCACGTATTAGCACCAGCACTTCCGGGAATACCTCTTAGATTGTACTTAACAGTCACCAAGGAGACAATGGGAGCCATTCTAGAACAAGAAGTAGAAGGCATAGAAAATGTGATCTACTATCTAAGCAAAAAGATGCTCGAGTATGAAGCACGCTATACACCACTTGAGAAATTGTGCCTCGCATTGGTGTGGGCCACAACCAAGTTAAGACATTACATGCTCGTGCATACAGTCTTTGTACTTTCCCGATTAGATCCACTCAAATATTTATTCGAGAAATCTACACTCAATGGGCGCATATCAAGATGGATAATCAACTTAGACCAGTTCGATGTAAGGTTCATGCCACAAAAAGCTATCAAAGGATATGTGGTTTCAGATTTTTTAGCAGAATTTCCAATAGAAGATTCGACTCCAATACACGATAATGAATTTCCAGACAAAGACTTGATGGTCACCAAAGACGATACATGGACCTTGTACTTCGATGGAGCCTCAAACCAAAAGGGATGTGGCGTTGGAGTAATACTAGTATCACCTAAAGAAGAGCATATTCCAGTCTCCATAAAGCTTAATTTCAACGTTACCAACAACGCTGCTGAATACGAAGCATGCGTGGTAGGCCTTGAAATAGCTTTAATTACGAATATTCGAAGAGTCTTCATTGATCATCAATCAAATCTCTAAAAGATGGAAAGTAAGGAGCAAAAGCCTAGCC
Source organism: Chenopodium quinoa (assembly GCF_001683475.1). Lineage (NCBI taxonomy): Eukaryota > Viridiplantae > Streptophyta > Magnoliopsida > Caryophyllales > Amaranthaceae > Chenopodium > Chenopodium quinoa. The sequence continues at coordinate 846,644 of NW_018742483.1, forward strand.
CCTTACCAAACTTATCTGGAAACCCTCACTAATCAGTTAGAGAAGGTGGAATACACATATCTACCTAGAGAAGAAAATCAATTCGTTGATGCCTTGGCAAGACTAGCCTAAATGTTTAGGATTCCTATGGAAATCGAGCAAATTCCTCTAACTATAGAAAAAAGGCATAAACCGGCCTATATTCAAGCTATAGAAGATGATGATGTGATCCAAGATGATGATGAAGAAGAAGACGAACCGTGGTATACTGATATACTCAACTATGTCACCAAAGGAGAATACCCTCCCCATGCTGACAAAAGAGCAAAGCGAGCATTAAGACTCTTGGCTTCCTAATACGTGCTCATAGACAACGAGTTACACAAAAGGGTACCTAAGGTTCAAGCTCTCTTATGTGTAGGAAAAAAGGATGTTCAAAGAGTAATGAGGATAGTCCACAAAGGAATTTGTGGAACTCACGTAAATGGCAAAATGCTAGTCCAAAAGATAATGCGAGAAGGATACTATTGGACTACCATGAATAGGGATTGTCATCAATACGTAAAAAGATACCCTAAGTGCCAAATCTACGCTAATTTACAACATGTTCCTCCATCTCTACTCTACACCTACACTTCGCCATGGCCATTCTCTACATGGGGAATTGACATCATTGGCAAAATCACTCCCCCAAGAACAGGAGGTCATTAATACATTTTAGTGGCAATTGATTACTTCACAAAGTGGTCGAAGCACAATCATACGCTAAAGTCACTGCAAAACATGTAGCACTCTTTATCGAAAGAAATATTATTTGTCGATATGGAGTCCCACATGAAATGATAAGTGACAATGGAACTCACTTTCAGGCCGAGTGTGAAGATTTGCTACAAAAATATGGTATTCAACATCATCATTCTTCTCCTTACAGACCTCAGGCAAATGGAGCAATTGAAGCGGCCAATAAAAATTTAAAGACTATCATCGAGAAAATGACATAAAATTACAAGGATTAGCCTGACAAACTCCACTTCGCATTGTGGGGATATCGCCCGTCAATTCGCACGTTAACAGGAAATACGCCATTTTCCTTGGTTTATGGAATAGATGTCGTACAACCTGTAGAGCTAGAGATTCCATCTCTACGCATCGCATTAGAAAGCAAACTTGATGAAGTTGAATGGACTACGGCGAGACATGAGGAGCTAATTCTACTTGATGAAAAACGACTAGAAGCTCTACATCATACTCAATGCTATCAAACTCGTATGGCTAGACATTTCAATAAGAAGGTCAAGACAAGAAACATCAAAGTAGGATATTTGGTGTTAAAAGCATTAAGGAAAAATATTTTAGATCCAAGGGGAAAATTCAGACCTAATTGGTCTGGACCCTACATTGTCAAAACAATCCTGTCAGGAGGTGCAACAAAATTAACTGATATGGATGGCAATGAGTTCTCGAACATGATAAATCTTGACCAACTTAAAAAGCACTGCTCATAATTACTTGAGTAGGACACTTAAGAGAGCTATGTTTGACCTGATTCCTTAAGAAAGGATACGTAGGCTACCCTTTACGGGTGCGGCCACTTTATTTTTTCCAAACCTCACATCCCAGACTTAATAAAAAATTCAACAGAAGATCGACAAAACATCGGTATCACAGAAAAAATTCTAGCGCCAGCCGATTAACCCTAGCACCAGACGACAACGTCTGTCGCCTGACGCCAAACTCCCGCAGCTAGCGCCGGTCATAAAATCACGGCGCCAATTTTCTGTAAAGTATCAGGGAATATTTCGGTGTTTTTCGGAAAATTTTCGACTTCTATACTCGAAAAAATTTCTGGAAATTAAATTTTCGGTTTTCATTGTTTTAATAAATTAAATTTAAAGAAGATAATTTAATTAAAAAAAAGCTAGAATTTCATTAATAAAATAAACTAACAATTATATTATTGATGGAATTTAAATAAAGCCTAAATAAATTAACTTTGAATTTAAAACTAAGTCTAATAATTGACAGTTAAGAAATGCTCTAATATCTTTTCTCTTTCTTTGCTCTCTTCCAATTTTTATCTGCGTCTTCTTCCTCATCCATATCTTTAGCTAGTAGGCATCCTTTAGAGGACCTACATTCAATTTTAGAATAAATAGTTTCTCCCTTAACTAGGACCCCATGTTACTTCTCTACCCAAGCCTTTTTCTCTATAGTGTCAGCTTTTCTCTTTCCTTTATCCTTCGTAGAGCTTTTCTTCTTAGGCATTGTAGGAGTTTTGAACTCAACTCTTTCACCCAAGCGTTCATTACGGGAATTACTTTGTCATCTAGACGACTCTTCACATCAGTTTTACTCTGATTTTTCTTCATGACCTTTGAAGGTTTCTTCGGAAGCCACTTCTTCACATCATTGGGCAAGGAAGGAGGAACCTTTTGGGTAATCATTTCCCATAAAGGTCTAGCGCTCCATTAAGTATCAAATTTGTCTACTTCTCGGGAGACAGGAAATTCATAGGGACGATGAAGATCCCCAGAAGGAATTGTTTAAAGTAGGTCGTACTGTCTTTTTACCCTGCAGGGATAATAAAAATTCATTCGGGATAAGCTTGAAATATGGAAAAAAGGTTGCTTATTGACACCAACCATCTTTTCTATTTTCCACCAAGAGATGACCCACTTGATGGAAAAATTGCAAGATCCGAAGACCTTCTTCCGTTCATGGCGCCCCATCTTAGAGAAGCGTTTCTTCCTTCTCACAAAGCAGTTTGGAGTGTACTTTTCAATATTGTCTGGAGGACTAATTAATTCTAGTCTTTCCATTAGCCACATCTGTAAAGAAATTCAATGCAAATAAATTATTATTACTATACAAAAATATGTTTTTGATTTCTGTAATTAAAAATATTATTTTTCTACCTGTAATAAAATTGGAGAGCCCCGAAAAGGCGCTTTTGGATTCTTCTTTAATTCGTCAAGACTAAGCATAGTCTCTCCAACTATTAACGACATTGGATTTCTCCCAGATTCAATTTGCTCCAAAACAGTTGGTTTAATTGCTTGACCCTCATTAGTTTTACCACTAGTGAGAAGATATTGATTAAGCATGCAAAAAAGAAAAGCCCTTCTTCTATAAACATGAAAAGACTTAGAGTAAGGTCTATCAAAATAATGGCGAGCAAATTCATTCAAATTAACTATGCTACCATCTACTATTTTTGTTAGATCTTTGTCTTTTAAATTAAAGAAGCGCTCAAAATCCTTATAGTAATATTCATTTATTCTAGGGATTAATACATGATCTAATGCAGGGAAACCTAAAATAGCACCAAATTCTTCCGGCAAAGGGCTAATTTCATCATACCCTAATCTAAAACAACGAATATCCACATCCTAATCTTCTAGGGCGGTATGAATAAAATCTACATCAAGATCTACCCCTTTGACACCAGAAATACCACCCATATGAAAAACATCTAACTCTTTTCTCTCCTTGGAATTAAGAGACCGACACCATTCATGAGTAAAATTGGTAAAACTTTTAGAGACTAGAGACATGATTATTATTTTCCCAAGAGCTAAAGTTATTTTTAATCTACTAAAATTATGAAGAAAATCGGCTGGGCAGGGGGCTATTTATGCATAAAATCGGCGCAGTTTTGATCCAAAAAGGATACGGAGTCTGTGCTCATCAGCGCCAGACGACAGACATTGGCGCCTGACGCCAGAGCCTGGCGCCAAATGCTAAGGTTAGCGCCTGGCGCTAACCCCCTAACCCAAAACGTGTGGCGCCAGGTGGCGCTGACGTATATTATCATATGAGCTTTCCAAAACCGCGTTTTTTGGCCTGATTCGAGTCTGATCAATGACTTTACGGTCTTTTATTCTTTTTTATACCTTTTTTCTAAATTATTTTATCCTTCTTCTTAATTAATATATCCATTATATTAATTATATTATTTTTCGGATGTTATTTAGACTTAACTTTTAAGTTTTTATAAATCCAATTTTTTTACTTTTATTTTTTCATTTTTTCTTTTTGGGGGAGAAAGTTGGATACCCTCCATCAATAATAAAAATGACGGAATTTTTGCGCAAAATTATTAATTTTCACAATTCTTTGCACACACAAACATGCACATAAAAATTAAAAAATGAAAAAAATGATAAATAATAAATAAATACTGAATAAACTCATAGTAATATGCATATACAAGCATGTCTAAATAATAAGTCTAAATAAAGGCAAAGTTCTATACAAAGTCAAAAAAAAAAAGCACATGAATAAACTACGGTGTCGGGGGACGTACACCCATCATCTCATAAAACTGCGTCGTACGAGGAGTAACCTCTCCACTAGCTCCAGCTCCAGTCTCCTCGGGAAGCGGAAAACTCAGCACAGGACCCATCCACCCAAGATCAACCTGAGGCTGAGCCTGCGAAGGCTGCTGTGATGACGAGCCGACCTCGTACATGCCACCACCTCTAAGAGTCGAGGTAGCCTCTCCAGCGCAGCATGTGCGCCCTCAGATGAAGAGCATGAGCCTTCCACCGCCTCGGTGCGGGAAGCCTCATAACGACCACCCCGACCTCCAAAACTAGTGCGACGACGTCTCGAGCTAGACCTCGCCAGCTTTCTCCGTATCTCAGGTCTCGTATGGGTATGAGAAGGAATGGGCTGACCCTGCAAAAGAAACTAAAATTAGAAACATGCAATACAGAAGCAGTAATGCAAAAATAAGAAAGGAAACTACATCCTGAACGGCGTCATCGCGACGACATGTAGCCACGTTCCTCATCCAAACGACCTGACTCCGGAAGGCATCTAACACCGTGCCATCACCGTGACCACCTCGCGCGAGAATTGTCAAAGAAATAAATTCAGTAATGATGCATAACATATATGGACAAAATTTGCAAATAAATAAGCTCACCCGAGTCTGATGACCAGGGATTAACCGCTCCACAAAGCGCTCACCCTCAAGAGCTAGAGAATCATCTCCTCAATCGGCCCGTATGTCCCCTGAAAATGAATGGACATACGAGGTGGCACGAACTCAGTAGGACCAGCCTGACAAAAGCAAATCAAAGAAAGTAAAGCATTACTTGGGGGCTACTTAACGAAAGGTAAAAGCTGAAAATCATACCGCCACCTCCTCAGCCAGTATAGGGACTGGAGCTAACAACGGCAGTAGCTCCTCCTCATAGCATCACCCAGGGAACGTATAAGATCCCCAGGGGGTACCAGCTCTCTCTGACATGTGACGCGGTGGAGGAGCAGGAACGACAAAAGTGTCCGAGGAATGCTAAATAGAAACCCTCTCTCCAAGGTATGCAATCGCTCCATATGTTCCCAAGAAATAGCGACGCTCAGCAGTATACTGCGTGGCTAACCCAGGGACAACCAAGCCGACCCACGGCCGGTACAACACGTTAGGCTCCTGCAAAGAATGCCTATCAGATACGAATCTATCGAAGGTATTACAAAGTGTTCAAATATATAAAAGAACCATACCGAGATGATCTAATCTCGGACATAAGCAGTGGACATCCTAGCGTGGAGAAGGTCTCGCCGGGCAACCGAGGGAAATTACTTGTAGAACCAAATTACAAAAGGGGAAAATTATCAGCAAGTGCTAATCAAAGCTTAGAGCTAAACTTTAAGGGAGATAAAGTATACCTCTACGACTCCCCAGAAGCCAGATAGAGCGACGTTCCTCGTGAAGGACCGATGTCGACACGAGTCTCGTAACGCTCGAATGAAGTCAGCATAGATCAACCTAGCCCAGTCATAGGTCCCGATCAAGTGTAGATCACGGACTGCAGGTAGGTAGTAAAGCAGCACTCTACTCCCCTTGTCAGGGGAGAACGTCCTTGACAGCAAAATAAGCACAAAGATGCGCACCCGCTGCTCTCGGGTGGTCACATCATCATCAAAAGTCGTTGCTAGAGTCGAATGGCGAATCCCTTTCGCACTAAACTAAGTCGACTCTACCTCAACACGAGTTCGAACAGCAATCGAACCCAACAGCTCCTCAACCTTAGGAGAAAAGTCGCTGATCTCGTTGTCAAATAGCAGCGCAACTGAGCTAAACTCCAGTCTCATAATCAGACTGAAGTCGGTCGGGATGACCATCATCTAACCCCAAGGAAAGTGGAAAGTGGAAAGTGTTAGTGGTGTCCCATAAGAACTCCACTAGAGCTCGAACCACATGGCGACCCCCGCTAGAGGAAATCATAGCCTATGAGGTCTCAAAAAGCGCAGCCAGTCCGCAAGAATTCCAGAGAAGTCTCGCCTCTCCGTTATTGCCAATGTACATCTTGTACAGGTCGCCCAAAGTATCGCAACCTAAACCATGGCAGCGCGTCATACGAACCGTGATCCCCCGTCGCACCCTCTAAGAAATGTGGTGAATGGGAGAAAAGTACAGAGCTCGCTCATCCTATCCAGGGAGAGGACCGAGAGAAGTCGACGGATCGTCATCGTCCTCTACAGGCTCGTGCTCCCGTCGAACGTCTTGGGATCGTGAACGCGTACCTCGCTGTCTAGGCCTAGCCGCATGATACTATGTTCGCAAAAAAAAAAAAAACAAAAAACAAAAAAAAACAGAGTACGTAGTACTAAAACAGAGCACAAATTCAAATTGAGCATTTACGACATTTTTCAAGCATTCAAACAATTTCTTGCAATACTATAGTAATAATTGTGACAAATTGGACAAGAATTTCTAGCAAAAACATCAAGAACAAGCTACATTGTCTTCCCGACCTTAAGAGGTCCAATAATGGTGATTCGTTCGTTTCTTCACCAAATTGATTCAAACAAGTCTCAAATTATCCCAAGGCAATATATAAAAATAATCAAGCAATTTCATGGCATAAAATTTGACTAACAAAGAGAATTAAGCAATTTAAGTTTCGAATTTTCAAGAAATTCGTGAACAAACATATGCGAAATACATTAAAACCGGAGTGAGTTTGAAGAAAACTTACATAGATCGGGAAAATGAATGGAATAAGCTTTGATTTGCAATAAATTTGAGCGAATTCGGTTGAGAAACGAGCAAGAACGAGCAAATTGAAGTTCTGAGTGATTCTCGAGCAAGAAACAAGCAGCAGCAGCGGAAATGAAGAAGAGAAGGGTATTTATGGAAAACTCGACTCTAGCGCCAAGCGACAGGCCTTGGCGCTAGTCGATAAGTCTTAGCGCCTGGCGCTAGTCGATAAGTCTTAGCGTCTGGCGCTAAAGCCATATGTATGGCGCCAACAACATTTCGATGGCGACAAAATGCTCAGCCACTGAGTGCAGTTATTCCAACCTCTTGCAATACATTTTGGGTTCCTTGGTGCGCTAGTTAGCCCCTCTAAGCAATTTGACATGATTTTAGTAATCGGCTTGATTACAATCGCATAAAGTGATCGAACTTATGATAAATGATCGTCTCACTTAGCTTAAAGTGCCTAAGCATTGGCTCATCGCAAGGCACCGACATACTGGTTCATTCAGCAAAAGGCATCGACATAAAAGTTCAAAATCAGCAGAAGCGCCAACGTACAGCCATAGCGGAAGAAAAGTTCAAGCGAGCTTTTCAAGATCGACAAGCGTGGGTCTTCGGTAATTTTCCTTGGAAAATTACCGCAACAAATGAGGATAGCTTCAAGCCAGGATATCTTCGGCAGCGTTCCCTAGCTTGCGGAGAGTTGTCACAAACAACTGAAGGTGATTTCAAGCGAAGTTGTCTTCGATCGTGTTCCCTGGCTTGCGAAAGATGGTCACAAAGTGCTAGAAGGGGGTTTCAAGCGAAGCAATCTTCGATGGGGTTCTCTAGCTTGCAGAAGTCTATCATGGCAGAATTACAGGCAGTTACAAGCGTAGCAGTCTTCAGGTGGCATTCTCTAGCTTGCAGGAGGTCGTCAAAAATACAACAACAGCAATGTGGCAGCAAATCGGTTACTTCGGAGACGTGTGCTCAACGGCGGAAGATACGCGTTTCTTAACTCTTTTATCTCTTTAGCTAACGCTAGTTTGCAGGTATCGACGTTACAAGAATGATTTAGAGTCGCAGAACGTTCTGAATCATTCTCCATCCCTATCGATACTTTTACTTTTGTTTTCGAAACTTGCGTTTCTCCAAACTCAGTCAAAGTGGGGGCTTCTGTAGACACCCATTTGTGTCTCCCCAAAACCAAACTTGGTGATTAGTACTTTTTACGTCGAATCATAATCGAATGAAGTGAAAGTGTGGAAAGCCTAGTGTTGCGGATAGTTTTAATTTCTTTTCTCTTCTCTCTGTTTTTTAAAGCCTATTTTAAGAAAACAGCCAATCCAGTTTGGTTTGGCTCATAGCAAAGGTCCAATAATAGTATAGTTGGATGGGGCTTGAAAAGAGCTTTCCAACGATATATTATAAGCCCAATTCCGATGAATATTGAGTGAGTTATGGGTAAATTACTAAACTGGGCCCGATTTGAGCCTTATATGCGGCCCAATGATCTAGAGGAGGGCCTAATATGGATTTATCATTCTTAATGTAATTAGGAATGGTTTTAGTCTTCTAGATTCTTCTATAAGGTTCTTTTCATTCCTAATTCAATTAGCATTGATAAATTGACTTTTGTTGACTTTTTGGAGTTTTAATCAGAATAAAAGAGTGTTTTTAAGGAAAATACGATTTTACCCTCTGTACGGTTAAATTTTATCTGAATTTAGAAAACGCGTAAAAAAATTGATTAGCGCCTGGCGCTAATGTTCAACGCCTGGCGCTAAATTCGTTTTTTCATGTCGAAACACTGATTTGTTTTTCTATCTTTTTGGCTGATTTTCTCTATAAATAGCCTCCTAAAAACTCCGTTTTTAATCATCTACAATCACCAATTCTCTAATTCTCTTCTCTCTCGAAGCTAAAGCTTGTTCTCTCTCTCTCCCTCTCTTTTCTAAAACAACCCTTTTATACAAAATTCCGCATTCACAAGACCAAGAAACACCTAGCATTGTTCAAAGTTACCTTTGCCCTAGACGTGAAAGGTTTTAATTTCTAAGGGTTTGGTCCCAAATCTCTCTTTCAATTATTTAATTTAATTATTATTTTATATTTTCCTTGAAGTTACTAACGTGTGTATTTTGTTATTAGAAAGAGATACGAGGCATCCAAGTAAGTGCTTTAATTGATTTATTGATATTATATATGATATATAAATCATGTCTAGGTTGTTATTATTATTCCTAGTATCATGTTAGGATGCTTGATGTTTTGGAGACAACAATGATTCTTAGTATTATGTTTAAGGATAAGGTTATAATATCAAATATGCTTATTATGATTTCTCCGATGCTTCCTATATTCTTTCCTAATATTCATGTTAGTATCATTTAGGGTTAAAGATTTGATTTTTAATGTTTAGGGACATGCTTGGGTTTGTTATTAATCTTGTTAGTATCATGCCTAGGATCTTGCTATTATTATACCTTAACATGATTATGCTTATGATTGTTATTATGGTTAATTATAATTATAATTATTTGGATTATTATGATTATTATTACTATTATTATTATTATTATTATTATTATTACTATTATTATTATTATTACTATTAATATTATTATTATTATTATTATTATTATTATTATTATTATTATTATTATTATTATTATTATTATTATGTTGCTTGATATATTTATTGTTATTTCTTGATCACGCCTTTTATGCATGTTTAAAGGGAATTGATACTTGTAATCACGCTTAATAAGATAATTAATAATCTTGTTTAGGGTTAATTATGATTATAATTCAAGTGATCACCAATAATAGTTTTGTGTGTGCATTAATATTCAACTAACATAGATTAAACAGGTTTAGGGTAAACCTATTGATTACATGTTAGTCAGAAAGCGCACATGAATGCGATCAGAATAAAGTAGAGGCCTATTATTAGGGCAGGTTCAATCTCTTTTAGGTTGGATTTGTACCTTCATCCCCGAACTACCAGTCATGGTTCTAGACTTATTGGAGTTGACGATCTCTTGGATCGTTAAGGGGTGTAACCTTCACCCTGTGAATGGTTTACAAGTTCCTAAAACTTGTTGGCGACTCTTTTGCTCTATCTTCTTTCCCTTTGGATGCCACCGTACTTTAGTGTATGATCACAGTGGGGTTCAAGCTTGGGGTAATGCTTGAAATATTCCCTACAGTTGGATAAGGTAGTGGTGGGTTGAGTGGAAACAGATTCAGTGGGAGCATCTTTTTTTATCTCAACAGTGGGAGCATCTTTTTTTAACTCATCCTTTTTTGGCTTTAGTGAGCTGTCAAGGGCTTTTTGGGAAGGTTCAACAATAGTCAAAGGCTAACTTTTCTTTCTTGGACTAGATCTAACTTGTGGTCCCCTAGTTATTGGTAGTTTTTTTAATCTAAATGTTTTGGGTTGTTTTTCATTTTTTTTTGCTGAAGCCTATAGCTCTGGGGGGAAGGCTATTGGGTCATTGTCATCATGCATAGAATATACCGCCACCCCGTTGTGCTTCTCTTCCACTTGTATCATATCCCTCATACTTTGATCATCTGTCACCTTCCTCAAACCATCCACCATACTCAATCCAAGAACAAAGTGTAAAAACCCCTTTATTCTCCCATCATATTTGGCACACTTCATAACCAACTCAACTAAATAAAATGAGCACAGTTCATCAGGATCTATACTAAAAGCAAGTTCTGCCCTCCCCATTTCTATAACGTAACTGCCCATCATTACCTGTCTCAAACACACCTCCATGCCACATTTTCAAGGTGATCTTACCCATTCCTAAATTAACATGAACTAAATTACAATCAACAAACAACAACCATCAAAAATACTTAATAAAAAACCAGACTTTAGGAATTAAACACAACTAACATAAATAAACAAATAAAGCGCAAATTTTTAGCCAACAAAACAACAATTCACAACTGTAGACACCCAAATGTGTCTTCCCAAAACCAAACCCAGTGATGAATACCTTTCACGTCGAATCATAATCGCATAAAGTGAAAGTATGGAAAGTCTATTGTTGCGGTTAGTTTTAATTCTTCTCTCTCTATTTTTAAAAACCTATTTTATGAAAATAGCCAATCCAGTTTAGTTTGGTCCTTAGCAAGGGTCCAGTATTAGTGTAGTTGGATTGGGCTCGAAAAGAGCTTTCCAATGATATTTTATAACCCCAATTCCGATGAATAATGAGGAAGTTATGGTTAAAATACTAAACTAGGCCCGGTTCGATCTTTATATGCGGCCTAATGATCTAGAGGAGGGCCTATTATGATTTATCATTCCTAATGCAATTAGGATTGATTATAGTCTTCTAGAATAATCTTCTAGAAGGTTCTTTTAAATCCTAATGTGATTAGCATAGATAAATGAGTTTTAAGAGTTTTATTTGGATAAAAGAAGTGTTTTAAAGGAAATTACAGTTTTACCCTTTGTACGCTTAAATTTTATCAAAATATGAAAACGCGTGGAAAAACTGTCTGCAACGCTGCATTGCAGCCTTCGTTTAGAGACAGAGGCGTGTATGGTGACAACGTCGTTTTTTATTCTTTTCGAAACTCTGATTCTTTTTTATCATATTCCGGCTGATTTTCATTGTAAATAGTTTCCTAAAACCTCCGTTTTCACTCACCAACTCTCATCAAGAAAATCTTGATACACTCTCTCTCTTTCTAAACTAGCCTTTTCTTAAACAAAATTCCGCATTCACAAGATCTCGACACACCTAGCCAAGTTCGAAGTTGCCTTCGCCCTAGACGTGAAAGGTTTGATTTCTGAGGGTTTGGTCCCAAATATCTATCTCTATTATTTAATTTAATTCTTTAATTTTATTATTTTTCTTGAAGTTACTAAAGTGTGTATTTTGTTATTAGAAAGAGATACGAGGCATCTAAGTAAGTGCTTTAATTGTTTTATTGATATTATGATATAGAAATCATGCTTAGTTTTTTATTTTCATTCCTAGTATCATGTTAGGATATTTTATTGCTTCCTAGTATCATGTTTAGGGTAATTTCTAATATCAATTATGATTTCTATGATGCTTCCTACTGTCTTTCTTAATAGCAAGTTAGTATCATGTTAGGGCTAAAGCTTTGATTTTTAATGTTTAGTGACATGCTAGGGTTTGTTATTAATCTTGTTAGTATCCTGCCTAGGATCTTGCTATTATTATGCTTTATCGTGATTATTTTAATTATTATAATATGATTATGATTATTATTATGTAGCTTGATATATATTTATTGTTATTGCTTGATCACGCCTTTTATGTTTAAAGGGAATTTGTACTTGTAATCACGCTTAATAAGATAATTAATAATCTTGTTTAGGGTTAATATGATTATAATTCAAGTGATCGCCAATAATAGTTTTGTTTGTGCATTAATATTCAACCAACATAGATTAAACAGGTTTAGGGCTAAACCTATTGATTGCATGTTAGTCAGAAAGCGCACATGAATACGAGAAGAATAAAGTAGAGGGATATTATTAGGGCAGGTTCAATCTCTTTTAGGTTGGATTTGTACCTTCATCCCCGAACTTCCAGTCTTGGTTCTAGACCTATTGGAGTTAACGATCTCCAGGGGTGTAACCTTCACCCTGTAAACGGTTTACAAGTTCCTAAAACCTGTTGGCGACTCTTTTGCTCTAGCTTCCTTCCCTTTGGACGCCACCATGCTTACGTGTATGATCACAGTAAGGTTCAAGTTTGGGGTAATGCTTGAAATATTCCCTACAACAACCATACTGAACAAATAAATTGCAATTACACAAAAAAAATTCATCAACTTCCAGTTCAATTGATTAGGGTTTGAAATTCAGATGCAATGATGGAGAAATTACAAGTGAAATTAGGGTTTAGCAACTTACCCAAAATGGCAAAACTTAGGGTTTAGCTATCGAAATTCCGCCAAAAATAAAATCTTGAGACTTTAGTGCAAGGTACGAAAGTTGTTGAAGCTTCAATAATTGCTGTTGAACTACTTCAAACCCAAATTAAATTTCTCTATAGAAGAAGTTATGAGAAGGGAGGTAGAAGGTTCAGAAATACCAGAGGGTGGATGGGAGACAGATGACCTGTCATGTTTAAAAGAGGGAAAATTAAATACCTAAGTCCATGTCACAAGTCTTAACCTTGTTAGCCGGTTTCATGTAAACAGGGACCAATAAAAAAGATCGGGGGTAAAGGTGGTGTTATTAAAAAATAATCCAAAAGTAGGATTATTTTCAGCGAACGGGCAAAAGGTCGGATTATTTCGGGCAATTTTTCCAAAAAATAAACCTCTACAATGGCTGTTGTGAGCTTTTGATTCGAATATGAGAGAGGAAATGGAAGAGGTGAACTAGCCTATTAGAGTAACTGGTTTGTATTTTGAATAGAATATTGGGAGTTTCAAAAATTTGGGATTTCAATATAGCAGGGTTATTTCTGCTGAATTTTTAATGATGGGCGACAAAATTAATTTGGTTTGGGCGACGGATTAAGTAATGTTTTTGCCCTTGTTGTATTATTGGGCAACGAACAATTATTCCGTGGGTAAGGGCAACACATGACTTACTCGTCGCCCAAATCTCTACTTTGGGCAACATTTTTTAAATCGTGGTCCGTAATTATATATTTTGGCAACGACTATTAATTTCGTCGCCCATAAATTTATAACTCGTCGCCCAAAAATATATTTCTTGTAGTGTATACAGCTTAATGATACTTGGGATTTGACTTATTTGCCTTCTGATATACACACTATATGTTTTAAATGGGTATATAAAACCAAATTTAAACCTAATGGTGATGTTGATATGTGTAAAGAAAGGATTGTGGCCAGAGGTGATAGACAGATTTCTAGTAAAGAATACAAGAACAATTTTAGTGATGTGGATTAATTGACTACTGTAGAGTGATTCTTGCTCTTGCTGCTGTGAGGCATTGAGATATACAAAAATTGTATATCAACAATGCTTTTTTGCATGGACATCTTGATGAAGAGGTGTACATATCTCCTCCACCGGGATATATAAAAGCTTTGCCAGGTCAGCAAATTGAAGGTCAATATATGGATTAAAGCAGGCTTCTAGGTGTTGGAATAAAGCGTTGAGTAAGTTTCCTGTTACTTGGGGTTTCATTCAATCCTAACAAGATTATTCCTTGTTCATATTGAACAAATTAAAGGTGATACATTGTGATACATATGCTATAGTTGTAGCATATGTGGATGATTAGCTCATTACAGGAAATGATTCAAGTATCATTGTTTCTCTCAAGGTAGATCTGCATTCAGCTTTTACCATCAAAGATTTGGGTAGTTTGAAGTATTTTCTTATTATAGAAGTGTCAAGGTCTAACAGTGGAATCCTTTTGAATCAAAGGAAATATGTGTTGGATTTTTTACGAGATGAACAAATGGAGAATTGCATAATAAAATCTTTTCCTTTGCCTAAGGGACTGAAGTTGAGTTCTGACGATGGGGATTTGCTTCAAGATCCTGAACCTTACAAAAGATTGATTGGGAAACTTTTGTATCTGAATTTGTCCAGGCTTGATATTTATTTTGCAGTGTAACAATTGAGTTAGTTTTTGGCTCAACCAAGAGAGCCTCATTTTTTATTGAAGTTCATGTTCTGAGATATTTGAAAGGGACTCTTATCTTTGGGCTCTTTTATCCTGCAAATTCAGATCTGTCACTTCTTGCCTATAGTGATGCATATTTGGGAATGTGCAATGATTTAGCAAGATGCTTAACTGGATATTGTGTTTTCCTTGGTAATTCTTTGGTGTCTTGGAAAACAAAGAAGCAAAAAGTTATTTCTAAAAGTTCAACAGAAGCTGAGTGCAGGAGTATGAGCCATACTATATTGATGAGATTGTTTGGCTTGAACAATTGTTACAGGAGTTGAATTTGCCTATTCCTACTCCTACTCCTCTTTATTGTGATAATATTTCTGCTATACATATAGCAGAAAATCCAATTTTCCATGAGAAATTTAAGCATCTCAGGAGTAAACATCATACTTGATGTACATTATATAAGAGAAAAGGTTCAATCTGGTCTAATTGGTTTGAAGCATGTCAGATCAGCACTTCAACTTGCTGATATTATGACAAAACCTTTGGGAGCATATAACATAATTTTTTGGTTTCAAAGATTGGATTGCTGCAAAATTCTTTAGCTCAAGAATGGACCACTACTACAAAAAAGGGCAAAGAGACCAGTTGAAATATGCATGAGAGACCGCCTTTGAAAGGGTCTCTATCTCAGGGGTCTCTTTGATTAAGAGAACCCTTCTCATGAGGGGGTCTGTTTATGCCGACAAAAAGACCCGTTGTTAGTGACAACGGGTCTGTTATTTCAGCGATGAGATTGATAATTTAGAAGAAAAAGAGACCTGTTGTTTGAGAAAGGGGGTCTGTTTAGTTGTATGAAACATACCGATCAAGTAAGGTAACATGTCTCTTTGTTCTTTTTTATTGTAAAATAAATAAATAAAATTTATGATGTTACCATTTGAATTATTATTTTTATATGCGCTATACAAATTGGCAATATTGATGAGCTTAATTATAAAGTGGAGTTTGTAATGTATATAATTCTTACGTAACATGAATAATACGAAATAGAAAGGAACTAAATTAAAATTGATGAGATAAAAAAAAATTAAAAGCAGCCAACGTAAAATCCCAACAAAAAAAAATGTTTGAATTTATTGAAGTTTAAATTTACAATTATATCCATAAGACTTGAGTACTCCCTCTTCTACCTCCTTGTTTGGGAGTTTTGTGTGTTGTGACCACATCAAGTAGACATGAAAAAACACAATTAAAAAATGAATGATTATAATTGAGAATTCACTAGAAAACTTA
Source organism: Chenopodium quinoa (assembly GCF_001683475.1). Taxonomy (NCBI): domain Eukaryota; kingdom Viridiplantae; phylum Streptophyta; class Magnoliopsida; order Caryophyllales; family Amaranthaceae; genus Chenopodium; species Chenopodium quinoa. The sequence continues at coordinate 862,505 of NW_018742483.1, forward strand.
AAAAGATTCACATTCAATACAGAAAAAACAAAGAAAATGAGGTATGCATAACAAATGCAAAGCATAAATATTAAATTTAATTAAAAAAGCATATGATCAACAGGAGGAGAAAATCTGCACCTCAAACTAAAGAAAACCTTCGCCATTATCTTCGTCGATACACTTGGAAGCTTGGAGCACCACTGTTGTCATCGTCTTCATTCGTCGCCATCATATCGCTAATTTCATATCCTTTAAGAAAATCAAAATTCTCAGAGGCATTTCAACAAATAATTGGAGGGCAAAGAAGATAGAAAATATAACCATAGATTAAAGGTAAACCAAAAATAAAATTTACCCAATTTCACATTTAAATAGATCAATAAAAAAAACCTAATAAAAATACTACCAACACCACCGGACTACCCGTAAAAAAACCCTAACCACCCACGAAAAATCTCAAAACTACTCAATATAAACTCGAAATCTCAACAACTAAACTCATAATCACCCCACTAAAACCTATAAAATTATTTAAAATAAAATAGATTGAAAATATACCTTTTCAAACACTTTAATCTTAGCTTTCATGGTAAAAATTGACCTTCAAAGCCTTAAATTTGAGCTTTTATTGATGATGATAAAGTCAAATGAGAAGGCAGCAACGATAGTGCTACAGAGGAGGACTTGGAGCGTCGTTTACTTTAGTGTAAGGAGAAGCGACGTTGTGGCATCAACCTTTTTGCTCCGGGAGAAAATTTAGATGAGAGGAGAGTGAAAGAGAAAGAGATAGCGATGAAATGGGGTGGTGATGGAAAATGGGGGTATGAAGAGTGGGTAATAGGGTTAAATTGTCAGCCCAAACAAAAGGTTGGTTTAAGTGGTGGACCCTTACACACATAAGAGACTTGTTAAATTAAATAATGGGTCTCTTATTTTTTTTTCCCAAAAACTGTTGGCGGACCCTTTAATACATAAAAGACCCGTTATCTCTAACATTAGATCTTTTATATTAAAGAGACCTGTTGTACGTATTAACCAAAATGTCTATTATTATAGGTTCTTTTTCCCACTTTTGTAGTAGTGGACAAGTCTTCAGCAGCTAGTGTCTTTAGATAGTCATACTTGAGGGGGGGGGGGGATGTTGAGATCATGCATTTTGCATGACCTCAGTTTGTTAGGCCATGTGTAGGGAATATTTCAAGCGTTAATCCCCTAGCTTGAACCCCAATGTGATCATACACTAAAGTACGGTGGCGTCCAAAGGGAAAGAAGATAGAGCAAAAGAGTCGCCAACAAGTCTTTTTTTAGGAACTTGTAAACCGTTCACGAGGTGAAGGTTACACCCCTTAACGATCCAAGAGATCGTTAACTCCGTAAGGTCTTGAACCAAATAGGGTTCGGGGATGAAGGTACAAATCAAACCTAAAAGAGATTGAACTTGCCCTAATAATAGGCCTCTACTTTATTCTGATCGTATTCATGTGCGCTTTCTGACTAACATGCAATCAATAGGTTTAACCCTAAACCTGTTTATCTATGTTGGTTGAATTTAATGCACAAATAAATCTAGAGATTGGCGATCACTTGAATTATAATCATATTAACCCTAAATAAGATTATTAAAATTATCTTATTAAGCGTGATTACAAGTACCAAATTCCCTTTAAACATGCATAAAAGGGTGTGATAAAGCAATAAATATAATCAAGCAACATTATAATAATCATCATAACAATAATAATTAAAATAATCATGTTAATAATAAAGCATAATAATAATAGCAAGACCTAGGCATGATACTAACAAGATTAATAACAAACCCTAGCATGTCACTAAATAATAAAAATCAAAACTTTAGCCCTAACATGATACTAACAATCATAAATATTAGGAAGAACATAGGTAGCATCATACTTTTAATCATACTTAATATTAAAGTTACCCTAGACATGATACTAGGAATCATAATAACAATCTAAGCATAATTTCTATATCATAATATCAATAAAAATCACTAAAGTACTTACTTGGATGCCTCGTACCTCTTTCTAATAACAAAATACACACGTTAGTAACTTCAAGGAAAATAATAAAATCAAAAAATTAAATTAAATAATTGTAAGAGAGATTTGGGACCAAACCCTAAGAAATTAAACCTTTCACGTCCAGGGCGAAGGCAACTTCGAATATGGCTAGTTGTATCTAAGTCTTGCGAATGCGGAATTTTGTATTTGAGAAAAGGCTAGTTTAGAAAAGAGAGAAAGAGAGAGTAATCAAGAGAATCTTGATAAGAGTTGGTAAATGAAAACGGAGTTTTTATAAAGCTATTTATAGAGAAAATCAGCCAAAAAGATAGAAAATCGAAACAGTGTTCTGACGCGCATAAAACTTGATTAGTGTCGACGCTGGCAATTAGCGCCAGGCGCCGAAGGTTAGCGTCAGGCGCTAATAATCAGTTTCACGCGTTTAGTTTTTATCATATCTTTTGATCCGGAAGTCTAAAAAAGTCATATAATATGTTGTTGGAAAGCTCTTGAAGTCTACTTTCCATCCCAATTAAAATCGGATTAAATTATTTTGTAAATAAAAATATATTGCCTAAATAGTGGAAGGGTGTCAGTTTTGAATAGAGTTTCATGTCTCATTCATATCCTTTTCGTTATAACTTGGATTTAATATTATAATATATCATAGGAAAGATAATTTCAAGATCTATCCAACCATATAAAATTTGAATAAATATTATGAGTCACAAAAGTAAAATCTGAATATATTCCACTTCGTACAAAACAAGGATTCTCAACAGGAGTAGTTTTATTCAATTTCAAACTCTTTAAAACATAAATATCAATCCTAACTCCATTAGGATTTAAGAGAACCTTCTAGAGAATTCTAAATGACTATAATCAATCCTAATAGATTAAGGAATGATAATTAATAATAGGTCCTCCTCTAGATCATTGGGCCGCACATAAAAACCAAATCGGGCCCAGATCAGTATTTTGGCCATAACTTCCTCATTATTCATCGGGAGTGGGCTTATAATATATCGTTGGAAAGTTCTTTTTAAAAACCATCCAACTACACCTTATTGGACCCTTATCATGGACCAAACTTAACTAGAATGCACGTTTTTCAAAAATAAGGTAAGAAAAGAAAAAATTTCAAAAACCAAAAGAAGAAATATTTTAATAAAAACATCGTCATCACTAGAATTTTCACATTTTTGCTTTGTTCGAAAATCAAATGACGTGAAAGGTATTCATCACTGGGTTAGGTTTTGGGGAGACACATTTGGGTGCCTACAGAAACCCTCACTTTGACTGAGTTTGGAGAAACGCGAGTTTCAAAAACAAAAGTCAAAGTATCGATAAGGGCGGAGACTGATTCAGAATGTTCTGCGATCCTAAATCACTCTTGTAACGCCGATACCTGCAAACTAGTGTTAGTTTAAACAGATAAAAGAGTTAAGAAACGCGTATCTTGCACCGTTGAGCACACGTCTCTGAAGTAACCGATTTGTTGTTGTTTGCTGTTGTTTGTGCAAACCTTCCACAATCTAGGGAACGCCATCTTGTTGTTTTGATGTTCACTCGTCTCTGAACAACAGAGCCTCTTGGATATGTTCACGCGTCTCTGAACAAAGAGCTTTTGAATGATATGCCCACGCGTCTCTGAACAATAGAGCTTTTAAATAATATGCCCACGCATCTCTGGGCAAAAGTGCTTGAAAGAAATGTCCACGTGTCTCTGAACAAAAGAGCTAGATGATATGTCCACACGTCTTTGAACAAAATATCTTTGATGATATGAATGTTTGTTGTGATAATATTCCGAAGAAAACTTTCGAAGACCAACGCTCGTCAATCTTTAAAGCTCGCTTGAACTTTGCTTCCGCTATGCCAGTACGTCGGCACTTTTGATGCTTGTGAACCATTATGTCGGTGCCTGAACCAGTATGTCAGTGTCTCTGATGTTTATGAACCAGTACATCGGTGTCTTTCGATGAGCCAATGTTTTAGGCGTTTTAAGCTAAGTGAGACGATTTTTCGTCAGGTCGATCACTTATTACGATTGTAATCAAGCCGACTACTTAATCATGTCAAATTGCTTATAGGGGCTAACTGGAATACCAAGGAACCTGAAATTGCTAAAAGAGGTTGAAATAACCGTCTTGAGTGGTTGAGCGTTCTGGCGCCGCGATTTGGCTCTGTCGCCAGACGCTGGGATCTAGCGCCAGGCGCCGAAATCCGTTTCCAGACGCTAAATGTTGTGGTCTGGCGCTGGAGTCGGGTCTTCCCTATTCTGATCTTGTTGCCGCTGGGATGCATCTGTATTTATCTTTGACTATAGGACTTTGCTAATCTCTTTAATTTTTTTAGGGTTGACCTAAGGTTTAATGTCGCTTGACTCATTGGCTTGACACAACTCAAGGTATGAACTTGACTCGCTGTAATTGACTCGAGGTTGACTCGACTCGAAGTGAAATGACACGTGTGACTCATGACCCGTGTGTGCATTGTATTATGATCGTGCGACTCGAAAATGCAAAAAAGCAAAAATTTTCCGTCATCTTTGTAGAGGGTACCGACTTTCTCCTGAAAAAGAAACACGTGAAAAAAGAATCGAAGTTTTTGAAGGTGCATGTTGAATGAGCTTAGTCAAATGTTGTTTGATACTAGCTCTCAAGGTGCAAGGATTAATCCATCCGAGGCTATCTCAATGATTGACTCAATGATGAAAGTATTTGGGTAACTTAGGCACGGAGGCTAAGGACTTCATACTTCTTGATGAAATGACAATTATGATTGGTGAGTGATGATGATATGACAAGGAATGCTTCAACGTTGTGTTAAGATTCCATGACAAAGGGTTCCTAAGGGAAGTATATTTGGTCATGTATCTGTGATGTGTGTGGTAGTGACACTAAAGTTAGGCCGCAAGGGCTAAGTGTTTGGGAAAATATATTGAAAACAGTCAAATGGTGGTGACTCTTAGGCTAGGTAAGCTAATGATCTAGGGATCAATCCCCCAAGTCTAGCTCTAAGTAAATAGGGATGAGCATAGGAGATCCCTTGATATGATCATGGTGTGTGAATGTGAATATGAATGCATGTTTATTACGGTCGCACCTCGATGTGAGGTTGCCTACGTATCCGTTAGGAATCAGGCCGAACGTAGCTCTAGCCGAACCTCGCACAAGTATGTTTATACCTCAAAAAGGTCCTTTTAAAGTTTGTAATGTGGTTAGGCTAAAGGTTATAGAAGAAGGGGATAAAGGCTCAAGACCCTCGATAAGCCCCCAAGGTGTGTAACCTTGCTTTTGAATATTTGTATTTTCATGCTTGAGGTTTTCTACTCTTTTTTAGCTCTTTCTTTTGCTTTAGCATTTATTTCATTTTTATAAGTGTGGGAAATCCCGATCATGCGGTCTATCACTCACTTGGCATTCATGTTTCTCAGGCACGGTACCGAGCACTCGATAAGAGACGTGATCTGAGACGTATTCATATCAAAGACATGTTCACGTCAAAGACATTGGAACACATGACCTTTTGTACACTTTTATTATTATTTTTTTTGCTTATTTTTTGCTATTTTAATCTTTTGAATTGAAGTCACTCAAGCTTTTTATGATATTGAAAATTACATAAGTTGCACACTATCCCATCCCAAGATTAGGTAGATATGGGTTGAAAAATGAAAGGTCTATCATTAGACAAGGCTCAAAGTGTTTTATAAAAAAAAGGATTGTATATTTGAAGGGTGAAATGTGATATGATGTGGCTAAAATATGTGCCTCAAATCATTGGTATACCTTGTGCTTAGTTTGACATGGATTTTTTTTTTTATGCAATGCAATGTGATGATCATATGTAAGAGAATAAAATGCTCATTTTATTTAAGGAAAAGAAATAATGGTCCTACAAAATAAATCTAAAGAGAATAGAAAGGTGCCTATGCTAGACTTATTGGGGAAAAGGTGAATAAAAAATAGAAAAAAGATCATGAAATCTTGTCGTTGAAGCTTTCTTCCTGTCCCTTGGCTCATCATCACTTGGTGTTCTTGCCGACTGGAGGTATTGGAAGCTCGTTATTGTCGATCAAATATTGGATTGCTTCCTTTAGTTTCCAACAGCTCTCAGTAGTATGACCCCTACCTTGATGGTACTTGCAGCGTACATTTGGGTTCCAACTAGGCAATCTCTTCTCAAGTGGGGGATCTTAAATAGGTCCAATAGGAGTAATGAGTCCCTTGGCATGGAGTCGATCGAAAGCATCATCGTAGCTAATTCCAATAGGGGTGAAATCCTTTCTCAGTTGCTTTCTAAATCCTCGATTATCCATGGCTAAGATCTCATTAAGGTCGAAAGTACCAACACTGTTACTAGAGGAGGTGTTTTCGGAAGAAGAAGGATAGTCGTTCTTCTTTCCTTTACAGCCACTGTTTTTATTGTTACTAATCTTGGCCTTCTTGTCACGCATGGGAACATGAAAGAGATTTGAATCAATGAGATCTTGAACACGATCTTTGAGGGCGAGACATGCTTCGGTGGTGTGACCACGACCTCTATAGTATCAACAATAAGAATTTGGATTCCAATTAGGAAACCATTTTTCGGGCGGAGGGTCTTGACTGGGACTAATGGGGTGAATAAGACCTTGATCGTGAAGGTAGTCAAAAGCTTCATTGTAAGTCATTCCTATTGGTGTGTATTCTTCAATGGTCCGTTTTGCCCGTGGCTTAGGAGCATTGAGTTCTTCATTAAATCCTTGGCGAGAATTTTGTTCGATAACCGTCACCCAATTTGCTCCAATTTGCTAGTCCTTCTCCCACATTCAAGAGCATGGCAACGACATCTTGCAGTTTTCGAACATCCTATTTTAGACTTGACGAGTCTTCCCTGGTATTATCTAAAAAAAGACTTTCATCCTCCTCAATTATGGCCACTTCATCAAGAGAGGTTATATATGTTGTCTCGATCATGGGCTCACCTGCAGGTGTGATAAGAAGTGATGGATCGAAGGATGTTTGATCTTCTTCAATGGCTAGAACCTCGGAAGTTTTATTGTCATCGATCAGATCTTGAATAGCTTCTTGGAGTTTCCAACACTCCTCAGTGTCGTGACCCTTTCCTTGGTGATATTTGCACTGCTTATTAGGGTCCCACTTGGATGGCCTGGCTTCTGGGACTGGATTTTTTATGGGCCCTATGGGCATAACTAGTCCTTTGTGATGTAGCTTCTCAAAAGCTGTTTCATAGCTCATACCGAGTGGAGTGAACACTCTTTTTGACCTTTGGATGTGCGATTTAGAGGCGTTCGTAGCATGTACCTCATTAATGGGAGAGGAAGAAGAAGGATGGTCGTTCTTCTTTGCTCTCGCACTATTATCTTTCAAGGTCATCTTCAATGTCAATGCATATATTATACACAGCCTTGAAAGTATTCAAGTTGTGTTGGTATATTAAGTGCTTTGAATACTTCCCTTGGAGATTCTTGATAAACATCCTCACAGATCCTTTTTTGGTAGGAACCTTGACCATATTAGCAGAAGTTTCCCTCCATTTGTTGAAGAAAGAAGTGAACCCTTCGTTTTCTTTTTGTTTTAACATCTCAAGTTGTCTGTGGTCTGTTTCGTCTTGGATGTTGCACTTATATCTATCTATGAAAGCATTTGTCATGGAATCCCAAGAAGAGGTTTTTACTTTGTCAAGGGAAAAGAACTATTGTTGACAAACGGTCTCAAGGGATAAAGAAAACAAAGAATGAAAGGCTTTCTTATCAATCCCCTTAATATTCATTATAGTTTCAAAAGCTCTTAGATGAAAGTAAGGGTTATCTGTTGCCTTGAATTTTGGGATGTCGTTGGCATTGAACTTATGCGAAAGAAGTTCCTTGTCCAGCGAGACCCCTTGTGAACTAATGCCCTGAAATTTACAGTCACTAGATAGCTTGCTCAAGCTTTCTTACATGAGGTTCATTTGTTGTTGCTTCACAGGATCATCAATTTTGAGGGTTAAAGCCTTTAACGCCTCAGTCACGTCATTCAATTGAATCCTAAGTTCATTGACCTCTTCTTGACTTGCCATTATCTTTTTAGCTTTCTTCTTTTGACGGATCGGTTTATCAAAAAGTAAGACTTGAATAAAGAGGTTGTCCTTGATTAATCGCCCTTCTCTCCTCGACCAAGTACTGTTGAAAAGGAATTTAGGGATAATCACTGTTAATTATTTGACTTAAACTCTATTCAACATGTAATGGATGGAGGAAGGTAGGAAGAATGAAGGTTGTAATGTGAAGAAAGTATGTACAGAATGGAAACATGATGTAGATGGAGAAATATGAAAAAATTAGGAATAGAATGTACCCCCAACTCAAATGACGGAGAAAACCGACTCATGCATGAACCTAAGACATGGTCATGGTGTATATACATATTAGTGGGTGCTTTATTGTGAGTGCAAGTGACATGTTAAGACTCGTGTCATGACCATGTGGCTAGACTATGTGACTAGACTCGAACAAAGACCAAGTTAAGACCTCACGTATATGCATTAAACTGGACAAGCTGTGGTATTTTAGTCATAACCTTTGATATGTGACTCTGATTGGGATGAAACCAACGCCAAATTAAAGATAAAACTTGGGACTACAGATCCATAGGTTTTACAACTCATATTTCTTCCTATAACTCTGTCTATGACCAAAACAAGTTGACGTTTGTGCAGTATACGGGAATAATAATCCGGGTTGATTTAAAGGAACTATGACTCGATTTTAGGCATATTTATTAGCTCAAATTAATTAGTCAATTAATTAAGCAAAGTCTTTTAGTTATTAATTAGTTTATTTAGGCTTAATCACAAGTCAAACCAAATGGTTAGGAAAAAACACATAGAGTATGCACAACAAATAATGCACAATTAGTCAAGTAGGCACAATATGATGCAATGAGTTTGCAATCTAACCATGGCTCTAGTTCTCTAAAGTTTGGTATATGGGTTAGTCAATAGAGGGTCCATGGTTAATTGTCCGAATGCACCGCGCGGAAGCCTAACCGTGAAGGGTTGGCGCGAGTGGATGGGACACCGCGCGTTAAGAAAAACTCGCTTCCATGGTTTGGTCAATTCAACATTCTCAGATGTACCCTTTGTTGCTTAGAGCGTTCAATCAGGTAGATTGAGCATGAATTCCCAGAGGGTTATGTCCATATGTAGAAAACATATGGGTTTCAGAAAAGTGATAAAAACTCAATCAAGAAGTAGGATCGAGCGAACAATGCTAAAAACTGGTCGAAATTAGAACGCATATTTCTGGCTCGGTATTGGAAGGATTTGGCGCCAGCAAACAGAGGTTGGCGCCAGCTTTTATCTTTAGCGCCTGGAGACAGAGCTGTCGTCTGGCGCTAAAGTCAAAATATTGGCGCTAATTTCTGTTCGCTCACGCTAATTCCTACATGCCTCAGCAGCTTCTGTGTTCGATAAAATTTTCCAGTTTCGCGCAGTGTTATTTCGATCCTAGTTTTGAAAGATATTTCTCAAATTTTCTACGTGTAAAAATCCTATGTTTTAACTCATTATGGATGGTCTTTCCAATGAGATCTTATTTATGCATATGACAATAATGTTAATCAAAATTACGCACATGAAATACTTAGAACTTTTCGAGTCTCATCCACTCAATCTAAATCAATGCCGAAATAAATTTCAGGAATTAAAATAGAAATCCTCCTAAGTGGAGTCGCCAAAAAATGTAGGGAATATTTCAAGCGTTAATCCCCTAGCTTGAACCCCAATGTGATCATACACTAAAGTACGGTGGCGTCCAAAGGGAAAGAAGATAGAGCAAAAGAGTCGCCAACAAGTCTTTTTTTAGGAACTTGTAAACCGTTCACGAGGTGAAGGTTACACCCCTTAACGATCCAAGAGATCGTTAACTCCGTAAGGTCTTGAACCAAATAGGGTTCGGGGATGAAGGTACAAATCAAACCTAAAAGAGATTGAACTTGCCCTAATAATAGGCCTCTACTTTATTCTGATCGTATTCATGTGCGCTTTCTGACTAACATGCAATCAATAGGTTTAACCCTAAACCTGTTTATCTATGTTGGTTGAATTTAATGCACAAATAAATCTAGAGATTGGCGATCACTTGAATTATAATCATATTAACCCTAAATAAGATTATTAAAATTATCTTATTAAGCGTGATTACAAGTACCAAATTCCCTTTAAACATGCATAAAAGGGTGTGATAAAGCAATAAATATAATCAAGCAACATTATAATAATCATCATAACAATAATAATTAAAATAATCATGTTAATAATAAAGCATAATAATAATAGCAAGACCTAGGCATGATACTAACAAGATTAATAACAAACCCTAGCATGTCACTAAATAATAAAAATCAAAACTTTAGCCCTAACATGATACTAACAATCATAAATATTAGGAAGAACATAGGTAGCATCATACTTTTAATCATACTTAATATTAAAGTTACCCTAGACATGATACTAGGAATCATAATAACAATCTAAGCATAATTTCTATATCATAATATCAATAAAAATCACTAAAGTACTTACTTGGATGCCTCGTACCTCTTTCTAATAACAAAATACACACGTTAGTAACTTCAAGGAAAATAATAAAATCAAAAAATTAAATTAAATAATTGTAAGAGAGATTTGGGACCAAACCCTAAGAAATTAAACCTTTCACGTCCAGGGCGAAGGCAACTTCGAATATGGCTAGTTGTATCTAAGTCTTGCGAATGCGGAATTTTGTATTTGAGAAAAGGCTAGTTTAGAAAAGAGAGAGAGAGAGAGAGAGTAATCAAGAGAATCTTGATAAGAGTTTGTAAATGAAACCGGAGTTTTTAGAAAGCTATTTATAGAGAAAATCAGCCAAAAAGATAAAAAATCGAAACAGAGTTCTGAAGCGCATAAAACTTGATTAGCGTCGACGCTGACAATTAGCGCCAGGCACTGAAGGTTAGCGCCAGGCGCCAATCCTTAGCGCCAGGCGCTAATGCTTAGCGTCAGGCTCTAATAGTCGGTTTTACGCGTTTTTTTTATCATATCTTTTGATCCGGAAGTCTAAATAAGTCATATATTATGTCGTTAGAAAGCTATTGAATTCTACTTTCCAACTCAATTAAAATCAGATTAAAATATTTTGTAAATAAAAAGATATGGCCGAAATAGTGGAAGGCTGTCAGTTTTGGATAGAGTTTCATGTCTCATTCATATCCATTTCATTATAACTCGGATTTAATATATAATATATCATCAGAAAGATAATTTCAAGATCTATCCAACCAAATAAAATTTGGATAAAGATTATGAGTCACGAAAATAAAATCTGAATATATTCCACTTCGTACAAAACAAGGATTCTCAAAAGGAGTAGTTTTATTCAATTTCAAACTCTTTAAAACATAATTACCAATCCTAACTCCATTAGGATTTAAGAGAACCTTCTAGAGTATTCTAAAAGACTATAATCAATCCTAATAGCTTTAGGAATGATAATTAATAATAGGCCCTCCTCTAGATGATTGGGCCGCATATAAAAACCAAATCGGGCCCAAATTAGTATTTTGGTCATAACTTCCTCATTATTCATCGGAATTGGGTTTATAATATATCGTTGGAAAGGTTTTTTCAAACCCCATTCAACTACACCATTATTGGACCCTTATCATGGACCAAACTTAACTAGAATGCATGTTTTTCAAAAATAAGGTAAGAAAAGAAATATTTTCAAAAACAGAAAGAAGAGATATTTTAATAAAAACATCGTCATCACTAGACTTTTCACACTTTCGCTTTGTTCGAAAATCAAATGACGTGAAAGGTATTTATCACTGGGTTTGGTTTTGGGGAGACACATTTGGTTGTCTACACCACGTCAGCTTGTTTGTTACAAGAATGACAACTCATTTATTCCTGTATTTTTTCCCCTGTATTAATAGCTTCTCTGTAAATTTATTTATGAGTTAATTCAATAAAATTCTGATTTTTATTTCTTCTTTCCCTCTTTAGAATTCTATATGAGGTTCTTATCACATACTTCCTCTGTTCTTTTTTACTTGACCTGTTTCTTTTATCACGCTTGCCAATGCAAAACTTTAACGGTCAATAACTTTAATTCTCTATAAGTAAAAATTTTAAAATTTAATTATGATAGTACTAATTGAGATGAATTCAAAAAGATCTTACATTAATATATTTTTCATTGCATATTATTTACAAAAGACGATCAAAGGAAGGGTGATGAATATTGTAAAAGTCAAAGCGGGTCAAGTAAAAAAGAACGGAAGAAGTAATAACTTACTATTATACACAAGAAGAAGAAACAAAGGAAATATTCAATTTTTTATTTATTAACTCATTAATGTACTTTCTACAAATGATGCATACTATTTAAAGAAAATGTGCATAATGTTATAAGATGATATGAGGAAGGTACGTATATATTAAACTCTGGTCAATTGATTGATGACTTCCACAATCCATCTTTGCTAAGTTAGTAAGTTATAAGATAGCTCCTTTCTAAGCTAAGACATTATTTTGCATCATCAATGCTATTCTCAAATTGTTTAACGATACGATAACACGAGTTCAATATTGCAATTCGAAAAAAGAACTCGGGTAACAAAGCATAAAAATACTTATTATTTGGTTTGCATATTGCTCATAATGACATTTTTTTCATCTCTAGAATTAAAAGGTTTATCTTTGAATAAGTTTTGTTGGGTAGAGAGAGAGAGCTCGTTGCAATGAAGAGATTAATTGAAAGTAAAAAAATGTATATCATAAATTTGGAATTAATGTGCATAAATTTTTTAATGAAAGTGCATAATATTTGTGCTAATTGTGCATTTTGCGTAGGTAAAAAGGAGAATTGTCAGTTTCTTTTGTACGATCAAGATTATATTCACTACTACAAAAGTTACAAAATCCAAAGATTTAAGTTACAACGGTCTAAAGAGGAACCGTTGTGAATAGATCTTTTAAGAAATTATAAAGAAATTCAACAACACTTGTCACCATTGTTATAAGAGGTCGATTTGACCGTTGCACAACCCACGTCTCTAATAAATTACAAGTCCAATGAATTTCCTTCTCGTTATTCTCATTTTAAGATTTCTCTCATTGAATACCAACCTTACATATAGGAATAGTTAAAACTAATAATCTCACCTTTGCCTCATCTTTTCAAAACAATCATACCTTTTGAAATCTGAAAACAATCCCACGTTAACACCCCATCTTCTCAAAACAAGTCTTTCTACCTACAGCTGGTTCAACATGTAATTAATTTTTTTTTCTTTGATCTCTCTTCCCACCTTATCACCTTCTTTCATGGAAACCCCTCCACCACCACCATCATGGGTACCACCCCTTGCCCCACCAGTCAGGTCACTTGAAATGAACCATACCCTCATCGCCACCCCTGAAATTCCACCTCCTTCTACCTAACCCCACCTAGTCGAACTAAAACCCCACCCCAAAAAACCAAAATCCCACCTCACCTTGAAGACAAACTTTTAAATAAAATGGATGTTCAGAAAATTACTGAACATCCGTTATAAAGTGACAATAAAATGTGCAAAAGTAACACTAAAATGCACAAAAGTTACCCTGACATATATAAGAGTTATTTATGCTTCATTGATAAATTTGACAAAAGTGACACTAAATCTGACAAAAGTGTACCCGATGTACAGTAAATTACTAAAAACCGGGTGTATACAAAAGTTTTCCTACCTTGAAACTCACCACATTGAACCAAAATCCCACCCCAGTAAAATTACTAATTGCATGAACAAAAAATGGATTTTAGTAAGAAAATCCTTTGTATTAATCAGTAAAAATCAAACTGAATTTTTTTCACCTGTATCCACACAGTGGTTAACTGGTTATCTGTCAACTAATGTATTGGAGACTATGTCAAAGCATAGTAAATTAAAACGAATAGAATAGTGTGACATGATAACATTGTTTGGTAAGAAAAACCAAGCCAATGAATAACAATGTTTTAAAAGGAAAACCAAGTCAAAACTAAAACTTCTTATATGTTTCTGTTGCAAATAATCTGATCTAATCCATTAGTGCAGATGAAAATGGAAGAACAAGAAACTACAGAGCTAATAGACGAATGCTGGGGGATGATCTTTAATCGTCTCAATAAAGCAAGTGACCGAGAATCAATCACTTTAGTCTGCAAGAAATTCTTGTCAATTACCAACTCCTTACGAGTTAAAATAAAATTTTCTGATAATATACCAATCACAATTCTCTCTAGGCTGCTGCAAAGGTTTCCCAACCTTAAAAAGATAAAGTTCTATAAATATGGAGGAGACCTGAATGAAGCTATTGTTGCGATTGCACAGCCCGGGTTGGATCTTGAAGAGTTGCAGGATATGGCATATGATCGATATCAACGAGCAGATTGGTTCGAGGAGCTGGGTTCAAAAATGAAGAATCTGAAAGTACTGAGGTATTCAGGTGGGCATGGAGATGCTGATCTTGTCAGAATAGCAGACTCGTTACCTCAGATCGAGGACCTGCATATCTCTCACCGTTTTGACTATTATGGGGATAGATTATTTGTCATCCAAGCTCAAGAGATTACGCAAGATAGATCTTGTGCAAGAACCATGTTTTTCAGAAAAGTCCCTAATTTCGCTGTCAAAGAATTGTGCATTACTACAGCATATTGAAGTAAAGTCTTATTCTGTTACAGAAAAAGGAATTTCATTTCTTTTAAAAAATAGCCATAGTTTGAATTCATTAAACCTATGTGCATATTTTAAGAATGATGGATTATTTGAAGTCAATGGCTCTACTAATTTCCTAGCCAACTTACGATCTCTAAGGCTGGTAATGGTTAACATATCTGATGAGTTTCTCATTTCTATAGCAGAAGCACGAATTCTTCTTACTGACTTGACTCTTGACAATTGCAAAGGGTACACGTTTACTGGGATCTCAAAGCTGTTACTCCACTCTTCTGAATCTCTTAAATCTTTAGAGCTGTGGAAAGTAGAATTCCTCACAAATGAGCATATCGAGTACTTTTCTTCTTTTCTCCAAAACCTGACATCAATCAAGCTCTATAAGTGTTTCAGTATTTCTGATTCAGCATTAGTTATGGTCACACAGAGATGCACTCGTCTATGCCATTTTTGAAATGAATTATTCTAGTCTCGGAGGAGAAGAATACAATTATGATGGCCTAATGAAGAATTGTACAATAAAGTACTTGGACCTATCTTCAAATTGTAAATTGAGCCCTACTGTTCTACAAAGGATTCTTAACATATGTCCTGAAGTGGAGAAGCTCATGCTACGGAGATGTTTTTCTCTACCCCATGATCAATTGAATGTCCCTGACATTCTAAAGTGCAGCAAAAGCCTTGTAAAATTGGATTTAAATGAGTCCTATCTTGTGAATGATGACGGAGAAGACTTGGAATCAGAGTTTGTTAATGAACTATCTCAATCAAAAGCTTAAACTGATGGTTGAGGCCCAGGAATATGTTTTTATACTCTATCACTCCCCCTCACATGAAAGACCTTTTGGGCTTGAAATGTGGATGCAACACAGGCCCACCCATACTTGGTGCGAATTAATTCCACTTTGAAGGAAGGTCGGATGAGATTCGAACTTGTGACCTTTATGTCACGCTGGCTCTGATACCATGTTAATGGACCATCTCAACCAAAAGCTTAAACTGATGGTTGAGCCCAGGAATATGTTTTTATACTCTATCTGAGTTCTCGGTATTAGAGAAATTGAGCTTGGGACATTCGAATATAAATGATAAAATGCTTACAAAGTTAGGGAGGATCTGCCCCAGATTGAGTTACATGAATCTGCGGGATACCAGGAACGTGACAGAAGCAGGGGTAAAGGAAGTGGTGAAATCGTGTAAACGACTGAAATACTTGTCCATATGTTGCTGTAAGAATATGGATATCAACATAATAGCATGGATTGTGACAAACTCATCGTCCTTGAGAAAAATAGTCTCTCCATCTTACAAATACCCAGACGATGAAAACCATAAACTCTTCCTGCAGCAAGGTTGTCTCGTCCTCAGGGATCCACACGAGCCCTATGATTATGATTATTTCGATTTTGCATAGTTCAATTAAGAGATAAGCTATAATCTAAAAGATTGTTATTGTAATAAGTACAGTACCTGATTGTTTTTGTGCTGTACAGTGTCTGAAAGCTAATTTTCTGCTTTTATTCTGCTATGTAAAGTACCTTGCCTTGGATTGGAGTTGAGGATAATCCTGTTGATTTTAATTTAATAATAATGGTTCCTTTCAGAAAAAAAATTAATCACTATGATTTGAGTAAGATGTGTAACAGTTGTGTACTTCCATTTTTAAAATGCAGTACAAAGAACAAGGTCCATTGGATCGACAACACTTACCCGCCTTGAGGCTGAAACTCATCAATAAGATACAAAATGATCAAGTAGGTTTCACCTGGCACACTATCATAGAATATTTTCTCAATTGAGGCTGAAAGCTCATCAATACACAGCTTGGCCCGTGTGAGCTAGTAGAATGCAAGGGAACACATCAGATGAACTAATCATCGAAGTATATGTGCTATTGAATATCAGAGGATCTGCCAGAACGTATCGTATAGAGAAGTGGCCTAGATGCTTCAGCTCATGTAATCGCAAAGCTCACAAATTACAGGAAAATTGTACCTTTAAAAAAAAAGATGAGTTTTCATCTAATTTAAATTTCACTAATGCTACTAATCAACTACATAATCTTATCAGATTGTAAATGACCATCTTGCATACTTTGTTTGCAGCTTCTTAAGTGTCTCAATATTAGCCTAGTTCAATTTTATTAAATTTTTTTAGTGGACTCACAATCAGTAACCAATCCGATACCCAATTGGCCATTTTGAAGAGGGAGCCCCCATTCATCTGGATGATAAACAAAATTTATATCTAATGACATTTCTCTAAATATATCAACAAATCATCCCATAAAGCAAGACATTTTTGTAAATAAGGGACTAACTTTCATTAATATGTGGGTCCCACAAATGTTGATTTATTTACGAAAATGTCAGGTTGATTGAGATTTTTTGTTAATTTATTTACGAAAATGTTATTAGATAAACAAAATCATGAAGATAAACTTGTATTTTCTCGTTTGAAGAGAACACTGATAATACTTCGTACTAATCTAACTTAACACCCCAAAACAAATGGAAAAAGACCCCAAAAAATTGTCTAAAAAGGAAACCTGTGAATTGAGCACTTCAAAAATATTGAATGGAGGAAAAAAGATTAAAATTTTGTAGGGGATATGATAGACTACTTGGGAATTGCGACATATTTCAGCAACAAAATTGAGTAATTTATAGTTAACAAAGTGAACTTGAACTCAAATTAGAGAAGGAAATTAAAATTCAAATTGAACTTGGAAATAAAATTTAACATCTAAAATCAATTAGCAAATTGATAAAGTTATTAAATGAAACTTAGAATTAAAAAATATAAAATTAAAAAAATTAAAAAAAAAATAGAAGAAAAAAAAGGGGAAATTTAAGAGACTTGCCGGTCGTAGGGGGCGTTAAGGCTGACTACACAAGACCGGAAGTTCAAATTCCACTTTTCCTATTGAATTTCCGGAAGAAAATACGAAGGTTACTACTTGGTTACAGAACTCCTATTACCACTAGCACCTGTGTATCCAGAACTCCCTCCTCCGTATTTTCTTACCTGATGGACTTTCATTTTGAGACCCTAAAAGCCGTTAGGTTTACATGGGGTAATTGGAATGGAATGAACAAAGGGAAAGAAAGAGATCGGAATGAAATCCCTCAAATTTCTTATGCTGTTTGTTTTAGAAAACAAAGGGAATCAAATCACCAGTTCCACCACCATACCACCACCACACAACAACCTATCTTCTTCGCTTCCGACCTTTTCCAACCACCCCACCATTCACCGTGCCTCTCCCACCACCGCTGCTCTTCACCGAGTTAATAGTTTAGGGTTTTTCTTTTTTATATCTTAAAAAAATCTTTTTATTTATTTTTAATTTTTTAATCCAATAGATAACTGACACGTGTACAATAAAGGGGCCAGTAAAAGATTTTTGGATGGCGTTAATAACTGGTGGTGAAACAAATTTTTAAGTGTTTTTGTGGTGTTATAATAAAAACTTTTGTTTTGGTGGTGTTATAATTAAAATTTCGGTTTTTTTGTGGTGTTATTTTCTAATTTTTCCATAATACAATGTATGTTAGTTAATTAATGTTAAATATACTTGTTTTATATAATGATTAATAATTGTTTATATCAATTTAATTATTAACACTAATTGTTTATATATGATTGTAATTATGATATGGTTTGAGAAAGAATGAGTTCATAAGTAATGAAGTGAAGAAAATAGGCATATTATAAGCCATTTTGGCTTTCCTTGGCTTTATTTTGATGAAATGAACCCAAAAACTTAGAAAGTAACTTCTTTATGTGATTTCAAGTCATAGTCACTTATAACTATGTAATTATGAGATGGTTTGAGAAATAATGATTTCATAAGTTAAGAAATGAAGAAAATAGACATATTAGAAGCCATTTTGGCTTTAAATGGCTTTATTTTGATGATATGACCCCAAAAACTTAGAATTTTGATTCTTTTATGTCATTTTAAGTCATGATCACTTACAACTATTTAATTATGAGATGATTTGAGTAAGAATAAGTTCATAAGTTAAGAAATGAAGAAAATAGGCATATTAGAAGCCATTTGGCTTAATTGGCTTTATTTTAATGATATGACCCCAAAAACTTAGAAAATGACTTCTTTCATGTGATTTCAAGTCATAATCACTTATGACTATGTAGTTATGATATGGTTTGAGAAAGAATGAGTTCATAAGTTAAGAAATGAAGAAAATAGACATATTAGAATCCATTTTGGCTTTACTTGGCTTTATTTTGATGAAATGAACCCAAAAACTTAGAAATTTGCTTCATTTATGTGATTTCAAGTCATAATCACTTATAAATATGTAATTGTGAGATGGTTTGGAAAAGAATGAGTTCATAAGTTTAGAAATGAAGAAAATAGACATTTAGAAGCCATTTTGGCTTTACATGGGCTATACATTGATGAAATGAACACAAAAACTTAGAAAATGGCTTCTTTTATGTCATTTCAAGTCATAATCACTTATATGTTTATTTGCTTTACTTGTAACTTATGTTGTTGGTAAGTTGTTTAAACTATATATGATTGTATAATGTATTTCTTGTAGGAGACCTACCAGAAGAAGGTTGAAGAAGCCACTACTCAAGGGATTAAAAAGAGTACTAACGAGTTGTATTGGGAGACTGTGGGTGGTTGCAACAAGAAGGGTCGGGTGAGGCGATTTAGCCAAAGTGCAGAGCTGTACTATGGCAATCGGACGGGTCGAGTTTCTAGGTCTTCACAGCAGTACACACCGTCCGTTGTTTCTCAAATGCAGGCTTTTCGTAGTGAAATCCGGAGTGAACTTCGGAGTGAAATTCAGAGTGAATGGAAGTTGAGATGCAAACCCGAATTCAAGTTGAAGTGGCCGGAATGGAGAAGAGAGCCAAGGAGAGGTGGAATGAGTTCATGAGTCGATTCGCCAACAACGACACATGTTCTACCTTTCAGCCTCAGCGTCGAGACCCTAGGGATTACCCGGGTATTGAGGAGCTGGCCGAGGTACCCTGGAAATTGTTTAGCACATCTTTGGTTTATGTAGTATGGACATGTACTTAATTTGAATTATCTAGCGTTTGACTATGTTCCCGCTTTTGTAGAACTTACTATATATTATGTAGCTTTTCGATATGTTCTACTTCAGCATAGCTTTTGTGGAAATATATATATTAATATTTCCTTAATTTGATTATGATTTTAACTATCACAGGTTTTAGGTGCAGGAATATAGGATATTAATGATACTTTTTTTAATTAAAATTATCAGAATTTGTTGAAATGGAATGTTTTTTCCGACGAACATGTTAAAATTCGTCGGAACAAAATTTTGCGACGGAAAAACAGGGAGAAGAATCCGTCGCAGAGCCATCATATTGCGACGGAATAAATATCGATGTTAGTTAGAGATCGAAAATTCCGTCGTAAACTTGCGATGGATTTTAATTCGGTCGCAATATGATGGCTTTGTGACGGATTTATTTCAGTCGGAACATCGTTTATTACGACGGATTTTTTCGTTATTATGGTAATTTCGACGACGGATTTTTCCGTCGTAAAATTGCGACGGATTACATAAGAAAGTCAAAATAATTTCCGACAGAAACGGATCGGTCGAAAAATCCGTCGGAATACCCCTTTCCAACGGAATTTTCCTCGAAAAATAAACTTTTTCCTACCAAAGTTTTCCGACGAACCTTAACGACGAAATTCTGTTGTTAAGGTGATTTGTCACGGAATTTCAAGCTTCAGCGACGGAACTTTTCAATCGAAAACAGACCTTTTTCTTGTAGTGGTATTTGAATATAGTTTCAACAATCTCCTGACTTTTCCGGATGCATATTTGGTTTGACAATCACTCTCCCAACCTTTTTGTCAGGGAGTGTAGTGGTAATGTAATCCAACATCGAAAGAATTTAAGAGTTACCATCACTATATAAGGCTAAGGGGCTACTCCCCTCATCATCATATGGTTTTGAGGTGAAACCTCCTTGGTCTTATAAAGTGGTGGACTTGCACTCTCCCGTGACGGGTGCGGCCCAAACCCATATTTAACATGGTATCAGATCCAAGCTCATGATCTCACAATTAGAGCCTTAATGGATAAAGTATACTAATTACTAATTTTAAACACATAAAAATGTCTCCCTAAAACCAAACCCGATGATGAACAACCTTTCACCGCATTATTGGTCGGGTTGAGTATTTAATCTTGGAGTGATTAAATCTATATTTTCATTTCATAAAACAACCCAACTCCTATCCCATTTCCCCAAACCATAACTTATTTTCCTCTTTTCATGCCTTTAAACCCAAGATAATTCATTTCGTGTCCTTTAAAATCATTCATTTCGTGTCCTTTTTATAAAAACGTTTAGTCCATTTAATTTTGGTCCATTATCTGGGTTCAATGATAGAATAGTTGGATGGGGTTTTAAAAGAGATTTCCAACAATATATTATAAGCTCAAATCCGAGTTATAACGAATAAGTGATGGCCAAAATATTAAATTGAGCCCAAACTGAACCTAAGCCCACCTTACCTATGACCCAATGATCATGTGGAGGGTCCAAATTATTTAATCTCATTCCTAAACCAATTAGGATTAATTGGAAGCTTCTATAATTTTCTAAAATATCTTAACTATCCTTTTTGAAAAGATAAGATTAAAGAGTTTGAAATTGAATAAAACTTTTCTTTTTGAAAATCCTATTTCTATCCGAATTGGAAAACGTTCAAAGATAGACAGATATTATTTTCGTACTTCATAGTTTTTATCCAAATCTTATATGGTTAGATAGCCCTTTAAATTATCTTTCCAATGATATATTATAATATCAATTCCGAGCTATAACGGAAAAGATATGAATGAAATATCAAACTCTATCCAAAACTGACACGGTCTCACTATTTTGCCCATATCTTTTGTTCTACAAAATATTTTGATCTTATTTTAATTGGTTTAGAAAATAGATTTCACTAGCTTTCCAACGACATATTATTTATCTTATTCCAATTTTTGAATCAAAAGATATGATAAAAACAAAAACTGTAAAAACTGCAGTCTATCGAGTTTTATTCCGATTTAATTCGGATCTTATCTTGTTTTTTCGACCCTTCTTTATTCTCTATAAATAGAGGTCATTTTTTTTTAATCATCAATAAGCTTAATCAAAAAATAATTCTCTTCTTCCTATTTAGCCTAAATTCTAGCCACCCTATTCTCTCATAATACTTCCCCTAAGAACTCCAAGGAGTCCATTGTTGGATATTTATGTAAATATTTTTGTATTAATGAAGAATTATGAAGAATAGTGTTGTATGACAAATTGTATGTTTGGATAATTGTAACTCTTCATTGGTAATTGTTAATATGGATAATTGCATTATTTCATTATTTACTATTCATTAGTTATGATGGATAATTGTATCTTTTCATTACTTGCATCTTTTCATCCATGTTTCTTTGTCTATAAATAGTTGTTGGTTGTTCTCATTTATAGATACAGAATATTAGTTTTATTTACTCTCTCAAGATATACATGCATATAGTTGTTGTTACTCTAATCTAGTTTGTTCGCTGGTTTCTTATAATTACAATACCATTTTATAAGAAACGAAACCCGTTCTATCCTGGGAGACAATTGCTTAATAACCTTGGGTATCGTAGAGGGAGAAAAATTGTCTTAAGGACACAACGTGATTTGTTGGGCTCGGGTCATAATATTTTACATTTGAATCAAGTATAAAGGTATGTGTAATGTTTAATCTGTTTTATATATTTGATATATATATATATATATATTATTTGATTTTTAATACTAGTTTCGTGTAGTATCAATAACATCCATACAATACCCAAAGTTCTATACTTAAACCAATGCGTGAAAAGTTATATTGCATGTTTAAAGGGAATATGTAATTGAAAATCACGCCTAATAAGATAATTTGGAAGACCGGTTTAGGTTCCTTTTTAATCTTGTTGTTTAATTGAAGTGATCACAATATTTTAGAATTATATGTTACA
The DNA here is from genome assembly GCF_001683475.1 of Chenopodium quinoa. Taxonomy (NCBI): domain Eukaryota; kingdom Viridiplantae; phylum Streptophyta; class Magnoliopsida; order Caryophyllales; family Amaranthaceae; genus Chenopodium; species Chenopodium quinoa. The sequence goes on from NW_018742483.1 coordinate 885,275, forward strand.
TTAATATTAAACCAATTTAGCTTTAATAATAGTTTGGAGCAAATTGAATATTTTGTTTGTATGCCTTTGAGATCGCAGGAATCACTTTTCACTATAAGAATCGAGTAGAGGCCAATACGGGCGAATGTGACTCCATGACTCACTTCGTACCATCATCCCCGATCCTCCTTTCGTGGTTTTGAACCATATGGAGTTAGATAGTAATCTCATGAATTATGAATGGGGTGTAACCTTCACGGGTCAATCGTTGTTGCCTATCGTTGTGCCCTTAATCGTGGTTGCCTTTTATGATCCGTGAACGATTTACAAGTTCCTTAAAAACTTGTTGGCGGCTCCCTACTTTGCTTTGTCCCTAATTGTTGTCCCTAATCGTATATGTCAATTTCCACTTCCTATGAGTGTCAAGCATATTCACAACATGCTTAACGTAGGCGCACTTCAAACGACACCTACACTAGTACCTACACCCTAGTGTAGGTAGTACTACCTACACCCCTACCATATATATATATATATATATATATATATATATATATATATATATATATATATATATATATATATATATATATATATATATATATATATATATATAGATATATCTATATATATATATATATAGATATATCTATATATATATATATATTTGAAAGTAATATAATTATGGTTGGATTATGATAGAGTTTTGAATTCTCTTGTGTTGTGTTGAATTGATTTATGGTATTGTAGACACCTAAAAATGTCTCCCCAAAACCAAACTCGATGATGAACAACCTTTCACCGCCATTATTGGTTGGGTTGAGTATTTAATCTTGGAGTGCTTAAATCCATATTTTAATTTCATAACCAACCCAAATTCTAGACCATTATCCAAATCATAAATTATTTTCCTCTTTTCATGCCTTTTAACCCAAAAAAAATCATTTCGTGTCCTTTAAAATCATTCATTTCGTGTCCTTTTTATAAAAACATTTGATCCAGTTTATTTTGGTCCATAATTTGGGTCCAATGATTGAATATTTGGATGGGGCTTGAAAATAGCTTTCCAACGATATATTATAAGCCCAAATCCGAGTTATAATGAATAAGTTATGACCAAAATATTAAACTGAGCCCAAACCAAACCTAAGCCCACCTTACCTACGACCCAATGATCATGTGGAGGGTCCAAATTATTTAATCCTATTCCTCAACCAATTAGGATTAATTGAAAGCTTCTATAAGTTTCTAAAAGATCCTAATTATCCTTTTTGAAAAGATAAGATTAAAGAGTTTGAAATTGAATAAAACTCCTGTTTTTGAAATTCCTAATTTTATCCGAATTGAAAGATGTTCAAAGATAGATAGATATTATTTTCGTGACTCATAGTTTTTATCCAAATTTTATATGGTTGGATATCTCTTGAAATTATCTTTCCAATGATATATTATAATATCTATTCCGAGCAATAACGGAAAAGATATGAATAAAATGTCAAACTCTATCCAAAACTGACACCGTCTAACTATTTCGGCCATATCTTTTATTATATAAAATATTTTAATCTGATTCTAATTGGGTTAGAAAGTAGACTTCAAGAGATTTCCAACGATATCTTATTCATGTTATTCTGATTTCTGGATCAAAAGATATGATAAAAAAAAAAACCGCAAAAAGTGTAGTCTATCGAGTTTAATTCCGATTTAATTTGGATCTTATCTTGTTTTTTCGACCCTTCTTTTTTTTTCTCTATAAATAGAGGTCATATCTCCCCTTTTTCAATCATCAAAAATCTTGATTATCAAATCCTTCTCTCTTCCTCTCTTTTACACTAAAAATCATTCTCTTCTCTCTCTCCCATATTCTACGCATTAAACCTATATTCCTAATTACACCATTCTTCCCTTAAGCACTCCAAGGAGTCTATACTAAACCCGAGGTTCCATCCTTAAACCAAGGCGTGAAAGGTATAAATAACTGAGGGTTTGGACCATATCAAATCTATGTTTATTTAATTTAATTTTCATTTGCTTTCTATTTTTTTTATTGAAGTTACTAATAATTTATTCATGATGTAGCAATATAAAGGAACGCGCAGAATGTGAGTAATTAATGAATTTAATTACTCTTATTTTATTTTTATATTTCTAGCATTATGATTAGGTTATTATTATTATTTGATTTGACTAACGATATTATTGTTAAATTGCTTCCAATATTAATGTTTATTCTATTATTATTTATTGATCACCATATTGCATGTTTAATGGGAATATGTAATTGAAAATCACGCCAAATAAGATAATTTGGACGACCGGTTTAGGTTCCTTTTTAAACTTGTTGTTAAATCAAGTGATCACAAATATTTTAGAATTATGTGTTGCATTAATATTTAACCAATTTAGCCTAATAATAGTTTGGAACAAATTGAATCTTTGTTTGTGTGCCTTTGAGATCACAGGAATCACTTTTCACTATAAGAATCGAGTAAAGGCCAATACGGGCGAATGTGACTCCATGAATCACTTTGTACCATCATCCCCGATCCTCCTTTCGTGGTTCCGAACCATATGGAGTTAGTAATCTCATGGATTATGAATGGGGTGTAACCTTCACGGGTCAATCGTTGTTGCCTTCATTGTCCCTTTATCGTGGTTGCCTTTTATGATCCGTGAACGGTTTACAAGTTCCTTAAAAACTTGTTGGCGGCTCCCTACTTTCCTTGTCCCTAATCGTATTATGTCAATTCCCACTTCCTAAGAGTGCCAAGCATATTCACACATGCTTTTAACGTAGGCGCACTACGAACGACGCCTACAATTTGGCGACTCCACCGGGGAGGATTCTTGGTTATTTATCGGTTTAAGTGATCGGTATTTAATTGAGATGAGTGGATGAGACTTGAAATATTCTTGAATTGTATTCCTGCGATTTAATTGGCATTGTCACATATGCATATTCCTTTTAGGCTACCCATTTTGCCACAATAGTACGTGTTCTACGTATGTGGCTAGCCCGGGGGATTTATGTTCTATCAACTCGAAAACGCTCATGGCAATAAGAGTTCATCCGAGTTTTTAAATCCACCCAAACCATGGAGTCGACTTCGATTTCATCACGAACTTGCGGAGCCGCCCGTTGGCATACACCCTCAAGGGAGGCCCCCTTGCTAACGCGTCCAAACTCTTAACCATGGTACCCTTTGACACCCAAAAGCTTGACCATAGTCTAACATAGAACTTGACTTTAGGTTGCGAATTTCATTGTATCATGCGTGACAATATGCTTATATGTGCATTTTTTTTATTGAATTTTTTAATTATTTTTTTTTCTCTTATCAAACCCTTTTTTTTTATTATTAGAGTCGAGTCATAGATTTTTTTTTTATTTTTGAGTCACCCGGATTTTTATTCCCGTATACTGCACAAGAGTCAACGTGTTTTGGTCATAGCCGGAGTTCTACAAAGAGTTACGTGTCGAGCCACCTATGGATCTGTAGCCCCGAGTTTTATCTTTGATTTAGAGTTGGTTTCGTTCAAATCAGAGTCACAGATCAAAATTTATAACCGATATACTACAGCCCATTCAGTTTAGATTTCTTTTTAGCGTCAACTTTCTTTTGTTTTATTTTTTTAAAAAAAAATTTATATCTTTTTGTGTCAAGCTAGCATTAGCCAAATCCTTTAATCCGTATCAACTCATATAACATAGGATTATAGTTTTTTATTTTATTTATTTATTTTTAATACCCTTGAGTCCTAACTCTTCTAGAATTCTAGTCCTCTTCCTAGTGCTAACCTTAACATGTGTTCTTTGTCTTTGATTGTGGTTGATCTTATTTATGACTAATGATTGCCAATGGACCGTTTTCACCTAATAAATAGCATAAACATTAAAATTGGACAAAATTAATCAAGTTAGTTTGTCTTTTAGTCTTCCATGCTATTTGGTCATTGGGTCCTTTATTTTTCACAACGTCCTCATGTCTAGCCATACGATCATACCACAAGTCTTAATAAACTCACCTAATCACACATGTTGAGTCGTTTCACACACTTTGTCTTCGAGTAATGCACTATATTGTTTATGATCGTATATTAGGACCATGCATGCGTCGTTTTCCGTCGTAATAGGAATGAGAGGAGTTTTTCCCATCAGTTTTCAAAATTCTTTCATACACTCTTCCTTTCCAATCCGAGTACCAGGCCACAAGAAGTAATTCATAAGAAACCATGAAGATGAAGCACAAGACAAGTTCCCATATAAGATTTCATGCTTTTTTTTTCTTCTTTCGTTTCAACCCTTTTCCCCTAATAAGTCTAGCATAGGTTCTCCTTATTCTTATGTCTATATGCCAAGTTCCATCAATGAGTATTTCTTTTCCTTTGCATTCGATCATGTCATTCGCCAAAAAAAAAAAAAAATCAATTACCGAACTAAACACAAGGTACACCAATGACTTGAGGCACCTTTGCAACCCTGTCATTCCCTGTTAACCGTTCAATCACATATCCATTTCTTCATCAACCATTTTGAGCCTCGTATAACGGTTGACCTTTTTTATTCAACCCACATTCACTTAACCCTAGGATGGGAAGGTGTGTAATTGTATAACATTCAAAAAGCAAGTAAAAAAAAGTAGCAAACCAACAATAAAACAATGTCTAAGGGCAAGTGTTCCAATGTCTTTGATATGAACACGTCTCAAATTGCGTCTCTCATCGAGTGCTTGGTACCGTGTCTGAGAAACATGAATTCTAAGTGAGTGATGGACCGCATGATTTGAGATTGCCCACATTGATTCAAAAAAAAAAAAAAAAAAAACTTCAAAAAAAAAATGAAAATAAACTTGCAAAATTCAAAATTTTCAAATTCATGATTACATATCTTGGGGATTCTCTCGGGTCTTGAGCCTTGTACCCTTTTCTTCTTTAAACCATCAACTTAACCATATTACAACCCTTGAAAGACCTCTTTGAGGTGTACATACACTTGTGCAAAGTTCGGTTAGAGCTACGTTCGGCCTGATTCCTAACGGATACGTAGGCAACCTCACATTGAGGCGCGGCCACATTCATATTCATATGCATAATCAAGTCGAAGAATATCCAATGCTTAATCCTATGACCCTACCCATTTAGAGATAGACTTGGGGGCTTGAACCCATATCACATTAGCTTACCCAGCCTAAAGAGTCATCATCTTTGACTCTTCTCACATATATTTCCATCACCATAACCCTTGCAGCCAGCCTTAGTATTACATTCACACACTTCACTCACACATCCATATCCATATCAATCATCCTTCCCTTTAAGAGTCCTTTATCATGAAATCTTGTTTAAACAATGTGCATGTTTCATCATCTTTCAGGACAACATGAATTAAAAGAAACATTGTATACTTGCTTAGCTTCCTGACCTGAGAAATGTTCATTGTTTCACGCATCGCATAATGTGTTGAGAAACATTTATATATCAATGATTTTTAATCATACAAAGCATATCGTGCTTAGCTCCTTGACCTAAGCAACGTTCATTATGCAATAATCATTTCATCTATATGCGTGCTTAGCTTCCATACCTAAGTGACGTTCAAGATCGTTTCTTTACACCATATATGATGCTTAGCTCCATCGTGTCACATGATGTAATTGTCCTTAGACTCCTGGCCTAAGGACATGCATCATACATACATTACTTTCAAGAAAAGCAATTCAATCCATGCGATTCATTTTGTCTTGCTCAACGAGGAAGTTCAAAACTTCTTTCCTTTTTTCGCGTCTTTTCTTTTGGGGAAGTTTAAAAAAACTTTTTCAAAATTTTCTCATCGAGGGAAGGTCGAAAATAAAAGTTCAGTTTTCACATCTTCCTTTTTCGGGAGAAAGTTGGTACCCTCCACTCATGGAAAAAATTGGCGGAAAATTTTTGCATTTGCATCTTTCGTTTGCTTGTGTCTGCACACTCACAAGTCATACACATGTCATGTCACATCAAGTCAAACTTTGTCAATTCAGTGGTCAAGTCAATCACAACATATACGAGTCCATTGGCAAATTTATTTTTGCAGGTCTCATCTACAGCCCACGTTCGGGGACAAGCGGACCAACAACAACCAACGTCCGGGGACAAGCAGACCATCTATAGCCCACGTCCGGGGACAAGCGGACCATCTACAGCCCACGTCCGGGGACAAGCGGACCATCTACAGCTCATGTTCGGGGACAAGCGAACCATTTACAGCCCACATTCGGGGACAAGCAAACCAACTACAGCCCTCGTCCGGGGACAAGCAGACCATCTACAGCCCACGTTCGGGGACAATCGAACCACCATCATTCATGACGCAAGATTCTCGATACACAGAGACTTGCAATCTCATCATCTGTCAACTTTCCTCGAGCATGGAAAGTATTATCCAGTGGATTTCTTCAAGCATAGAAAACCGCCAAATTCCTTTGTCGGCTTTCCTCAAGCATGGAAAGCATTATCGGTGGATTTCTTCAAGCATAGAAAAACGCCAAAATCATATGTCGACTTTCCTCAAGCATGGAAAGTATCATCCAGTAGGTTTCTTCTAGCTTAGAAAGCTACCAAACTCATTTGTCGGCTTTCCTCAAGCATGGAAAGCATTTCAACAAATGTCATCCGGTGGATTCCTTCAAGCATAGGAAGCTACCAAGCTCATTTGCCACCAATACACTGGTGTTAGATAAGCATTTTATCCCTTTACTCTTTTATCTGTAGAACTAACATTTTTCTGCAAGTATCGGCGTATACAAAATGATTTAGGATCGCAAAACGTCTTAAATCATTCTCCGTCCCTATCAACTACTTTGACTATCGTTTTTGAAACTGACGTTTCTACAAACTCAGTCAAAGTGGGGGCTTCTGTAAACACCTAAAAATGTCTCCCCAAAACCAAACTCGATGATGAACAACCTTTCATCGCCATTATTGGTTGGGTTGATTATTTAATCTTGGAGTGCTTAAATACATATTTCAGTTTCATAAAACAACCCAAATTCAAGCCCATTTTCCCAAAACATAAATTATTTTCCTCTTTTTATGCCTTTAAACCCAAAATAATTCATTTTGTGTCCTTTAAAATCATTCATTTCGTGTCCTTTTTATAAAAACGTTTGATCCAGGTTATTTTGGTCCATAATCTAGGTCCAATGATTGAAAATAGCTTTCCAACGATATATTATAAACCCAAATCCGAGTTATAACGAATAAGTTATGACCAAAATATTAAACTGAGCCCAAACCGAACCTAAGCCCACCTTACCTACGACCCAATGATCATGTGGAGGGTCCAAATTATTTAATCTTATTCCTAAATAAATTAGATTAATTGGAAGATTCCATAAGTTTCTAAAAGATCCTAATTCTCCCTTTTGAAAAGATAAGATTAAAGAGTTTGAAATTGAATAAAACTCCCTTTTTTGAAATTCCTAATTTTATTCGAATTGAAAGATGTTCAAAGATAGACATATATTATTTTCTTGCATCATAGTTTTTATCCAAATTTTATATGGTTGGATATCCCTTAAAATTATCATTCAAATGATATATTATAATTCAATTCCGAGCAATAACGGAAAAGATATGAATAAAATGTCAAACTCTATCCAAAACTGACACCGTCTAACTATTTCGGCCATATCTTTTATTATATAAAATATTTTAATCTGATTCTAATTGGGTTAGAAAGTAGACTTCAAGAGATTTCCAACGATATCTTATTCATGTTATTCTGATTTCTGGATCAAAAGATATGATAAAAAAAAACCGCAAAAAGTGTAGTCTATCGAGTTTAATTCCGATTTAATTCGGATCTTATCTTGTTTTTTCGACCTTTCTTTTTTTCTCTATAATAGAGGTCATATCTCCCCTTTTTCAATCATCAACAAGCTTGATCATAAAAACCTTCTCTCTTCCTCTCTTTTACACTAAAAATCATTCTCTTCTCTCTCCCATATTCTAAGCATTAAACCTATATTCCTAATTACACCATTCTTCCCTTAAGCACTCCAAGGAGTCTATACTAAACCCGAGGTTCCATCCTTAAACCAAGGCGTGAAAGGTATAAATAACTGAGGGTTTGGACCAAATCAAATCTATATTTATTTAATTTAATTTTCATTTGCTTTCTATTTTTTTTATTGAAGTTACTAACAGTTTATTCATGATGTAGCAATTTAAAGGAACGCGCAGAATGTGAGTAATTAATTAATTTAATTACTCTTATTTTATTTTTATATTGCTAGCATCATGATTAGGTTATTATTATTATTTGATTTGACTAACGATATTATTGTTAAATTGCTTCCAATATTAATGTTTATTCTATTATTGTTTATTGATCACCATATTGCATGTTTAATGGGAATATGTAATTGAAAATCACGCCTAATAAGATAATTTGGACGACCGGTTTAGGTTCCTTTTTAATCTTGTTGTTAAATCAAGTGATCACAAATATTTTAGAATTATGTGTTGCATTAATATTTAACCAATTTAGCCTAATAATAGTTTGGAGCAAATTGAATCTTTGTTTGTATGCCTTTGAGATCACAGGAATCACTTTTCACTATAAGAATCGAGTAGAGGCCAATACGGGCGAATGTGACTCCATGACTCACTTCGTACCATCATCCCCGATCCTCCTTTCATGGTTCCGAACCATATGGAGTTAGTAATCTCATGGATTATGAATGGGGTGTAACCTTCACGGGTCAATCGTTGTTGCCTTCGTTGTCCCTTGATCGTGGTTGCCTTTTATGATCTGTGAACGGTTTACAAGTTCCTTAAAAACTTGTTGGCGACTCCCTACTTTCCTTGTCCCTAACGTATTATGTCAATTCCCACTTCCTAAAAGTGCCAAGCATATTCACACATGCTTTTAACGTAGGCGTACTTCGAACGTACCTGTAGGCGTCGTTCGAAGTGGTCTACATGATTGAAATATTGGCACTCTTAGGAAGTAAAATTAGGAAGTCAATTCCCAATATTTAAGTAATGGAATAGAGATTAACTATTTCAATCTATATTTATTTAATTAAAAAAAATAGAGACCATTTATTTAGGAGAAGTGGTCTCTCCTTTTTTTAATTAAATAAATATATAAAAGAGAGAGACCATCTATTTACAAAAAGTGGTCTCTCATTTTTTGAATTAGATAAATAAATAAAAGAGAGACCATCTATTTACAAAAGTGGTCTCTCCTTTTTTTAATTAAATAAATAAATAAAAGAAAGACCATCTATTTACAAAAGTGGTCTCTCCTTTTTTTAGTTAAATAAAAAATCATCGATTTACAAAGTCAGGTTCCAAAAAAAAAAATTAAAACTCTAAAAACTCGGCAAAGAGGAAAACCCAAACCCTAATTTCATTTCCTAAAAAAACCCATACCCCCACCCCCTCTCTCCCCCCTCTCTCTCTCTCTCTACACCTCCGGCCGCAAATTCCACCAATATCTTCATCGGCGGTGCCGAAATCACTCATCCAAACCTATTCATCAGCAACGTCATCACCTTAACGAAATCACTCATCCAAAGCTCGTCGACGCCGGAATCCGACTCCGATTAAGCGGCTACAGCTTCCTCGCTATCGCAATCCCTAACCAAATGCTGAAGTTCGTCGATCTCGAGTCTTTGCTGCCGTCGACGGTGCTTCTAGCGAAACTCTCACCATCACAACTCCAGACGGTTGCTCGCGGCTTCACTCTCTCCCTCTCACAGTTGCTCCACCAGAGCAAGTAACGTCGTCGTTGTCACGCTGGGCCACCACCTGCTCTTCCCATCATTCCATTAAAGGTTAGTTCTTTATTTTTTTTTATTTTTTGCGAATTATTTTTTAAAATTCGTAGAAATTTTTTAAAACTGCAAACACAATTATTTCCATTCCTTAATTTTACAAATTAATTTTTCCTTCCATTCTCTGCGAATTAATTTTTCCTTCCATTTGACACTAATTTTATTCCTAGTTTTTTAAAATTCGGATCTTTAATTTAAATTCCCATCATCTGATTGGTATGTTTATGAATATTTTAGCTAATATGTTATTCTCAATTCTAGCTGAAATTGTGGGAATTAAAATGCTCTAATATGTTATTCTCAATTCTAGCTGAAATTGTGGGAATTAAAATGAGAATTAAAATGCTCTTTATGATGTTTGTCTTCTAGTTCATTTGCTTATCTGCTTTTCTTTTCGTTCTCCAAACTTTCAAGGTTGACTCTTTCTCTTGACCCCTGAGACTTCCTTAAGTAGCTTGCGTTTTATCTCCCAATTGGTGTCTTTCTGGTTGCATTGGTCTTTCTGGTTGCTTGGCTCACTGTCTGGCTCCTTTGCCTTGCATTGGTTTGCTACTGTTGGCTTACGCCTCTTCCTATTGTACACAACCCACGGTTGTTGAGTCATCACAGAACGTCTAAACATTACCTGGGAGAGAGGCATCCAATTCCTCGAACATGTTAGCCCATGGCCTGGATGAGATTGGCAGGAGGATGATTGTAGATATCTCGTTCTATTTCTGCTCCCCTCCTGGTCTTAACCAGCCCTACATCAAGGAACTTGCTAATTCCTTTTCCATGTTAGAGGCAACTAATCACATGCCTTCTTTTGCTGCTGCTCCTAAGTCCCTGTTACAGGGCTCCCCTATCAACTATCACTTCTACATTTCTTTCATGCTTTTATTTTTAGCTAATCTTTACTTTCCGTCTTTCGATTGGTTAAGGTTTCTTGGTTTGCAATTTTCAGCTAGTAAGCAAACTTGGAAACTGCTTCTGCTTACAAACTCTGATCTGCTAGATGTTTTAACATCTAAGTTGTAATATATTTCCTTTCCTTGTTAAAAAAAAAGAAAAAAGATGAAAAAGTGAGCTAAGGTTGTGGATTGAGGATGTTCATCAATATGCTTTGTTATGTCTGATTTTTCAGCTTTTGGTTAGATATCTCTCTGATTTCCGTTAAAATTAAATAAATAAATTATACTCTTATTTGATGGCATATGTTGTAGGTTGCAGGTATTTCCCTCGATTTGTACATATTCTTCGGAAGACATTGATGAAATGCCAGATTTGTGGATTAAATATGTTCTTTTTTGAAGAAGATTCGTGATAAATGAGCTTAATGATGAATGAGTTGAGCTTCAGTACGAGATTAGCTTAGTGTTAATCATTATACTTGTGAATTTAGCTCCACTTTTGAAACTTTTTTTTTTTTAAGGAAAAGCTCTACTTTTGAATATTAGAATTAATGTAAATTTTGGGTTATGTTGGAGAGAATTAGTTTTTGTATTAAAGCTTTTATATTTATATATATATATATGTAGGGGTGTACACCGGTCCAAAACCGGATCGGACCTGGACCGGACCTGTTTGGACCGGGGACCTGAATTGGGTAATTATGAGGACCGGGGACCGGACCTGAATTAACAGGTCCGGTTCCGGGCCAGACCTGAAAAATCAGGTCCGGTCCGGGTTTGGACCTGAATGGACCTGTTTTGTGTCTTTTTCGTTTTTTTTTTTTTTTTAATACAAAACCTGTTGGACCTGCATATGGACCTGTTTTGTGATTTTTAGACCTGTTGCATAATTTAATAATTACATACAAACCAAAATTATCAATTACAAAACTACATAAAGTCTATAAAGTCCCGATTCTCAAACACCAAAAATACAAATGAGTCCACCGAAAATACAAATAAGTCCACGAAAACTCATAAAATTACATAAATTCTCTTAAGTCTCAACTCTCAACTCTCAAGTACTAGGAATACATAAATTCTCCAACGAGTTGTTTTCCCTTTGATCGCGTGATTCACACTAATGAGTCCACGAAAACAACTTCATCGTCTACATCGTTAGATTCACCACGTTGCACCTCTAAATAAAATACAATATAGAATATATTAATGATTGATAACAATGAAATAATAAATTTGGTGTAACAAAATTTCAAATACATAAAATTATTACTACCTTTCTCTATTTCCTCTAACTCTTTCAAATTTTCTTCCACATCAACAATTGGCACTTCCTTAGCTCTAAGCCAATCTTGTGTGCAAAGTAACGCTTGAACCATCTTCAATACAAAAATATTACACAAATATGTATAAACAAAGTCATATTAAGATATAAACAAACTTGATTTTATAAAATAAAAAGATAACGATGCATTACCTTAGGAGTTAAAGAACTCCGAAATGGATCTAGAGTACGACCTCCCGTACTAAAAGCAGATTCCGATGCAACGGTCGACAATGGGATGGCTAGTATGTCACGTGCCATGCGATTAAGAATCACATAACGCTGACCATTCTTACCCCACCATGTCAATGCATCTTGTTCTTCCTCCTCCGGCCCTAATTGATCATTTAAGTACCTATCCAACTCACTTATCGCATACCCACTTGTCCCCTTCAATCGTTTTGCTCTTTCTTTTAGTTTCCTCACATAATCGGAACCCACTCCTTTACTATTATCAATATCCATTGACATATTATCTCCACAATCTGGAATATTAGAAGTAGCATACATTTTTCTATATTCCTCAAATAAAGAGTAAGCGAACTCCTTCACATCATTAGCAAGTTTTGTACCCTTTTCCGGTCCATGCATATCCGTTAGTGTCAATTCAACAATGACCATCTTAGTGAGGGTCGAGAAGAAGAGCAACATAAATGAACTTATTCATCTTATCCACATCCCCCCAATACTTATCAAACTTTTTTTTCATTGCAATGGCCATGGCTTGAAAATTCAAGTCCTCACTTTGTTCCCAATTATTCAACATATCATACATAGAAGCAATTTCTCCTAAACCTTTATTAGCTGTCACATAATGGGAACCAGAAATTCGTTTAGTTAACAGATAAAACCCCCCTAGAAACAAAACCAACCTCTCCACTTTTTCCCAATCTTCGGGTTCGGGAGGCCTTTCATTGTCATTCAAATCCTCTCCATCAGGAAGAGATAACCCACTAAAAACACGTCGAAACTTCAAAGCCGTTTCCAACATTATGTATGTGGAGTTCCAACGAGTGGGGACATCAAAGGATAAAGAAGATTTTGAATCTATGTTTGCTTTTTGCACAAGATCTTTGAATCTAAGTATTCTTGCAGGGGAATTCTTAACATATTTCACAGCATTTCTAACTCTATCAATGCACACACCATGTTCTCTAATACCATCCCACACAATTAAATTAATGATATGAGCAATGCATCTAACATGGAGATTTTTTCCATCATTTATACATCCTGTTCTTCTAACCATTCTACTCAAGTGTGCACAAGCAACATCATTTGAAGAAGCATTATCAACAGTGACAGTAAAAAGTTTATCATCAATACCCCAATACTCTAAACATGCCTCAACTGCTTTTCCAATAGCCTCTCCTTTATGACTAGAAATTGGACAAAAATTTATGATCTTTTTATTCAATTTCCAGTCATTATCAATGAAATGAGCTGTAAGACACATATAATTAATTCTTTGTATTGAAGTCCAAGTATCAGTGGTCACAGAAATTCTTTGACATGTCTTAAACATTTCTCTCAATTTCTCTTTTTCACTATAATACAACTTTAAACAATCACGAGCAATGGTAACACGAGATGGAATGTGAAATTGTGGACATGCAACTTGCACAAAGTGCCTAAAACCGGATTTTTCCACATGCTTAAATGGTAACTCATCAACAATAATCATGTGAATCAATGCCTCTCTAACATCATTCAAGTTAATAATCCTACTCCCACACTTTAATTCACTACTCTCATGTTCTTGATCAAAATACAATTTAGTTTGCTTTTCTTTGCCCTTTTCTTTTTCTATATTAATAGGATTACCGAGACATGATTCTGCATGGTTTTTAACATTTTTTGAACCATTAAGATTACCATCAGCAGCAAAAGTTTTAGGACAGAACTTACATTCAGCTCGTAGTTTTCCATTCTCGACGTACTCTAAGTAATATTTCCAATACTCAGCTTTCCTCTTACTTTTTCTGTTCCATATATATTCCCGCCCCGCTTTTAGCTTCTTATCAGGAGGCAAAGTAGATTGCAATTCTTCCATATCCTTTTCAGAAAGTGGCTGTGACGTTTGTTCAGAAAAAGAAGCAGACCGTTTGGATTGAGAGCTCTCCATCTACAATATAATTATATACAATATAAGTAATTTTAAAGTAACAATTATATACACATACCATTTTATAAAAAAAATTTAAGAGCAACTTACATTGCAAGAATAAGAATCCGTGGTTCCTTGACTTCCTTCACTCCCTGCAAGAATAAAAACAAAAATAAGAACCCCTGAACTACACACAGGTTAGCCAACTTATTTAATCTTAATAATCTGAGTCCATACTTTTAGCAGCCTAGCAGGAATAAACACAAATTTTAAAGTATAAGTTAGCTTAAAAAGTGTCCATATATACACATTAGAAATATCAATACACATTAGAAATACTTTCAACTTTCTGAAATTTATGTTAAGAAAAAAATGAGAGAGGCATTGCCCACACAACACAACACAACACAACACAACCAACTTTCTGAAATTTATGTCAATACCCAGATCCACCACTGCCCACACAACACAACACAAGTACACAACCAGCTTCATTGGCAGCCCCACCCCTAGCCGCCTTCTGTGACACTCCACCCAAATTATGGATATTCAGGTAAGATGGTGTTTTACTGGTTGTATTGGACAAAAGTGTTTTACTGATAAGATGAGCTATGTACTTTTGGAGACTTTGGAGTAACGAACTAACTTGAAATGGCTTTCTATAGGACTTGTTTATGAAGTCAACGTTAGATTCTATTTTCAAAGTTGCATTTGGAGTTGATCTAGACAGTATGTGTGGCTCAAATGAAGAAGGGAAGAAATTTGGCCAGGCTTTTGATGATGCTAGTGCTTCAACCATGTTACGATATGTAGACATCTTTTGGCCTATCAAGAAATTTCTCAACATTGGCGCAGAGGCTAAACTTAAGAGAAGTGTCAAAACTGTTGATGATTTTGTTTACAAATTAATCAGTAACAAAGTGGAACTAATGAAAAGTTCACAAAGCAATGTCTCAGTAAGTGAATCATAACTTAGAAGTCTGTAATCATATCGGTTTACTGAGGAGATTAATGCATTCTTTCTGTGTGAATTTGTAGGAAATGCAGATGAAAAAGGATGATATCTTGTCAAGGTTCCTGGAGCAGAGCGACACTGATTTGAAGTATCTGAGAGATATAATCTTGAGCTTTGTAATTGCGGGTAAAGACACAACAGCAGTTACACTTTCATGGTTTGTTTACATGCTTTGTAAACACCAGAATATACAGGAAAAGGTTGCTGAAGAAGTAAGGAAAATTACGAAAATGGAAGGAGTTGGAAAATTTTCAGAACTTGCTGCTAGTTTGACAGAAGAATCACTTGAAAGAATGCAGTATTTACATGCTGCATTGACAGAAACTCTCAGACTCTATCCAGCAGTTCCAATGGTAATTCTAGCTAGTCGCAGTCAGAAAATTTCATTGCTCTCATAATCTCATTGTTTGTTCTCTTCCTTTTTATTTTTCTCTTTTGTGTTACACGTTACTTGCTGAAGTTTATGTCAATTTCAGAGGCACATTCCAACTTATCATATATCAACCAAGCTAATTTCTACCTTTCTCTCAATTTCTAATTTTGAAATCAAAATAATTGCATTTTCTCTAATTTCAAAGTCCAACCAAAAGGAGTCTAAGAAATTCAGGTACTTGACAAAAATAAACAATGCAATCATGATGAAAAACTAATTGTCCTCTGCTACAATCCCATTACCAAAACATAAAAATAAATAAATTCGAAGATAAACCATACTTGTTATCAATTCTAAACATTAAACCCTAAAACCCTAAACTTTAAACTAAAAAAAACCAAAAAAAAAAACATAAATTCGAAAGAAATTCGAAAATAAACCAAAAAAGAAAAAACATAAATTCGAAAACATTGAAGTAAAAAAAAGAAATTCAACATGCAAACATCAAATAATCATTATAAGCAATTGAAACATGAATAAACATATAAATTCTAACACTTAATTCATTATTTCGAATACAAAATACCCAAACATAATTAGATAATTTAGATTTACATTAAAAAAAAAATAACTTACCGGAGAAATGGAAAATCGCGTAGTAGCTGTCTCATGCGGTGGTCGGTGGGCGCCTGGGCTTCGCCTGAGAGAGTGAGGAAGGCAGGAGGTGTCGGCGGTGGGCGTTGCCGCGTTGGGCTGACTCGGCTGAGACTTGCGTGACTGCGTGTCTGCGTGAGGGAGAGGGGGAGACAGCCTGTTTGTTAGGGTTAGAATGAAATGAAAGAGAATTCAAGCGTCACTCAAGGCCTCAAGCTGTCAAGCAGCAGCATTATTTTAATTTTTTTTTTTTTTTTTTTTTTTAAAAAAAAAAAAACAATTTTTCCGGGTTTCAGGTCCGGACCTGAAAACCCCGGGTTTAGACCGGGTCCGGACCGGAACCGGGAACCTTGATTTTTAAGGACCGGGACCGGACCTGAATCAACAGGTCCGGGTCAGGTCCGGTCCGGATCAGGTCGGTTCAGGTCCGGTTTCAGGTCCGGTCCAGTTTTTGTACACCCCTATATATATGTATGTATTAACGCGCAGGTACAACAACATATATATTGGCGCCAAAATTTATTGTAGGAATATGAATTGCAAAAGGGCCAGGATATTAGACGAATATAATTATTTAATTTTTTTTAAAAAAATAAGCGACCTTGGAGAGACCACTTATTTTAAATAAATGGTCTCATTATTCAAAAAAGAAAGACCACTCATTTAAAATAGGTGGTCTCAGTATTTAAATCTAGAGACCAACTATTTAAATCATTTGGTCTCTTATCCCTCTATATTATTTTTTATTAAATAAAAAAAAGAGACCATCTATTTTAACTAGGTGGTATAAGGTATTGTAGGGTTAGACCACTTTTAATAAAGTGGTTTGTTTGGCCAAAGAGACGTGTGAGCTAGAGACCACCTCTAAGGTAGTCTTTTTGGCCATTTTGATATGGTCTCTTTGGCTATTTTTGTAGTAGTGAGTATATAGTGCTAAAAAATTATGAACCCCACATGTGAGTGGAAATATTAAGTCCATGAACACCCACATGTGAGCATTATTTTGTCCCACACACAAAAGACTAAAGGGGAAATGTAGTGAAAATGAAATTCCACATTGAAAGAATTCAAGACCACTATTATATAAAGCTAAAAGGTTACTCCCTTCATTGCCATATGCTTTTAAAGTACAATTTCATTGGTCTGGTAAAGTGGCAAACTTGCACTCTGTGATGCGTGTGGCACAAACGTGTATTTGACTATGTTTCGAATTTTTTATGAATAATTTCTTGTAAAAGAAGGCCAGCGGTGCCTAGAGAGTAGAGATTTGAGACAGAACACAAAAAATCCTACAGCCTTGCAGCGCACTCTTAGGAACCATGTTTATCAACTAATAAAAAAACAAAACCTATAATTAATTTTTGTGCAAGTTTATAATTTTTAATTAACACATGATATTAACGATGAATCTGTCATTTTATTATTTATAATATTCATATAAAGTGTTGAAAAGAGGGAGCCGAGTTGGTATCAAATGAAGTAACATGAACATGAACACTACTGATCCATCTTTCTTCAAAATATTATTTTATTAATATTATTTCTTGATTTTTTTGTTAACTTAAATTAATGATCACGTCACGTTAATAGAACAAATAAAAGCTGGCTTCAGAAACAATAATACACTGCTAAGCAGTTAATTGCCTAACTAAAATTATACAATAAGATAATGTTTGTACAAAAAATAAAATGAAAACAATTACACAGAGCTCAATGTTGTTTTTAACTGGAAAGTTTACGTACAAAAGTACAAGACTTCATGTAAATCCACAAAAAAGTTAATTAAGTATTAGTATATTATTTGATTATGATTACAATCTAATCTTCATGATCTGACTGTTCGGCAAACCAAGAAGTCAAAAAAATGGTATAAGAGAGGGAATAGCTAGTTTATTGTTACCAAAATATAATGTGGATTGAGTTGGTTTTTTTGTCACTATCCTCTTGTAATATGCCAAAGGCCCAAAGGATGGAACTCGCATTAGCTGTAACATGTAATTGATGCATATAAACAAGTTGATAAGGTGCAAAGCAAAAATTGAATTTTGGTGTACATTTTTATATTTCGCAGATAGCTTGGTTTAAGTCATAAGAATGTTTCCTATAAATTGTAAATATGTAATGAATCTTGACTGAAATATGAAGTACAAGAAGTATTTATGACTATTTATTTACATATAGGAAAATATAGTATTTTTTTACTTTAATTTAATATTCACTTCACATTATCCTAAACTTATAGTTAAGAATGTACAACCAAGCAAAGCTTGGTGGAGTCGATGAGCAATTCACCTTTGAGGTCACAAGTTCGAGCCCCACCTACTGCAAAAAACTTGGGGGTAGCATAGCATCCGACTCGTAATTTTCGGATCCGAATCTGGTCCGTTTATACGGACCTCCGAAATGATCCGAATATTTTTTTAATTTTTATTTTATGTAATGTCATATACCTATAATTGCTTATATTGTCATACCTATTAAAATATAAACATAACATATTTAAATTATAAACTAAGTTGCATAACAAAATTTTGCTACAAAACAAGCAAATAATTGTCCCAAGTTATAGAGCATATATGCTTATACTCTCGGATTCGGACTCGGGTCGGACTCCATCGGACTTTACGTAGGGTCCAAGTCCGATCCACCTCCTATTCGGATTCAGATCTATTTTATCGGATTCGGACTAATTTTAAACGGATTCGAATTGGATTTTTTTTCTTCGGATCGGATCAGATTTGAATCAAACTTGGATTAAATTGCCATCCCCAGGTATAACTAAAAAAAACAGAGAAAGTATAATTTATTCTAATCTAGACTTAAATTATTGCACACCCTATTGACCAAATTCCACTTATACAAGGAGCTTACTAGCTTAGTAATTATCCCGGACCAATGCATATACACTATTATTAGAAAATACATCAGTTCATAGACTTCATACCTCATTATATATTATACAAAGCTCTTCTCAAGATTCCATCACTGCAAGAATTTATTTTTATTAGGTATAACAACCTCAAACCTAAGAAACAAATTATAAGAATTACTCTGTTAATGAATAAATGTTTTACAAGATTAAAATGGTCGTTTATTTTATTTTATTATTTAAAATTTGGTAAAATAATATGATCATGTCTTTCACCGTACCCCCAAAAAAAAACATCAAGACTAACTTATTTAATTTTAGAAGGTACCGTAAGATGAAAAATCCTACAAGATCGGAATTCCTCACGAAAATTGGGTTTTAGAAAGAGGGGATCTCTTCTTCCCCCAGTGCACCTAACCAGAATTGAATTGAAAAGTGCTCTCCTTTTGTTAGGTCAATGCAAGATAAATTGATCATGACCAACTTGGTTGGAGTATTTATCGTTCACCTTCTGTTTTTGGTGTACTTGCAACTCTTTTCTTATCATGCTTGTCGATTTATTATTTCTATCTATAATAACTTTAATTACGAATAATATATAAAAAATTTAATCATTAATATGAAAATACTATTATTTAAGACGAACCAAACACAATTACATTTTGTTTTTCTTAGTTATGAATCATCAATCCTAATCAAAGTAAAGCAAATAAATCGAGTATATAAAAATCGGAGGAAGTAAATACGTAGTGTCCGAATGAAGTATTCATCCTTTCTCTCTCCAAAACCCTAGCCTCCATTGTTGAATTTTGAAGGGGTTTCCATCGATTTTAATCGGTGGAAAGCCCCAATCCTTGTTTCTTTATTGTTTTTTTTAGGTTTATAATAATACTTCTTCCTTTTGGGAGGAACTTTTCTCCCTCGAAAGAAAGGGTTTCCGATCTCCTTCGAAAGACAAGAGTTTTTCGACCTCCTTCGAAAGACAAGGTTTATCTCCTCTTTTCGAGGGAGAAATTTCTTAGTTTTGAATCTATGGTAGCAGATCTAATGGATTGTCGTGAAATTATTTCGTTGGTGAAAAAGTTATCAAGTTTTCGAATACGAACAGATGAATCGGAAGGAAATCATCCTCACGGCTACAAAGGATCATTAGATTGTCTCTCCAACAAGGCTGTAATTTTCAGCGATATAAGCGGGAGATGCTCCGCAATGCAAGATCTACTCGACGATCGTAGTTTTTATGAAGGAAAATTGTATTTGATTCAATATCTTATATATTTGTTAACGTCGAATCTCTATTATATATGTCGTATGACTTTTAATTAATGAAATATTTTTGTTTTTCAAAAAATAAAAAAACGTAGTGTCCAGGTTTGTAACCCTTGCATGTGGATTACCTAGCAATTTTAGTTTATAGTATGAGTGTATGAGTACAGCTCAGTCAATTGACAAAAGTTGTCACCACTTTAGTAGTTTAGTAACTTCTAATATCCTGCAACATGGTACCAAGTGTCCAAGTATCCTTTCTTAACTAGTTTTGGACTTTTGACTCAATGATCTGTAAATGGTACTTTTTATTAGCAGATAAACAAATGAGTTAAGGAATTTTAGACAATTATTACTAGGACAACTAATGGATTTCGAAATCAACCATATATAAAGTAAAAAATAAAAAACAAAATAACCAAAAATAAAATAAAATAAAATAAACAAAAAGGTTAATAGTTTCCGTGGAAAGAATTTGCTTATCCTAAAGTGTATTCATATGTATCAAACTTAACCTCTGCCTTGTGGTACTATAAATCTAATTAATCAAGTTAAATATTTTTTTTTAATTAGTACTATGCATGACAGCATGAGCCATTAAATTAAAGGTCCTTTCACCTTCACTAAAATCCTTAATGTCATGTTGTATACCATTCCTAAAATTAGAAGAATACATTATATGGAATGAATTATGGATTAGGAGGAAGTATAAATGGAGGGGTGTGAGACATGGTGAAATGTCTCACAACTATTAAAAAAATAAAATGTTACAATGAAGAGAGAGAATGGAGGAGAGAGATAGGAAAAGTAAAAAAGGCAATGCGGGCTCTACTAATACTTTTCAGATATATGTTCACGTGTAAAAAATTTACAGGAGCCACTATCACCGAGTTTATATTTTGTTCCACTTAAACTTCAATTGAATTTTTTTTAGTATCAATGAGACTATATTTTATATCACTAAAAGTGCATTTTGTTCCACTGAAACTCCAGTGGTATTATTTAACTGCTCAATGAGACATTTATAAAATGACGTCTAAAATGCCCTTTTGCGAGACATAGTTTTATTGTCTCACAACCCTCCGTTTGGAAGCCCTCATGGAGGAGCTCGAAATTCTAGTAAATGAAAAGATTAGCTCAGATACTACTAGGCTTTGGATTAATCATTAAGTCAGTATGCGTGTAATTGCATAAAATAGAAAGTATACGCTCAATATTATTGCTACAATACATACAATTATTAATCCCACTCCCGCCTCTCCACTCAATACCGTATCAGTTTTTTTTTTTTTTTAAATACATTTATCTAATGCACAACTTTGATTTTAATTACCTTATATCTTGAGTAAGCTAATTCACATGTCAATTTCAATTGTATCTTGACAATAATCTCCACTTTTATGTTGAGACTTGAGAGTAATTCAATAGTCAATATAGTAAAATTCAATCGTTCCATGTATTCAACATCATTCTGATTTTCTACAATTTAATTCAATCCGGTTAGACTGAATACTTTACACACTTTCAACCGCTAATCTCCTACAATTGAAAACCACTCTTTTTCAAATCTGTGGCAAAAACATAAAAATTCAAAAAACTTACAGCTGTACTTGCAAAGAAATAAATATTAAGAACTAGTAATATCTGAAATATTATAAAACAGAGATGTATACAACAACCTATTCCAAGTATCCGGCAATCCAGGCAAACACCAATGGCTACAATCAGCGTAACCCAAAACATTCTCGAATTTCTTCGTAATGTTCTTCCAGTCCATGCTCCTATAAACCGATGGATGTGCATCCATTCGATATGAAGAAAGCTTGGTAATGTTCTGTTGTGCGACAGCGGAAGCAAAGGTCGTAAACAAACAAGAAAACAATAAAGAAATTCAATGCAAACAATAAGAACAACACCAAGAATTTACGTGGTTCACTATCGATGTGATAGCTACGTCCACGGGCACCGAGATCGAATGATTTCACTATAAACTGCAAAGATTACAAAGATGATTCTTGTATTTCTCAAGAACGGCTTTCACTCTGTCTCTCTTTTTAACCCTAATACTGATATTAGGGAGGTTTTATATTAATCCCTAAAATAAAAGATACTTGGGCAAAAAGATAACATAAAAGATAACTTTAAATCGTAAAATCCGCGTCTCCGCATTTTTCCTTCTCCGCCCGGTCAGACCGGGCAAGGTCTGCCCGATCGGGCGCGAGAAGAAAACTCCATACGAATGCTTCAACATATCCAACCCCCACCGCCCGGTCAGACCGGGCAAGGTCTGCCCGATCGGGCGAAGGCTCGCCCGGTCGGGCGAAGGCTCGCCCGGTCGGGCGCGAGAGCAGCTTCTTCAACGAATTTGCCAGGCACCTCTTCTTCTTCCGCCCGGTCAGACCGGGCAATGTCCGCCCGATCGGGCGGACAAAGCTACGAAGTACGAGTCACCTAATATACTTATCAACAATCTCCACCTTGACGAGAACTCGTAGTCAGCAAACGACCCCATCAAGACATAGTGAAAAAACATCTCAAGCCAAACCCGATGCAGGACTCATGCATAAGCCATACATCCCGATAAGTCTTCAACCAAGACCCATCACATACTCGTCTCCAAGTATAACAACTCATAATGCTCCACCTGCATCACAAGCCCCGGGCAAGCTCCACCTTAATGCCAACACACCTACACCAGGAGCTCCCCAACTTCGCCCCTCAGGACCTACTACATCACGTAGTAATCAATATTTAACAAGTCTAAGCAATGTTTAAACTTGCTAAACGGAACAGGCTTAGTGAAGAAATCAGCCGGGTTGTCAGCAGTCCCAATCTTCTTCACCTTAATCCTCTTGTCAGTACGTAAGAAATGATACCTGACATCAATGTGCTTCGTCCGATCATGGTGTACTTGATCTTTAGCTAAGCAAATCGCACTTAGACTATCACAATACACTGTAGCAAAATCCTGTGCAATACCCAGTTCACCTACTAGGCCTTTGAGCCAAATAGACTCCTTAGCTGCAGAAGTTAAAGCCATATACTCAGCTTCAGTAGTTGACAACGTAACTGATGACTGCAATGTAGACTTCCAACTAACCACAGAACCACCCAAAGTGAACACATAACCAGTCACAGACCTCCTGGTATCCACATCAGCTGCATAATCAGAATCACTGTACCCAGTGACCAAGCATTCCTTACCATTCCCGTACACAAGACCAATATCAGCTGTCCCTCTCAGGTAGCGAAAAATCCTTTTCACCCCTTGCCAGTGTTCCCTCCCAGGTCGAGCCATAAACCTGCTTACAACACTAACAGCATGCGCAATATCCGGCCTAGTACAGACCATAGCATACATCAAACAACCAACCGCGTTTGCATATGGAACTCTAGACATATAAGACAACTCCTCCTCTGATTGAGGTGACATAGACAAAGACAACTTACAACTAACAGTAGTTGGCGTACTTATAGGCTTCGATTTTTCCATCCCAAAACGAGACAAAATCTTTTCAATGTAGCTTTTCTGAGTCAAGAAAAGCTTACCTCTAGCCCGATCCCTGTAGATCTCCATACCCAAAATCTTCCTAGCTGCACCCAAGTCTTTCATGTCAAACTCCGAGTTAAGCATCTCCTTTAATCTAGCAATATCAGATTTATTCTTTGTGGCAACCAACATGTCATCAACATATAACAAAAGATAAATCATGGAACCATTATCCAGCTTACTATGATACACACAGCAATCATATGAATTCCTGTCAAAACCTTGTGAAACCATAAAAGAATCAAACCTTTTGTACCACTGTCGGGGGGATTGCTTAAGTCCATACAATGACTTTAGCAATCTGCAGGCATAGTGTTCCTTTCCAGGAGCTTCGAATCCTTCGGGCTGCTTCATCAGAATCTCCTCCTCCAAATCGCCATGAAGGAAGGCCGTTTTAACATCCAACTGCTCCAGCTCAAGATCAAAATGTGCTACAATTGACAATAACACACGGATAGAAGTATGTCGAACCACAGGTGAGAATATCTCAACAAAGTCAACCCCTTCTACCTGACTGAACCCCTTAGCAACTAGCCTAGCCTTAAAACGTATTTGCTCAGTTTCCGACAACCCTTCTTTCTTCTTGTAAATCCATTTACAACCCACAAGCTTCCTCCCTTCCGGTACCTTTACCAGTTCCCACACTCTGTTCTTGTAAAGAGACTGCATCTCTTCACCCATTGCGGCAAGCCATTGCGCAGACTCACTACAACTAATTGCTTGTTTATATGTGGCAGGTTCAAATGACTCTACATCATCAGCTACACTCAATGCATAACCTGTCATCGCATCAACACAGCAATTTCTTCCCTCCATCTCTTCAATCAATCTAACAGGCTTCTTGATAACTCGTTTAGGCATCTCAAGAATGGTGTCAGGTTGACTAGATGACCCCTGATTAGATTGCTCCACCTCATCCCCAGAGTTAGAATGAGTAGGAGTAATCTCAGGTTCAGGAGTACCCGGCACTGGAACATCAGCATCATCATCAATATATTGTACCCGAGGTAAATCAGCAATGGTAGACTGATGTACCTCAAGTACCCCATCTGTCTGTAATAAATTGTCTCCTTCCCTTCTCAAATCTGAAATCTCTGCATTTTTAATTGAATACATGGTGTTTTCATCGAAAGTAACATCCCTACTAAGAATGACCCGACCCTCCGAAGGTGAAAAAATTCTAAACCCCTTCACACCATCCCCGTACCCAACAAAACACCCCTTCTTGGCTCGTGGATCCAGCTTACCCTCAATAACATGATAATAAGCAACACAACCAAAAATCTTCAAATTCGAAAAATTAGGCAACTTACCACTCCAGATCTCAAACGGAATTTTGGAATCAATTCCAGAATGAGGACCCCTATTAATGACATAACAAGCTGTTAACACAGCTTCACTCCAGTACCTCCTCCCAAGCCCTGCATTAGAGAGCATGCATCGGACTCTCTCTAGCAGTGTCTGATTAACCCGTTCTGCTACACCGTTCTGCTGTGGTGTCTTCCTGACAGTATGATGCCGACCTATACCCTCATCTGCACAGAACTGATTAAACTCGTCTTTGCAAAACTCTAGCCCATTGTCCGTTCGTAGCTTCTTGATCTTCCTTCCTTGTCGATTTTCCACCAAAGCTTTCCATTGCTTGAAAACTTTGAAGGCCTCATCCTTTGACTTAAGCAACCTAAGCCATGTGTATCGGGACTTGTCATCAACAAATGACACAAAATAGTGGTAACCTCCCATACCTTCAACTCTAGATGGACCCCAGCAATCTGAATGGATGTAATCGAGCACTGCATCAGTAATGTGAGCACCCTTGCTGAACTTTGACCTGTGTTTCTTACCAAACACACAATGCTCACAAAATTCAAGGTTGGCAACCTTGACCCCGGATAGAAGACCCCTCTTGGACAATAGCTGCATCCCCTTCTCCCCCATATGACCAAGCCTCATGTGCCAAATCTTAGTCATCTCCTGGTGAGATACAGATGCGCAAACCGCAGAACTAGGCAGTGTAACACCCTCAAAAACATAGAGGGTGTTCCTTTTGATACCCTTAAGTACCAACTCAGAACCTCTGAAAATACACAACTCCCCATCTGAAAACACACCATTGTACCCCAATTCATCCAGGGTACCCAATGAAATCAGATTCTTTCCTAAAGCAGGAACATGCCGTACATTAGTCAAAGTTAACCTCCGCCCATCAACAGTCCTCAACCTCATGGAACCAATACCTGTGACCTTACATGGAGCATTGTTACCGACTATAACCATACCCCCATTGCGAGGTTCATATGTATCAAACCAATCTCGACGTGGACACATATGGAACGAACACCCCGAATCTAGAACCCAGTTATCAGATAAATCATCAGACCTAGCAGAACTGACTAATGCTAAATCTTCCTCTGAATTATAGCTCTCATTCGGTTTCTCTTCAACTACAGCAGCCTGGGACTTGTTTTTCCTCACCGGACAATTATTCCTAAAGTGACCCGGTTCTTTACAGTAATAACATGTTTTAGTAGTAGTTTTACTAGATCCATCCTTGCCGTTTCCAGCACCCGACCCAGCATTGTTCCCCTTGTTAAACCCCTTATTCTTTTTAGACTTTCCGGACTTAACAAATAACCCACTACCATTATCCCCATTATCACTCGTAGCTTTCATTCTGAGTTCCCTAGTATGAAGTGCTGCCTTCACTTCTTCTAAGGTTATAGAATCCTTACCAACAACAAAAGACTCTACAAAATTCTCAAAGCTAGACGGTAGAGATACAAGTAAAATCAACGCAACATCCTCATCATCAATTTTAACATCTAAATTACGTAAATCAAGCAAAATAGAGTTAAGTTTTTCTAGATGTTCCCGTAAGGAAGTACCTGACTGCATCCGGAGGCTAAACAACCGCTGTTTCAGTAATAATTTGTTGGTCAACGACTTAGTCATATACAATGACTCCAGCTTCAGCCACAATCCAGCCGCCGTTTCCTGATCAGCAACCTCCGTGATGATTTGATCATCAAGACTAAGTAATATGGTAGAGTGTGCCTTCTCTTCCATAACTTCTAACTGCGAGTCAGTCGGTCCGTCTCCTGACTCCGAAGTAGTACTCTTTGGAGCCAACGGACGCCATATCTGCTGTTGTTTTAACAGAGCCTTCATCTTAATTTGCCATAGCCCGAAACTATTTTTCCCGGTAAACTTCTCAATTCTTATTGTTGAATCTCCTGCCATTGTTATCTTCAAGAAACTCTCCAAGGATTGAACCTGAGCTCTTGATACCAATTGTTGTGCGACAGCGGAAGCAAAGGTCGTAAACAAACAAGAAAACAATAAAGAAATTCAATGCAAACAATAAGAACAACACCAAGAATTTACGTGGTTCACTATCGATGTGATAGCTACGTCCACGGGCACCGAGATCGAATGATTTCACTATAAACTGCAAAGATTACAAAGATGATTCTTGTATTTCTCAAGAACGGCTTTCACTCTGTCTCTCTTTTTAACCCTAATACTGATATTAGGGAGGTTTTATATTAATCCCTAAAATAAAAGATACTTGGGCAAAAAGATAACATAAAAGATAACTTTAAATCGTAAAATCCGCGTCTCCGCATTTTTCCTTCTCCGCCCGGTCAGACCGGGCAAGGTCTGCCCGATCGGGCGCGAGAAGAAAACTCCATACGAATGCTTCAACGTATCCAACCCCCACCGCCCGGTCAGACCGGGCAAGGTCTGCCCGATCGGGCGAAGGCTCGCCCGGTCGGGCGAAGGCTCGCCCGGTCGGGCGCGAGAGCAGCTTCTTCAACGAATTTGCCAGGCACCTCTTCTTCTTCCGCCCGGTCAGACCGGGCAATGTCCGCCCGATCGGGCGGACAAAGCTACGAAGTACGAGTCACCTAATATACTTATCAACATGTTCAAGTAGTTCACCTTTGGATTGTTCATCCCATTTATCATGGTCTCAATGGTATCAACAAGTGACTCTGGGTAGACGGATACATATGATTCATCTATTATTGGTTTTGTTACATTGTAGCACCATTGATTATATTGTCGACTTTTGTGCTCTGCTGAAATACTCCTGAAGTACACAGTTTTCGTGGAGTCTACGTTGTTTTCTATCCATGTAGCCCATGTTCTCATTGCCCGTTCGTATGCTAGCTCTAACGGCATTTCCTCTGTTAACTCTCCCTTGTACTCGAACAAATCCCACCTATTGTGTCATGAACAAAATTTAGAGTTAATTTTCATTGCAATATATTGTTGTAACATGGGGTAAATACCTGAAAATTAAGAAAATGAGCAAGTCCTAAACCACAAAGTTATACATTACCCTGTTTAATAACATGTGTACCATTTACTAAAATGATTGCTACTCTTTCAATTCGTTTTTAAGTTATCATTTCTCTTTATTTCTCTCTTTCATTACATTCATCTTTATCATTCACTTTAAACACTCCCAAACAAATTTAGTGTAGAAGTCCTTGACAAATCTTTGTTGCACCTCATATTAAACAAGGATAGTAGGTAAATTAAAAAAAAAAAAAACTCAAGTAATTTAAAACTTTTGAGATATGCATATTAGTTATTTATACCGCCAATAATGATGATAACATTTATAAATGAAAATTAGAAAAACGATGCAATATATTTTTTCCAATGTTTAAGTGATGGAATAAGTTTATTATTTTTTTTTTTTGTAAATTTGAGTAGGGAGGAGCACTAGACACACACCCGCGCACCCTCATCTATAGCATCTCCCATGTGAATAAAAAAAAATAGTCCACTTATTCAAAATTAAACAAAAATAATTCCAGTTAATAAAAAAAAAATAAGGTGGGAAGAACAAATCTTAAAGTACTGAGTATCAAGAGTATAATGCTATGTTTGGATAAGAAATTAGAAGGGAAATGGAAGGGAGGGAAATAGGAGGAAGGGGAAGGAAGGGAAAGTGGAGGAAATGATGAGCTCCATTTTTCCTCCAAATCTCTCCAATTTTGAAGGGATGATCTTTATTAAAGGAGGAGGGAAAATGGATCTCTCCCTCCCCCTTCCCTTCCTTCCCCCAACATAATTAACCCAACAAAGGAACTTTGTCTCCCTCCCTTTCCCTTCCCTTCCTTTCCTTCCATTTTTTGTTATCCAAACATAGCCTAAAGGTATGGGATACGTACGATTTCATTTTACCGGTATGAGACCACCAGTGACCGGAGTTGAAAACCATAATATCAGCACCCAGCCAATGTTTAGAATTGGGTGAAAGCTTGTCAAGAACAAGAACATTTTTGCCACTTTTGTGCTTTGTATCAAAATCAACTAAAAATGGGCTCCAGTAAAACTCAAAGGTGAAATTATAATCCTGCATTGGAAATGAAGAAAGCAACATGAATTGAACAAAGATTCCTTACCAAAATAAACAGGACATAATTAACCCAACAAAATAAATTAAAGTAGAAAATATAATAATTATATAAATACCTTTGCTTTAAGAACTTTATACAGTACTTGGTTGGCATGTACTTCAACTCTAGAAGATGGAATTGAAGTGTAAAGAAGGCAAGCTAGTGACTCCCACATGTTCCTGTTTAATGAATCACCTGATATCACCATACTCTTGTTTCTCAGCCTTTCTAACATGTCTGTTCCATTAAATCTGCCATAAGTAATTCAAATAAATGTTAATTATTTTTTTTTTC
Organism: Chenopodium quinoa; assembly: GCF_001683475.1. Taxonomy (NCBI): domain Eukaryota; kingdom Viridiplantae; phylum Streptophyta; class Magnoliopsida; order Caryophyllales; family Amaranthaceae; genus Chenopodium; species Chenopodium quinoa. Next base: position 914,831 of record NW_018742483.1, read on the forward strand.
CTCAAGGAGAAACATAAATTCATTTTTCCCAAACCTATGTAGATGGTGAGATTCAAACTTGTGATTTCAAAGTTATATCACCATCCCGACCAAACATGCTGAACAGGTTTTGTTAACTATTTTTGAGGAGAAGAAGAAAATCCCTTGAAGCTCGAACTTATAATCTTAAAGTCATTAATAAATAAATTCCTCACCATCCCCACCGAGGATGCTCAGTTTAGTTAATGTTTTTAAATGATAGAACTAAAAATTAGATATTGGCTTGGTACAATTTGTATAAGTTTAAATTAAAACACTTACAATGGTATATCACAATTGTTAGCTTCCCATCTCCATTTCTCGTACTCGAAATCGGGCCTTCCGTTTACTCGACAACTAATCTTCTCTTCAAGGAAAGGACACTTGATCGAATCATAAGTAGGAGTTTCATCCGGGTTATAAACCCATTGCCCATCAAACATGTTACACTTCTTCTCGGTTTGGTTCATCGGAGTCGTCACGTTTTCGACGGCGATAACTTGATCATTCATCGTAGGGGCAAGAGCGGTAGCGTTTGAAACATCGATAGGATTAGTAGTGGTAAAATTTGAAGGGTCCAAAGTATTGATAATTTCATCGGTTGGCGAATCTAGCATTTTAAAAGGACCAAATTGTAGCATAGCATTTCTAGCAGCTAAAAGACTTGTGTTTTGGTGGCTTTTATCAAGGATTAGGAGTATAAGAAGGCAACCAACAAAGGTTCCTAGTGAGAAGAGCTTCCATGTTTCATTAATGGAGGATTTCAACTCCATATTTGTGTTTTGTTGTTTTATTTTGTGTTTTGGAAATATAAAAGTTGGTTCACTATTTCATAGGATTTGGAACTTAAAAGAGTATGTTCGAAGTAGGTTGGTTTTGTGTAAATAAGAATTTTTTATGCTATTTCTTTTAAGTTAATGTATATTATATGATTTAGCTTTTGCATTTTCTATGTATTGCACAGTATGATTAAGCATATGCGTATACATGTGTGGAGCATAAATATTAATAATAATTACAAATCTTTTTGAACCTGAAAAAAATAATAATTAGCACTGACATTATGGTCATTATTTTCATCAAATAAAGTACCGTAGTCTTTACCTGCTTAAACGGCAACTAAAGCATTCTTTGGTGGGGTGGGATATTATTACTGTGTTGTCTGTAATTCTGTATTAACAAAACATAGCCCACTAAGTACAGACCCTTAGTAGAATCACCTTTCCCCCACAAAAAAATTATTGATTTGCTTATTAGAGGTTTTTCGGAGGATTAAGGAAGAATCATACACTGCATATAATAGTTTGGGAAAGAGTTTAAGATTTAATTGATGAGGCAGATCTACCCTGCTTTTTATAGATACACAGATTTCCAAGATGTTAACTTGGCTAGAACATTTTGATAGATGAAGTTCACCTTAACTTTGGTGGTAGGAAAGCCAAGGTAAGGGCTGAGATCTTCAGTTTCTTTGATGGTTAAGGCATCACAATTAACAACACAATTTTCTATCCTATAAAAAAGTGTTTTTAGGAAAGGCACCTTACTCTTGCATTGCTAATGGACTCACCAGACAAGCTACAAAAATTGGTCAAGAATTTCTGTCATGGCAAGGGTATTCTCAAAGGATGTTTCACCAAAGAGTAGGATATCATCCGCAAACAAAAAATGAGATATAGGAGTACTGGTGCTTCTACCCATACGGAAAAGTCCACAAATTGTTATCGGTTATTTGGATGGTATACTATAAGAGGAGGTGTGAATTGTAGTATGTTCCTTAGTGCCTTATTTTTGTAGAATATAAAACGGTTGACATTAGGAAGTTAGACAATGCAAAGCGGATTTTACGCTACGAGAAAATCTTTGAAGGCCCAACTGGAAGTAAAACCTACCTCGACCCTATCTACCAGGGATTTTGAACACAAACACTTCATTATAATAGGGCAACACATCACCTAGTTACAACCTATTATTAGACCTGGAAAATGGGTCATTCAGGTCGGGTATGGGTCGGGTCATTTTGGGTCGGGTCAAGTTCGGGTCAAAAGATTATCGGGTCAAGTTCGGGTCGAGTCGGGTCATTTCGGGTTTCGGGTAGATTTCGGGTCGGCTGATAATCGAGTCGGGTCGGGTATCGGGTCAACACTTCGGGTCGAGTTCGGGTTGGGTCAAGTTTGGGTCGGGTCAGTTTGGGTCGCGTCAATTTTCGGGTCGGGTCAATTTTCGGGTTGGGTCAGTTCGGGTCAGGTCAATTTTCGGGTCCAATTTTCGGGTCAACTTCGGGTCGGGTCATATTCAGGTGATTCATTGGGTTAAATTCAACTCTGTATATATATATATATTTTTTTTTTTTTTTGACGAAAAACTCACTATATTTATTAAGGCTAATTTTTTCATGGATTATAGTAATTGTTTGACTTTTATTAACCTTTTTTTTTTGTGTTTAGAATTTTTAGACTGAGAATCACTTTCAGGATCTCCTGAAACTAAGAGGGATGCTCTAACTAATTGAGTTATACCTCACTCTCTTATTGATCTTAGTTTTAATACGTACTCTTATTATCATTGTCATTGTTGTAATAATTTATTTGAATTATTCTTATATCCCCTCCGTCCCAAATTACTCTTAACGATTTGACATTTTGCACTATTCACACATCTCACTTTGACCATCATTTTTAGCTATTATGTGAAAGTCTATGTAGTCATGTAAGATGTTATTGGGTCTATTTTAATGTATATTTTTTTAATATAAACTTTTTATAACTTATATAATTATTTACTAAAAGAAGTTAAAGGTCGGGTCATTTTTGGGTCGGGTCAACTTCGGGTCTCGGGTCAACTTTGGGTCGGGTCATTCGGGTCGGGTCGTTTCGGGTTGGGTCATTTCAGGTTTCGGGTCAAGGTAGGGTCAGTTCCACTTCGGGTCACGTATGGGTCAGGTCGGGTTAATTCGGGTTTCGGGTCAATTTCGGGTCACTGGTTTCGGGTCGATTTTGGGTCATGGGTCGGGTCATTCGGGTCGAGTCATCGGGTATGGGTCAGGATTGTCAGGTCTACCTATTATACAAAGCACTTTCTTACAAGTTCCTATCCGGTACTTATTCACAAGCTCTTACCCGGAAACTTGCTACTCAATAGGACCCAATCCTACCTGACCTAAATCAGTAGAGACTCAGATTCACACGGCACTCCGAGAGTGCTCTCACTCGGCTATGAAGGAAATATGTATTCGATAAATGAAATTACTAGATATATCAAGTATCACTATTTTGGAGATAATAAGTCCATTCTTTTGGGTCGTCATTGTCTGTTGCTAGATTATGATCAATGATCTTTGGGCTAGTCAAATAGTCCAAAGCCCACTAGAATGGATCCTATAACGTCACACAACAAGGGTATTGGGTTAAACAAGTAAGAGGCCCATTAATGGGCCTCATGAGAATATGACAGTTCATGAATGGAGTTGGCCTAGAGTAGTTAGATTAGAGTTAGGTATTTGGGCTTGACATGGACTCTTATTTGGAGATATGATATATAAATAAGATTCATGCCTATGGTTGCATTAATTCACAATTAACTTAAAGTAAATTGTGAAACAAGGCAACCAATCCCAAAAACCCTAAGCTCTCTCTCTCTCTCTTTCTCTCACTCACTCTTACGCACGCCCTCCCCACTCACCCCTCCGTACGGCCGGCCACCCTAGGTGGCGTGTGGTGTTCGTGGTGGTGGTTCTTGGTTGGTTTGTTCCTCTCTTCACCGTATAAGGTTGATTTAAAGGTTCAATCACGACTAACTAGAATTAATGGAGGTTTAATCTATGCCTTTAGACCAAGTAGTGGAATCGGGCTTGAGGTTTCTTATCTCCATTGTTCTTGCTCGATCGCACATTGAATCACGCTTTAAAGGTATAATTACTTGTTCTTTATGTGTTATACAATGATCTTGGTTATTCAATGCTTATGAATATGATTCATGAAATTCCTCTTAGAGTATCTAAAATCTTACAGTGGTATCAGTTAGCCTATTGCATTTACGCATATTAAATTTTAATTCTTTGAATGTCTACAATTTTAATTCAATTAGGAGGGAAAATAATTTAATTATGGGTCAATTATTATTTTAAATGTGATTTAACATATGGAATTATTAAAAGTGATTAAATTTGCTCAAAATTAGCCATCAAAAGATCTGAAATTTTGCCCTAGAAAATCGAAAATTTCGAACCCCTATACCCTAATTTTCGAAAAATTCAAAACCCTAAACCCTAAATTATGATTTTTGTGTTTTGATAATGATTTAATTCGATTGCTATTTGATTTATGATTTTAATCTATTTGATTTCATGTTAAATTATGAATTTTTAATGATGAAATTATTTAATTTAAGAGTTAAATTGAATTGGGGATTAATTTCATGAAGAACATAATTTCAAGATTGAATATGATTTATTTTTGAAATTTATTGGAACAATTTATAATTAATTTAATATTAATAAAAGATTTGTTTTACTTTAAATTAAAGTCAATAAAAAAAAAGGTTTTTGGGTGCGGCAACCACAGCCGGGTTTTGTAGCCACGACGGCTGCCGCAGCAGGTGGTCTGAGCTAGGAGGAAGGTGCGGGGTGGGGCGGCAGCTCGGGTTAGGAGGTGTAACAACAGCAACACCGTGCAACAGTTGTGCGACACTGCTGTTGTTGTTGTTGTGCGTCACTGTTGTGCACCGTACACCAACCGGTGTACAACCACCGTGGCTGGATTCGGCTGGCCACACCATGGTGGCTGGCACAGTTTTTCAAAAAAAAATATTTAATTTTATTTTTGATAAAATCATATTTTAAAATTAAAAGGTAAGTTTTGATTTTAAGAAGATAATTGTCAAAATTAAAGTTGGTAATTTTGTTAAGTTTGGATAAGTTTTGAGAGTTTTGAGCAAAAAGATTCGATAGAGTTAATAATTAATTAAATAATGTGATTATCCCATAGTTATTTTAGGAGTATAATTAATTTAAAATATTATTATTGGCTAGGCAATTATGATAGAATCTCCTAAATTAGTTAGGATAATCATGGGAGATAAATATGATTTATCTTCTATAATTAAAATAAAATTTGATTCTATCTCATACCTAAGATAGAATATATGATATTTTATGATTGGTATTGAATAATATATTATATTATCTAATTGCAATAATTTATTTAAATATGAGATATTAAGGTGGTCATGTTTCCTCAATTATGAACATTCGATATTGTAGTTTAGGAAAGCATGATGAGTTATTTATTATATGCCACTTTATAATATATAATATTATTTATTGCTATATATAGACTAGTATGACCCATAGATTCTAAATACAATATGCGCATCGTTCTGTATTTTTGTAATTTAAATATGTTTTGCGTACCGTTATGTATATATTTTTGTAATTTATTTTATTTTATTTAAGTAGTAGATAGAATAGAATAATATTACAAGTTGCAAGTGATTCAAGAAGCCAACGGAGTGAAGGCCCAAAGGAGCTAGATAGATAAGATTCATGAAGGTTCAAGTGGGAGTTTTGCTTTATTAGTTTTCTTAGGATTATGGGTCATACTATGTCATTTTATTTATGCATTAGTAGATTATGCATGTTAGATTTTATTGATGCTTGTGATGATGCACTAGAGTTCACTAAATAATCACAGCATAATGAATCTAGGTCCCGGTAATATTGAGGTTGCTTTTCCTATTAAAAACCCAATAAACCTTTGATATTTATGATAGGTCATGCCAAAGCTGGGTGTCATTTTATATCTTGGAAAATTTAGGGTAAATCAAGTTTTACAATTTTAATTGGTTATACTCAACAAAGTTACCTAGAGCGTTTAGAACCTTGAAGCAAATGGGTAATAATTAAACATCTGATGGTTAATTATTCAACCAAGAGTTACAAGAGTTGTAATTAGTAAAGAGTTTACTCACCTTGAAAATGTAATGGTTGATGGTAGGGCCAAAGTCCGGTCAATTATTGCAAAAATAAAGCGTCTTGGAATCACTGAATTCAAATTGGGATCATTTAAATTGAATAAAGTGTTTTAAAGTTACCAATTTAATTCGCTTATGGTTTTTTAAATTTTATTAAACATAATTGAATTTTGCGTTTATTTAATTTACGAGTAATATTTCGTTCTAATTTTATTTTAATATATAATCTCCTCGATTGAAAATAAAGTTGAGAAACATTCTCAAAAGGTTAAAAGATAATCCATAAACTTATATTCCAATTTTGCTAAGATGGTTCTAAAAGGCAAGTTTTAGAAACCCATGTCACATGTCTAAGGTTGGTTTTATTCAAAATGTTTGAGTAAAATGCCAACACATCTTCATTTTGAAAAGTGTTTCAAGGTTACAATGAGATAGGAGGTACAAACCCTTTAAAAGACAAGTATAGAAATCCAACAAAATCTCTTATCTTCAATATGATTGAATATAAGAAAGTGATTGGAAGTCTCTATGATCAAAAGTTGATCAAATGACATTATTCTTCATCCATTTCATTTAGAGTTAAATATTTGACTAGACTCTAATATGAATAATGATTGAATAAGACTTAGCAGAATCATGAAATGTGTTTAATGTAGTTAAGAAAAGTATCATTTTGAACCTAAAAGAAATCTTCTAAGTGGCTCAAGAGGAAAAAGGTTTAAGAATATATAAGGATTGCATTAAGAAGTTATAGGCCAAGAAATGCAAACAAGTTGCTTCTTCTCAAACCTAGAATTACTTACATGCTAAAAGTTGTTATGAACAACCAATGTTTCAAATTAAATGGACCAATTCCAATTGTTTAGAAACTACCTCATATAGTTGGAAGGTAAAAGAATAGAAATGTTCCGAATTTAAGAACTATATTATATAAATTGATTTAGCATATTACTACTTCTTGGACATATGATGTCATGTTTAGTTCTCTCTCATTAAGAATGTGGTTGAACTAAATGAAGAATTTGGGGTAAGGGAGGAATAAATCTACAAGTTTAGAAGCAAATGTTGCTACTTCACCAGTAGAATCTACAAGTCTAGAAGTAAAATTTGCAACCTTACAAGTAGAACCTCCATTTTACCTTATGGAGTTATTGGCTACAATTAAATAAATGTTATTTATTCTTATCTATATCAAAACATACAAAATTCAAAGTTGTAATGAATAAGGATTAAAGATTTTAAAACATGGACTAAATGTTATTCTATGCTTCACTACAACAAATTAACCTTTGTGCCACGGGAAAAAGTGTGGCACAAGTTTGAAATTCCCGTGGCTATGAATTGTAGCCACGGGAATTCTAAAATTTACTCCCGAGGCACAAGAGGTCGTGGCAAGAAATTTGCCGCGGGAAAAAGGATGTCGAGGCAAATTTTGAATTTTATGTCACGGTTATTCACGTGGCAAACAAATTCTTTTGCCACGAATACTAACGAGGCTAACAACTAATTTGCCACTAATTATACTGTGACTAATATACTTAGTAGTCACAAATATTATCGTTGCTAATATGGTTGTTTGCCACAAATACTACCGTGGCACATAATATCCACTACCACAAATACTGCTGTGGCTAAAGTTGTTTGTCACGAGTTTTTATCGTGTTTACCAAATTTATCTTATCAAT